>NW_026592776.1:2154220-2173053 GCF_907164565.1 Psammomys obesus | reverse complement strand
TGTGTGTGTGTGTGTGTGTGTGTGTGTGTGTGTGTGTGTGTGTGTGTTTGGGTGCAGATAATATGTGTATGTATGTGGGGGTGTGTGTGGAGACCAGAGGACAATGTTGGATATCATTTCCTCATTAACTATTTACCTTGAGTGTTAAAACAAATTCTATCTCTTATCAACTGAGAAATGGATACAGAAATTGTGGTACATTTACATAATGGAATACTACTTAGCAGTTAAAAACAAGGAAATTGTGAAATTTGCAGACAAATGGTGGGAACTAGAAGAGATCATCATGAGTGAGGTATCCTAGAAGCAGAAAGATATACATGGTATATACTCACTTATGAGTGGATAATAGACCTATAAGATAGGAAAAAAATACTAAAACCTGTATACATAAAGAAGCTAAACAAGAAGGAGGACCTGAGGTAAGATGATCAATCCTCACTTAGAAAGACAAATGGGATGGACATTGGAAGTAGGAGAAAACAAGAAACAGGACAGGAGCCTATCATAGAGGGCCTCTGAAACACTCTACCTAGCAGTGTATCAAAGCAGATGCTGAGACTCATAAGCAAACCTTGAACAGAGTGCAGGGAATCATATGAAAGAAAGGGGAGTTACTAAAACCTGGAGAGGACAGGAACTCCACAAGGACCAAATATATCTGGGCCCAGGGGTCTTTTCTGAGACTGATTCTCCAACCAAGGAACATGCATGGATATAACGTAGAACCTCTGCTCAGACATAGCCCATGGCAGCTCAGTCTCCAAGTGGGTTACCTAGTAAGGGGAACAGGGACTGTTTCCAACATGAACTCAGTGGCTGGCTCTTTGACCCCCCACTCCCCGAGGGAGTAACAGCCTTGCTAGGCCACAGAGGAGGACATTGCAGCAAGTCCTGATGAGACCTGATAAGCTAGAGTCAGATGGAAGGGGAGGAGGACTTCCCCTATCAGTGGACTTACAGAGGGCCAAGAAGGAGGTGAGGGAGGGAGGGATTGGGAGAGAATGAGGGAGGGGGCTACAGCTGGGATACAAAGTAAATAAACTGTAATTAATATAAAAACTAAAAATTTAATTAAAGAAACAAATTCTATCTGTTTTATATATATTTTATAATGTAATAGTATAGTATTTTAATAATATTATATATTATATGTAATTATATAATATTTTATATTATATATTAATATAATAATTTTAATTATAATGTTATATAATTATAAAGAATTTATAGTTATATATAATATAATTATAAGAATATACTAGAATAATATATAATCATATATTAATATTTATAATATTATATAATATATCCTATTATATAATAATATATAATATATGTATAGTGTGTGTGTGTAAGCACATGTATGTGCAAGCACATGCCATCCTGTAAACATGTGGAGGTCAGAGGACAACTTTATGGAGTTGGTTCTCTCCATTTACCTTTACGTGTGTTCTGGGGTGTTGAGCTCAAAGTGTCAGGCTTTGTAGTAATTATTTTTACCCTTTTAGCTTCCCTCCCTCCCTGACTCAGCTTTTCCCCCAACCCCCAAGATAGATCTCGGATTGGCATGGATCTTGGTTAGACTAACTGGCTGGGCTAGCCAGCAAGTCCTAAGAATCCATCCATTTCCCCTTTGTAGGGCATACCATACCCACAGTTTTTAACTTGGGTTCTTGGGTTTTGGGGATTGAACTCAGTTCCTCATGTTTAGGAGGCAAGTGCTTTTCCAACTGTGCTATCACTGAAGCCCAAATGTTCTTTTCTATTTTAGTATTTTAATTTTTACTACTTTTGGTGGCTTCTTGGCATTTTTTTAAAGAAAGTAAAAGCTTATTTAATATACTGTAAGGGGCAGTGATATAGGCCATAACAAGTGTACTGCCTGTAGCAGATTTCTTGTCATCTATGTTACAACTCACTAATTTCTTTTCTTTGAACACTTAAAAATATAGTCATATTGAACTCTCCTTTTTATTATTTTCTTAAGGAGTTCTTGAAGAAGGAAGTCTCATTTATCTTCCTTTTTTTCCCTCCAACCCTTTTGCCTGCTTATGTATGTGGTTTGTGATACTTATTAACTTAGAAATTGTCTGCCCATGCCTAAGTTGTGAAGTGTGATTAGTATTCCTTAATTGTTCTTAATATTTTTGAGGTATTGCTCAGAAGAGTGAGTTCAAATTCTGTATCTGAAGACCATCTTGCAACCTTTTGATCAGTGTTGAGATTTGTTACTCTTAGCCAGTGAGAAGTGTAAGTCAGATTTTCAGGAAGAGGTAGCTGTTTTGTTTTTCATGTTTTAGTGCTTTGGTCACGTTTTCTTGGAGCAGAATTGAACTGATAGGTGGAGCTTTTCTTTTTCACAGAAAAATATCTGTGTACTTACTGGTGATTCATATCCAGCTTCTTCCCATGCACAGACTTGTGACATTTTTCAGCTTCTTGACTTTCTAGTCATTTGACTTTGCAGTTCTTGGTTTAGGGGGCAGAAAGAAGAAGGTCTTTGTCCTGTGGGAAATTGTATGTAATATATTGTCAGTATTTGTATCACTTGATCCTATTGTTATTTTCTTCCTGACTGTGTCATCTATGTAGTTCCATCAGTTAAAAAACAAACAAACCAGGAAAAAGTTATAACCATAGAAATCATCTTTCTTGGGCAGATTACATGATTGTGTAGAACATAGTTCATAGTATCTAATAGAATTTTTATTTTTTAAGGGTTAGTTTCAAAAGTGTAACCTTCAGGAGCCTGTTCTTTCCACTATTTAGGTTAAATTCACAGATTTTGTTTTGCAGACTATAATCAGTACATAAAAGTACATCTGTGAGCCACATGTCCACTTCTAGTTTCCTAACCTTTTTAGCTAATAGGCCAAAATAGTGCTCAGTTCCTAGTCCTTCCATTTTTTCACCTAGTCTCAAACTTGAACTGTTGCTCTCTAGCTTCCTGCCTTTATTACCACTTAAATTATCTTTTCTGAGATCACTAGTGACTTCTTAAATACTTCATCTGGTTGACCCATTTAGTCCTAATTTACTTGGCATTTTGGTTGCATTTGATAATCAACTATATACTCAAAAGACTGGCATCTGTGTTCTCCATGTCCTTCTTTTATATTTATTTTTCTGATTCCCCTATGGGTTCTCTTTTGACACTCCCCCTTTTGTACCTTTTTAAAACATGGTTTTACTGTGTATCCTTAGCTAATATGGAACTCATAGTTTAGAGCAGTTTAGCCACAGACTCACAGAGATCTATCTACTTGCCTCCCTCTCCTGAGTGTTTGTTTGATATAGTGTCTCATGTAATCCATGCGGATAAGGCTAGTCTTGAAGTTATGATACTCCTGTTTCTGCCTCCTGGGTGCCTTGAGCAAAACTGTTTTTGCTAGTTGTCTCCTTTGCTTGTTTTCGTAGAGGGTGTGGTTGCTTTCTTGAATTGGTAGGGCTATAGGACTCCCATTCCTCAGGGAAGGTACCCTTGATTGGTGCATTGCTCCATTTCTCAGGCATCACCATTACTGGGGAATAGTCCTGGTATAAGATATCATTTTAGAGAAGCAGGACTGGGTAAATGCTAGCATTATGCATACTGAAAGAAAACAGAGAAGGACACTGATAATGGTGTACCCTGCTCTGCTTGCCTTCTTCTTTCCTTTTCTTCGTCCCTACTACCTCTTATTGTATTGTCTTTCAAAGGTGATTTTGGGAAAATGTGTCTTTTGAGAGCATGCCTCGTTTTTTTTGCACAAAGCTTTGGGATCTTGAATTTTGTTGGTATTTTTTAATCTATTCCATCTTATCCCCCTTTACAGTTTCTTATAATTCACTTATCTGTCGTATGTAGTTTCAGGTCTACTCTGGATTTCTTTTGCTTATCTCATTGGGTTTTAATGTAGGGGAAAGATAAATCTGTGTTAGTTCAGTTACTTATTCTATTATCTTTTTTTTTTTTATTTTTTTGAGACAGAGTCTTATATAGCCCAGGCTAGCCTGGAATTTGTTATATGGCAAAGGATGATGCTTCCATGTCCTCATTCCTGTGGTTGCAGGCTTGAGATACTATGCCTGATTTGTGCAATCTTGGGGATTAACCCAGGACTTCATTCTAGACAAGCCCTGTCCTAGCTTAACGAAGAACTCCTAGGTCCCATACCTCAGTGCATTTCCTTGTTTTCTCTGTTGTGGACATCATGGCAGAGCATGTTTTTTTAAACAAATTCTTGTGTATACTTACTTTTCTTGTCTATAATTTTTTCTTTTGTAAAATTTAATTTATATATTTACTTTATATCCCAATCATAGCCCCCTCCCACCTCTCCTTCTGGTCTCTCCATCCCACCTTTTTCCCCCTATCCCCACTTTCCTTCTCTTCAGAAAAGAGGAATCCCCCCTCCCACCAATCCACCCCAACACATCAAGTCACACCAGGACTGAGCTTATTCTCATCCACTGAGGCCAGGCAAGGCAGCCCCTTTAGGGGGAAGTGATCAAAAGCAGGCATAGAGTCCATATCAGAGACAGCACCCTCTCAACTTACTAGGGGAACCCACATGAAGATCAACCTGCCCATCAGTTACGTCTGTGTAAGGGGCCTAGGTCCAGTGCATGCATATTCTTTGGTTTGGTGCTTCTGTCTCTGTAAGCTCCCATGAGCCTAGGTTAGTTGACTCTGTTGGTCTTCTTGTGGCATTAGTCCCCTCAGGGTCCTTCTGTCCTTCCCTCCAATTTTACACAGGACTTGGCCTTGAGGCTCAGCATCTGATTATTCGATCAGCTGCTGGGTGGGGCCTCTCAGAGGACAGTTCTGCTAGGCTCCTGTCTGTAAACATAGCAAAGTATCCTTAATGGTTTTAGTGTTGGCTTTCTCCCATGGGGTGGGTCTCAGGTTGGGCCAGGCATTGGTTGGGCATTTTCTTAAAGCATGGCCAAAATTTCTTCCCTTAGAATTGCTGAGGGCAATGGTAGCTAGATTATGATCACTACAAGATACAGGTTAGCTTGAGCTACAGAGTGGGTTCCAGGACATTCTGAGCTGCAGAAAATTACGACTCTGACTCAAAGAACAAACGGAGGTTAAAAATAGTGTGTACGTGAGTTAACTTTTAGTGAAAACACGTAGATTCTATTGCTCTCAGCCAGTCTGTTTTATAGAGATTGGTGTTTAGGTCAGGTAGTCAGGTCAGGTCTCTTAGACCTGCTAAACAAAGACCAGTATGGCTTGAGTGCACAGTGTAAATTGGCATTTGTAACGTACTTTGTTCTTTTCAGAAGGCTTATTAACCATCAATAACATGCTTATAAAGATCTTGCCAGAAGATAACTAGTGTTCATACTCCCTAGAGAAAATCACTGTGTTCACTTGAACTTTCACTGGGAAGCTTTTTCCCCAAGAACAGGTTACCCCTTCTTCAACCATCTGTGCTTTCTCCCTTATTTAGACATGGAAAACATCTTGCTTCTTCCTTTATTTTTAGCACTTTTCAGGGAGAGTTCACTAACTCTTTTGTTCTTTCTATGAGTTTTTCCTTCATGTATTTTTTTTTGTACCAATTGTTTCATACACAGTTGGTCTGGCCCAATGAACTGAACGAAAGATACCTTTTTTGGCATGTGTCATAACCTAATCTTGCTGAGATAAAGCTTTCTTTGATGGGCTATGGAAAAATAAGTTGTTGTTACATATACATTCAGACCAGTGAATACTTTGTAGTTATATTTAATTGAATATGTTCTATATGTCTAAGCTACTCTGCTGTCTATAAAGTCCTGACTTGGTTCTTGTCTGTGGGCACAATTATTACTAATTCAGTGGGTCTGTATAAAGAAGAGAGGTTAATTAGAGCCTGGAGGAATCCAGATTTAATATGGAAAGAGGAATAACAATTCAGTTTTGGGGGTATAGCTACTCAGATCCTTACTGCTTTGTAATAGATTTTTAAAATTTTCTTTCTTTCTTATTATTATCATTCATTACAATTTATTCACATTGTATCCTGGCTGTTGCCCCCTCCCTCGTCCCCTCCCAATCCCACCCTTCCTTTCCTGTTTTCTCCCTATGCCATTCCACAAGTCCACAGATAGGGGAAGTCCTCCTCCCCTTTCATCTGACGCTAGCCTATCAGGTCTCATCAGGGCTGGCTGCTTTGTCTTCCTTTGTGACCTCATAAGGCTGCCCCCTCCCACAGGGAGGTGATCAGAGAGCCTACCACTGGGTTCATGTCAGAGACAGCCCCTGTTCCCCTTACCAGGGAACCCACTTGGAGACTGAGTCTATGGGCTACATCTGTGCAGGTGTTATATAGGTCTTCTCCATGCACTGTCCTTGGTTGGGGTATCAGTCTCAGCAGGGGCCCCCAGGGCTCTTTTTTTTTCTTTTTTCTTTTTTTTTTGGCTCTGTTGATCTCCTTTTGGAGCTGCTATCAGTCACTGTCTCAACTGTTCTTCCTTTCCATCACACATTCCTAATGTTGCTACTTCCATTCTTAGCTTCCTTCTCCTGCCATGTCTTGAGTTTTTAAAATGATACTTTCTGCTCTTGGTGGAGTACTTCATTGCTCTAACCCTATGATTCTGGAAACCATTTTTGACCTTTTGTCATTTTTGCATATCATAACTCTTCATCAATAGACCTTACAATACTCTGGTCAAACCTATAACATATCTTTACTCGACTGTAACTTCTGGACGGCAAGTCACATCTTTGTAGGTCTTAAAAATAGCAGTATATCATTTTCTAAGTAGTAAGAGCTACATTATTATTTTTCTGAAATTCAGATTCATTCTCCAAACTTGGCTCATCTTGCAGACTTTCCTTTATCTGTTCATGGTACTAGTTTTCTTTTAAAGTCTACATTATGTTGGCAAGTTTTGCTTTGTCTTCTTAATGTATTTGTAGCCTTACCATTCTTTCTACATTCATCACACCCAAGGATTTACTGCATAATGTTAATTGTTAGGCACTAATTTTTAGTATTTTTATTATTAAATTAACTTAACTATTTAAATTACTACTTAATAACTCCAATCTTGCTACTGTTATGAATGAATGTAAATACCTGATATTCAGAATAGCTGATATGTGACCCCTGTGAAAGGATCATTTGACCCCCAAAGGGGTCACAACCCACAGGTTGAGAACCAGTGTTTTAAATAGTGGCTGGTTTAGAATGTGGTTCTATATTTGTACCTGGAAGGTTGGTGAAAGCATTAGTTCTTTGCTCCTTGGTGTTATTACTACACATATTTCTTTCTTTAAGTGTGTAATGGGCTATCTTTGGTTTTACTAGTGCATGGAACAATGTGAAATAGTAGGTACCGGGGAGGAGAAAAAAGATGGAGTAGTTATAAGCTCAGGTGGACATGAGGAAAACTCCATATTTCATAGCTTAGCCAAATTTTATTTAATATATATATAGCCTGGTGTCTTTTTTTCTTTGTTTCTTTTTCATAGTTTTTTTTTTAATTTGAAATTATAATATCAAGGCCCTCTTCCCTTCTCTTTGCTCCCTTCATCCCCTGCTATGTACCTCTCTTTTTTCTTAAATTCATGGATTTTTTTTTAAATTTACAAACACACATATACACACACACGTACAGGAATTGCTCAGTCTGTATATAATATTACTTGTGCTTTTTTTTCCAGTTTGTTTTGGAGACAGGTCTTTGTGTATCATGGAATTTGCAACCTCTTTACCATCAGCTTTCTGAATGTTGAGATTGCAGGTGCATGTCACTATGTCTATCCTGGTGTCCTTTTTAACAGGTTATTTTTTTTATTTTTTATTTCTTTTGGTTTTATTGAGACAGGGTTTCTCTGTGTAACCTTGCCTGTCCTGGAACTCTGTAGACCAAGCCAGCCTTGAACTCATAGAGATCTACCTGCCTCTACCTCCCTGTGTGCTGGGATTAAAGGCGTGCTCCACCACTGTCCAGCTTGGAGGTTATTTTAAAAAGAAAACAACAACAACAAATTTCATTGCATTAAATAATTATTTTTGTAAAGGGTCTTATTACTTACGGAGTGTGGTTCAAGGAAGCCTATTATGTTAGAAGGTTATGGTTCAATAGAATATATAACTTAGTGAAATTTTCTGAATTAGACATTTGTAGTACTACATGTATTTCCTCAGAGAAGATAGAGTTAGAAATTGATAGATGGAAATAATTACATGAACTATTAATTGTCATGGGCTGATTATTCATTTGGTGAGTGTGGTTTGCAATGATTTGAAGCAAAGTGTTCCTAAATCTTTTTCTTGTTTCCATTTTATTGCATGGAAACAGTCTATTTGTTATTCACCTGCTGGTGATCATCTAGGTAGTTTCTGTCATTTGGCTAGCAGAAGGTGGGCAGAATCATTTCTCTATGATACATACCCGAGGGAAGTTGTTAAGCTATAGCACAAGCACTTGATAAGCCAAATGGTTTTCTAAGGTAGCCGGGCTAATTAATGTTGCTTGTTTTTTTTTTTATTCCAAGAGATTAAAGTTTAGCCATGTATGGATTTTTTATTTAACTTTTATTAATTACACTTTATTCATTTTGTATCCCCCCATAAGCCCCTCCCTCCTCCCCTCCCGGCCCCACCCTCCCCCCCCTTTCTGCATGCATGCCCCTCCCCATGTCCACTGATTTGGGAGGTCCTTCTCTCCTTCTTTCTGATCTTAGTCTATCAGTTCTCATCAGAAGTGGCTGCATTATCAGGATTCTAGGTTATCTCCATGAATAGTCCTTGGTTGGAGTATGAGTCTCTGGGAAGTTCCCTGTGTAAGAAGTGGGAAATAGTAAGAGCTGGAGAGGACAGGAACTCCACAAGGAGAGCAACAGAACAAGAAAATTTGAACACATGTATGGATTTTTATATGTATTTCTTTGTGCACATGCCCAGACTTGTGGAATCACAAGTAAATCTAAAAATAATGCAGACCTATACTGATGTTCAAATTACTTTTTTTTTTTTTTAAGATTTATTTACAACTCATTTTTAAACAGTACAGACACCAAGGGCATTTTTTTTCTATTGGCAATCTTGATTAAATTTTGAACCACATGCTCTCGTGAAAGTCTTCCCTATCTTTGTAATTTGGTCGCATTGAATGTTGAGTTCCTATTGCTTTCTGTGATGGGAGGGAATGATACAGTGTACTTTGTTTATCATTGGTATCTGGTTGTTTGGGAACTTGTGAAGTATATAAGAAAGTGAAGAACAAAAGTATTCTGAAAGTTTTTTTTTTGTTTGTTTGGTTGGTTTTTTGAGACAGGATTTCTCTATGTAGCCTTCGCTGTCCTAGATTTGTACACCAGCCTGCCCTAGAACTCACAGCAATCCACCTTCCTCTGCCCCCCTGAGTGCTGGGATTAAAGGCGTAAAGGTAAGTGGTAAAGGTTTCTACCACTGCACTGTTGCATCAACCAGTTCTGTAAGTTTAATTCAGTCAAGTTCAGCGTAGTAAACTGGTAAGTTTCAAGCTGAATTCTTGATATTTGTTGAGATTCTGTCTTAGGCATTTCCACATCTAGAGATCAAGAAGAACAAGTCTCCTGATCTCATAATCTTCCCTAATGAGGCTAGGAGACACATACCACTTGGAACAGGAATGATTGTCACTAGGATTACAAGTAAGGTACCGTGGCTCCTCCATCATACCTGATTTGAGTTGCAGAGAGGTGATGATACCCTGTAAGGCTTCATGGAAGACAGATAGTCTATGAAGTCCAATTTGAGAGGACTTGCTTAAGGTGACAGGAGCTGATTGATGGAGTCATGAAACAGGAAAGTATAGTCTATAGCAAATTCTTCTCGAGTGTGTGGTCTCAGAGCAGGAGCATCAGCAACTTTCTGCGGGCATATTAGAGGTGCAGATTCTTAGTACCCACTGCGAATCTCTTGATCTACAAAGTCTGGCTTTTAATTGTGATAAACTAAGATTTAAGAACCATTACCATTGCTTTGTACTTAAACTGGTCAGAGAATAGTAAGCTGCCTTTGAGAGAAAGAAGAATAAGGATGGACGAAGAAAGAGGTAAATAAAAAGGTAAAAGCTTTAGTGGGTATCTGGGGTGTTAGGATATGAGCATATAAGGTGTTGTTAGCAAAGGAAAGGACAGCCCGGGAGATACTTTAGGAACCGTGAGGTCTGACTGAGAGAAAATAAGACTGTCTCCCAAACCAAACCAACCTATGAAACAAACAGAACCCCTGAGGGGTACGGGATGAAGTGAAGGTAAATTAGGGGCACAGGTCCTTGGGATGTGACTGCGGACTACTGCAGAGTAACAGCATAGCTGGGATGGGTCAGCCTTGAGACTGCTGACTCAGTGTCAGACAAAAAGCAACTTAGAACCTTAGTAGCAACTGAGGACTTGAACCTGCTTGTTGAGACAGGACTGTGGGACTTGCAGAAGCCACCCAGATAGAGGCCGAGATGTCACTTTGTTTAGAAAGTGGACTATGGACGGAAAGAATGTCTTCCACAAGTAAAGCTACCTCCATGATACAGCCTCCATGGAGGAAACTTAAGGCCTTGAGAGAAGGTGAAGAGGAAAGCAGAGTTGCCTTAAATCCTGCTATCCTGAGACAGAGCAAAAACATGCTCCGTTTACATATTTATGAGTTCTCATTTGTTTATTTAAATTCAGCTCGCTATACATAGAATTATCCAGTTCTACAACCAGAATTTCTTAGACAAGTTATCTTAAACACGTGTCAGTGTTCCACATGTGAGAGTATAGCCAGGTCAATGTGTGTTTGGAAATTGGTGGATTTTATGTGTGAGAGACAGAATGTTTACACAAGCAGCTAATTGGTAAAGATTGCAATTTCATTCGGCATGATTACAAAAAAAAAAAAAAAAAAAAAAAAAAAAAAAGTCCCGTCTGCATCTCCTTTACACGAAATCTGGAGCAAGACACTCTGAGAATCGTGCTGTGCTCGCTCTTGGGCTGGGGAGAAAAGCTCCCAATTGTAAAGAAGGAAGAAATAAAACATTTTTGTCTTTCCTTTCCTTCTTTCCTTTCCTCTCCTTTCCTTTCTTTTCCTTTTCTTTCCTTCTTCTTTCCTCCTTTTTATATTTTTTCCCTCTTTTCCTCCCTTCCTAGGTTATGTTTTTGTTTTCTGAGACAGGGTTTCTCTGTGTAGTTCTGGCTCACCCTGAAACTCATTATGTAGACCAGCCTGGCCTCAAACTCACAGAGACTCACCTGCCTCTTCCTCTCCTACTGCTGGGACCATCGTTGTATGCTACTACACCTGGCTGAGAAACCATTTCTTAAAGGAAAGGTGGAAAAGAAAGGAAAACAAAACAAAAACTCAGTTAATGCTAGGCATAATACCTAGTCTGACAAGTTTTTAAATTATTCATTTAAATAGGCAGTTACTCATGGGGATTAAAACAAGCAAAATATGGAATAGTTTACACATTTCTTAGTTTTGTAAGATTTTTGTTCATTGATAGAATATATACCGTCTTTTGTAACAAGACTTCCCCCTTCATCTTTAAGATATATGGTCACTCCTCTTGTCTATCCTACTTCCCCTTCTTGAAATAGTCTTCCTGCCTCAGCCTCCCAAGTGCTAGGATTGATTAGATGCCTGTACTGGTTTGTGACAATTCTTTTTTGAGACAAAAAAAGAATTGAACCCTCTGTAATGATACTTCTGTCTTTGTCTCTCAAGTGCTGAGATTACAGGTATAAACCACCTTGTCTGGCTCAGTCATGATGACACATTTATTTATATATATGACTTTTTTTAAAATTCTTTAAGATATTTTTTTTATTAATTACACTTTATTTACTTTGTATCCCCCCTGTGGTTCCCTCCTTCATCCCCTCCCAGTCCTTCCCTTCCTCCCCCTTCTCCACACATGCCCCTCCCCAAGTCCACTGATAGGGGAGGTCTTCTTTTCCTTCCTTCTGATCTTAGTCTATCAGATCACATCAGGAGTGGCTGCATTGTCCTCTACCGTGGCCTGGTAAGGCTGCTCCCCCCTCAGGGGGAGGTGATCAAAGAGCAGGCCTATCAGATTATGTCAGAGACAGTCCCTCTTCCCATTACTATGTAACCCACTTGGACACTGAACTGCCATGGGCTACATCTGTGCAGGAGTTCTAGGTTATCCCCACGAATAGTCCTTGGTTGGAGTATGAGTTTCTGGGAAGTTCCCTGTGTTCAAATTATCTTGTTCTGTTGCTCTCCTTGTGGAGACCCTGTCCTCTCCAGCTCTTACTATTTCCCACTTCTTACATAAAATTCCATTCACTCTGCCCATCAGTTGGCCATCAGGCTCAGCATCTGCTTTGACAGTCTATACTGCAGAGGCTTTCAGAGGCCCTCTCTGGCAGGTTCCTAGGTTGTTTCCTGTTTTCTCCTTCTTCTGCTGTCCAATGTCTTTGCCTTTCGGGATGGGGACTGAGCGTTTTAGATATGACATTTACAGCCCTCAGTTAACTGATATTAGGTTGATTTGGGTGATTGGTTTTATACACAGCACTGTACTATCAATCTTTGGCTATTCGTCAAATAAGCTCCTGAACACAGATTTCTGAAAGTACGATTTAAAAAATATGGTTTCAGCCAAGAGTGATGGAGCACATGTTTAATTCCAGACAGAAGCAAGTATAGCTCTGAGTTCTAGGCCAGCCTGGTCTACAGAGCTAGTTCCAGGATAGCCAGAGCTACACAGAGAAACCCTGTGTTGAAAAACAAACAAAATATTAATTTCTTAAAGTAAAAAATATTTTATGTGTATGAGCATTTTGCCTACATGTATGTTTATACCCTATGTATACTTGGTGCCATAGAGGCCAGAAAAGGGCATTAGATCCCTTGGAACTGGAGTTAACAGACAGTTGTGAGCTATAATGTGGGTGCTGGGAATTGAACCCAAGTCCTCTAAAAGAGCAGCCAGATCTCTTAACTGCTGAGCCTTTTTCTCTAGCCCAGTGGAAGTACATTTAAAAAATCAGCTATACATGTAAAACATTTGATACGTGCTGCTGGATTATTCTTCAGAATTCTTTATATTCTACTGCTGTGAGTGTTAGCTCATATTTTTTGGCACCTGCAAAAGCACTAGATATTTGTCATTTACTTTAATCATTACCAGTTTGATAGGTTAGGCATGATTTCTTTTTAAACTTATTTAAACAAGCATGGTAGAACATATGTTTAATTCTTACTCTGGGAATGAGTGGGGGAGGTGGGAGTGGGGAGACAGAGAAAAGCAGAATTTTGTGAGTTCAAAGCTAGCTTGGTCTACATACTAAGTTCCAGAACAGCCAGGGCTACATAGTAAAACCTTGTCTCAAAAATTACTAATTTATTATTATTATTATTATTATTATTATTATCACCACCATCATT
The DNA here is from genome assembly GCF_907164565.1 of Psammomys obesus. Classification (NCBI taxonomy): domain Eukaryota; kingdom Metazoa; phylum Chordata; class Mammalia; order Rodentia; family Muridae; genus Psammomys; species Psammomys obesus. The sequence goes on along the minus strand of NW_026592776.1, from coordinate 2,159,683 downwards.
ATTGTGGGTGAGCGTGTAGATGTGCCACAGAGTTTGTGTATCATGGTGTGCATGTGGCGAGCAGAGAAAACTTTTGGTGAAGTCAGTTATGTCTTTCCAGTGTATGTCCCAGGGATTGCACTCAGGTCGTTTGTCAGGCTTTTGTGGCTAGCACTTTTAGCTGCTGTGCCATCTTGTCTGCCCAGGATAAACATACTTTCTTATTTGTATCTTATTTATTTTGCTTCCTATGAGACAGAAGTTCATGTAGCCTCGGATGGTTTTGAACCGAACTTCTGATACTAATATTTTTGTCTTCCAAGTTCTTGTATTTGAGTGACTACTGGTGAAGCTGGACAGCTGTTCATTCGTTTTAAAGAAAACCATTTTTATTTTAGATAGGCCTGCTCATATAGCTGCTCTTTATCTGTTTTCTTTTGGAGTGTTTAAATCATACTGATTTGTAAGGTGCTAACATATTAAGGATATTCAGTCTGTCTCTCTTTTTTAAATCATTTGCTGACTTTTTAAGCTTCTTTATAGTGATACATGAGGAATGAAAGCTTTATGAGACGTCAGTGAATTATCACAAAGCCAACACTAACGTAACTTTATCCACCTGAGTATATAAACATTGGCAAATTTCTAAAATCAGTGACTGTGTTTTTTTTTTTTAATGACAGGTGATGGGTGAGATCTCCCTAGATTCATGTAGCATGAGTCCATTTTATATAGAGAGAATTAAAATCAATATAATTATTGGCTAACAGATGCTCTTCTTTTTAGTATCATCTTTACCATATAGAGGTCCTATAGAAATATCGTCATCAATCATGTCTGCTTTCTTTGTGGCTTACATGTTCACTCTCTTTTGACAAACAGATGTTCATAAATTTAATGTATTTTTTGGTTGTTGCTCATGTTATCACAATGAGCCAGTCTTCTGTATTATCGTTAAGAATTTCAGCTTTTTCTCTTACATTTAGAAAATTAATATTTATGCTTTGTACAAATTGGAAGCTGTTTAATTTTGTTTTCCCTTATGGACATCCAAATGCTAGTATGGTTTATTGGAAAGATCTGCTTTGCAGTGCCAGCACCCATCTCATATGTGATCTATTTCTGGCCTTTCCTTTCTGTTCTTTCATCTGCTTGTCTCCATGATTGAGCTTTATAATGCATCTTGATAATCTAGACAGAAAAGTCTTTTGTGTTCCTCTACAAGGGTGTCTTGTTTGCAATGACAATTTGCTTCCTGTATACATTTTCAAATTAACTCTGTAAATCTCCATTAAAAATGTTTGTATTGATGGGTACTTGTATTGGGTTAAGCTTTAGCATAGAAAATCCTTTCATTTTTTAGAGCCCCTGGAACTGGAGTTCCAGAAAGTCGTGAGCCACCATGTATGTTCTGGGAATCAAACCTCTGGAGGAACACCCAAATGTTCTTAATCACTGAGTCATCTCTCTAGCCCCTTGTTTAGTATGTGTGTGTGATGGTAAAATGTTAACTTGTAGAAGTCCTTTCCTTTCACCGTGTAGGTCCCAGGGATCAAACTCAGGTTTTCTGGCTTGGTTGCAAGATAGATGAACCATCTCTCTGCCCCCATATTTTATTTAAGATAGAGCCTTGCTATATATTCCTGGCTGGCCTGGTCTTTGATATGCAGCTCGGGCTAGCCTAGAGCGCATGACTGTCCTTATGCTTCAGCTTGTATTACAGGCTTTTTTTTTTTTCTTTCACAGTTTTATACATGTATATGATGAACTTTAGTCTTTTTCACATGTAGCTAAGGCTGGCCTTGAACTTTCTGTGTGACTGAGAATGACCTAGAACTTCTAATTAGCCTGCCTTCACCTCCTGGGTTCTTCAATTACAAATGTGTACCACCTTGTCCACTTAAAATTCTAATTTAATGTTAAAATCACTAGAATATAGAAATTAATATCTATGCATCCCTTATGTTGATAATATTCACTTTCCCTAATTTGTAAGCTAGTTTTAAATTTTTTTATCTGCATAATTTGTGAGTAATGATAGTTTTTTTCTCCACAGTTTATTTTCCTTCCAGGTATTATTATAGAGGAAGGAAAATGTCTTTCTTATAGTAAAAGTGTACCCACTTCATATCCTTTTCCTTTGCAAAATGCAGAAATGAAATACATTAAGGTAAGAAAAAAATGTCAGCAATATTATGCCAACATCAACCCCAGAGAGAATCATGCTGTGGCTGCCACTTTCCTAGGACTTTTCAGATATTTTAACAGATCTAAGCATCAGAGAATGGAGTAGATTTCAGGTGAAGCCAGTGTTAACCTGGGCTAAAATGCCCTGGGCCTTGCCCAGTAGTTGCATGGTGAGCTGAACAACCAGAGGACACTGTCTTCTCTTGCAATCACTGGTATTGATTTTGATTTGGTTTGGTTTGGTTTGGTGTTTTTGAGTCAAGGTGTTGGCTATGTCTTTAAAACCAATACTGGCCTGAAACTTGCTTTGTGGTACAGGCTGGCATTGAGCATGTGATCCTTTGGCTGGATTCAGTCTCCTGAGTGCTGGGATGACAGGCCCCTGCCACCGTGTTCAGCTATGTAGCTTTTCTTCATTCCATGCCCTCATGTTTTGTTCAGATTTTGCTTGTCTGTATTACCTTCTGAGCATGACTCAAAACTAAACAAAAATTCTTTCTGAATAAGAAATTAAACCTGCATCCTATTTTCATTTCTGAATTATTTTTTTTTATGATTAACCTAATTCTTTAGGGGTGTCAGTGCCATGAGACTCAGTTAAAGCTCATAATGCCACAAATGTTAATAATAATGCCTCAAGTATTCCCGAAGGCTGTTTAAACAGATCACTTCAGATATTTTTAATGTTTACAGTTTCCTTTTGAGAGCACCGTGGAGGTAAAGGAGCTGTAGATAAAGGCTTGCTAGCAGTTACGAAACTTCCTCCAAGTAATGGAGTCACTAGTGAAGCCACAGGCCATCCCTGGTGAATTCTTCTTTCTTAGTCATTATTCTTCATAGTCTCCCACAGGAGGAGGGAGCCCAGGGAGGTTTTCATACTTGGAGGAGGCCTTGCCTTGTTCTTGTGACGCTGTGTGGTGTCAATAGAGATAGGAACTGTGGGTACTCTAAAAACTAAGTGGGCAGAGAAGAAGCAGAGGTGTGTGAATGTGGGCAATGCCAGGTGCTGTTTGCAGAGGAAAATTCCAAGTTGGCTAGTAACTAATTGGTTTAGTTTCAACTGAGGTGTCAAGCATTGTTATAGGTTGTCCTCTGGCAATGTCGTAGTAATGAGCAAATGAAGTCTGTGCACCGTTGTGGCCTGCCAAAGTGAAGTCAATGGTGCATACTATGGTGCCTCATAACTGTAAGCCTGCAGTTGGGAGGCTGTAGTTGGAGAATTGCTATGAGTTCCAAACCAGCTTGGGCTACACAGTGAGTTACATACAGGACAGCCAGGGGTACAGAGTTAGGCCCTATCAAAAAATGCCAAGGTAGAGGAAGAAAATCAGAAGGTGTTGGGCAGCCTCAAGAATCATATGGAAATTCAAGAGATTATTACTTCCGGGTCATCTCCCTAGGAGGAGCTCCTGGCCATCATGACTGTGGCCTTTCAACAAAAGGTGTGTGGTAGCAAATCATGAGCTACTGCTGCACTAAAAAGGTGCTTATGTGACATACAGCACATATGGTACCTTTGATGAGTAAGGCCTTTATTGAGTACTAGGGTGTTGTCAGACTGGGCAAGCAAAAACTAACCATAGTTTTGTGGAAGGACAATACAATTTTTCCTCTTCTGTTTTTCTTTTCTTTTTTTTTTTTTTTTTGTCTTTCACAGCCCTTTACACACAATAGGTGTTTGATGAATGTCAGTGAGAATCATCATTATGACTTCAGAAGACTTTTAGAGACTAGTAAATGTTACTCAGTTAAAAAAAAGTTTATCTTTGACCAAAGTAGCTGGTTAAGTAATTTCATTCCCCTAGGTTAAAAAGTTTTAATAACAAGTTTAGAGGAAAATCATATTCTAATTTTAGAACATGATGTATTTGAATTCAGTTTGCAGATTTTAAGTTTGAAGAAAAATGGTGATGGCTGTAATTATAATCAGCAGATGAATGGGATGTGAGACCCATTTAAGGAAAAGTAATATGACCTTAAATTAATTAATTCAGAATGTTCTGGATACTCTGCAGACTGTGCTGATGTTCTAAAACTAAAAAGTTCCTTCATAAGAAATATAAATTAAATCTATGCAATAGTAAACTAAAGGAAGCCATATAGAGTAAACTGCTTCTCCCCGCCACCCCCCCCAGGAGTGTCTTACTGGATAATTTTATTAGTTGTGTCTGCCTTGCCTGATTTGTGAATTTATGCAGTGAACTAAAATCCTTCTGCCCTAAACATACATTCTTGACTTTCCTAGAGGGAGTGATCTAGAAGTGGGGCTTTAGAAAGCATAGATCCCTGTACAGTTTAAACATGCTTCTATAGAATAACACTATCTTGTAAATTAATTTTCTTCTCAGCTTCTTTATATAGAGTAATTTCAAATATATCACAGGACTATTTCTTTTAAGTAAAGGATGAAAAAAATTTCTTGTTTATTTTATTAGCATGAATATCTCCCAATCCTTCTCTCTCCTACCCTGAACACAGGTCCTTCTAGGGATGGATTTTAATATATAGTAAGTTTTCTCGATTACAAGTAGCATGTCAGAGATTCGTACCTGAATCCGGTGTTTAATAATTGTTCTTAGTCACGGTAAAATATCTTTTCAATTTTGAATTGTTTTTTATGTTCTTGAATATGGTAGGCTCACTATAGGATGCCTAGTGTCACAGTTGTGGAAAAAATTGTTAGTAATTTAGGTTTATGAAAATGTACTAGGATGTTATGATTGTGAAATACCAAAGAGAGCAGACTGGACAGAGCAATGTGAAGAGCAGTGTTCTTGTTGAGGACCTTTGTTCAGTTCTCAGTACCCACATGGTGGCTTACAACCATTTATAACTCTGGTTACTGGGCATCCAATGGCTTTGTCTGACCTTGGGCACTAACATACATGTGGGTATACGCACAGGCAAAACATTCATACACACAAACTAAAATAAGCGAATCTAAAAGAATCCAAATCGACCCGGAGGAGTCATTAGAAAAGTTGACTTAAGAAAAGTTAAGGCTGTGTGAAAGAAAAGTGAGGCAGATGTGCCAGCCATCTGCAATTCCAACAGTCAGGGTGCAGAGACAGGCCCCCTGGGGGCAGGCTGGCCAGCTAAACTAACTCTATTGGTCAGCTCTGTGTTCATTGAGAAGCCCCGCCTTAATAAATAGTTATCAAACAAGACCCAGCATTAAGCTCCTACAGACATGTACTCACGTGCACCTTCAGATGTTTGCATCTACACACATACATTTGGCTGTGCATAACACACACACACACACACACACACACACACACACACACACACACACAC
>NW_026592776.1:2142742-2154210 GCF_907164565.1 Psammomys obesus | reverse complement strand
CACACACACACACACACACACACACACACACACACACACACACACACCCCGCACCACAGAACCAGACTTTTCAAGCTATTTCTCCTGGCTTCATATGTTGCTGACCATGAATTAGTGATCTTCGTGCTTGAGCCTTCTGAGTACTTCTGGGATTATAATAAGGCAGGTGCCACCACACTCAATTGCACTTTTATAATTTTATAGTTAAAATTCATAAGCTCACTTTAGAGAATACTTGTTTTAGACTATTATTTTTTATTTTTAATTAATTTATTTTTTTACAACTTATTCATTTTATATCCTGATTGTAGCCCCCTCTCTCATCTCCTCCTGGGCCCACCCTCCATCCCTCTTTCCCCCTATCCCCTTTCCCTAGTCCACTGAAAGGGGGAGTTCTCCACTATTGCCATCTGCCCATAGCTTGTTAAGTCTCATCAGGACTGCCTGGATCCTCTTCCTTTGTGGCCTAGCAAGGCTGTTTCTCCAAGGGCGAGTGATCAAAGAACAGTCAACTCAGTTCATGACAGAGGCATCCTCTGCTCCCCTCACTCAGATATCCACATGGACACTGAGCAGCCAATTGGCTACATCTGATCAGGGGGTCTAGGTACTCTCCATGCACAGTCCTTGTTGGTGCATCAGTCTCTGCAGGTCCCCCTAGGCCCAGATTTTTTGGATTTGTTGGTCTCCTTGTGGGGCTGCTGTCCCCTCTGGGTTGTTTTATTCCCTGCTTCTTCCAAAAGACTCCCTGCTCTCTGCCCAAAATTTGGCTGTGAGTCTCAGCATCTGCTTTGATCCCCTGCTAGGTGGAGCTTTTCAAAGCACCCTCTATAGTAGGCTCCCATCCTGTTTCCTCTCTTAGACCACTTCTGATATCTATCCTGTTTGCCATTCTGAATGAGATGTAAGCATCCTTCGTAAGGTCCTCCTTGTTGTTTAGCTTCTTTCAGACTGTAGATTTTAGTATGTTTCTCATATATTATATGGCTAATATGCACTTATAAGTGAGTGTATACCATGCGTTGTCTTTCTGGTTCTGGGTTACCACACTGAAGATGATCTTTTCTAGTTCCATTCATTTGCCTGAAAATATCATGATTTCTGTGTTTTTAAATGCTGAGTAGTATTCCATTGTGTAAATGTACCACAATTTCTGTATCCATTCCTCCGTTGATGGACATCTGGGCTGTTTCCAGCTTCTGGCTATTACAAATAAAGCTGCTATGAACATGGTTGAGCAAATGTCCTTGTACTTGAGCATATTTTGGATATATGCCTAGGAGTGGTATAGCTGGATCTTGAGGAAGGACTATTCCTAATTGTCTGAGAAAGCCCCAGATTGATTTCTAAAGTAGTTATACAAGTTTACATTCCCACCAGCAGTGGAGGAGTGTTCTCCTTTCTCCACATCCTCTCTAGCATAAAACTATTAATTTTTCATCCATTTCTTTTAGCAACTCCTCCAAAGAAAAATTGGCTAAAATATCACTTAAAAACTGAAATGTTAACACATTATTTTGTGAGAACAAGTTAGAATAAATATGGCTAGATTATATAATAGGTCTTTTATGTGTTATATACAGGGAAGTAAAGATAATAATAGAGTAGAGCCGACCAGCTGGCTCAGTGGATAAAGTGCTTGCTACCAAGCCTGATGACCTAAGTTTGATCACTCAAACCCACATCTCTTGAAAGATGTGTACCCTCTGCACATATACTCATTCATACAAGTAAATAACCTTAAAAAAAGAAGTAAATAGATGAAGTGAAACTAGTTATTTGTGGGAAATTCATCTTAGTAATAACGGAAAAACAGCTTTGGGTGTTTAAACTCATTCTGTCAGTATGGCTGGATTACGAATTAATTGCTTCATATTAAGTATGTGGGGATTCCGTCACAAAAATAAACCACGGTGAGCGTTGTGGGAAGGGGCATTTATTTCTTTAATCTGCTGTTATTATTATTAAGCTTGGGTTGGGAGCATATGAAAAACAGCAGTCACTAATAGAGCCTCCAGTAGCACCGGTGAAGGCTGATAGGTACCGAATATGTACAGCCGGGAAAGTGCTATTCCAGTGTGTCTTTTTACAGAGATGTCTGTGGGAGGTATTGCCTCTCTCTGAGTCCACAGCCCACAGCCAAACATATGTTGTTGGGTCCTTGGCTCCTGTTGGCCAGCTCAGAGGAAGGGCTGGGTGCAGAGGTGGGGGGGGGGGCTAGGGGGGTAGTCAGGAGGAGGTGGAAGATGCCACGTACTTCTCCATTTGCTTTCACTCTGTCTAATGAGGAAAGCTTTCCAAGACTGGCTATCTGTGGCAGTTGGAACACTTGACTAGCATGGACTAGGACTAGGCCTTCACTTCTATCCCCAGCAAAAACATAAAAAAGAAAACATTCTCTCATGTTCTTATGTTTTTTTTTGAAGAACTGTTCATAAACTGTCATCATTACTGGACAATTTAAAATGTTATATTTTGGGTAGCTTTCCTTTCTTCTTTTATTTAAATCAACATCAGTCTTTCCTAACGCCCTTCACTATATAATTTAACTTCCTTTTATGTACTGATTTCTTCCCCTTTATTGTTGTTGAAGCTTTAGACTGCCACTAAGCCATTTCCACATAGATAATAGCATTCTAATTTTGGAGAGGAATCAGATAGAAAATGTAAATGTGATTAACTTTGAATCATCTCTGGTGGGTTTGCAGTTAAACACAAGAAAACAACCCTTCTGTGGCGTTCAATGTTAGCCGTTGTGAAGGAAAGGAGATGGCCTTTTGCAAAAGATTTGAACTCAAGGACATTGAGGCTCTTTGAATTAATGAACCTCATAATTATTTCACATTATGTGTTCATATTTGCTGAAATAGTCAGTTATTACCTTCCTGAAGTACATACTGGATAAATTTGCTTCCTTCTCATTTAATACCATACCCCCTGCCCAGAGAATGTTTTCTAATTTTGTTAAGGAGTGTTTGTTGATACTGACTAAAATATATTGGAGAGTTACATCTTAGATATGGTTTTAGAATATTTGGTGTATTTTAAGTTGGTTTTCAGGGTCTGTTTGCATTTAGTGTAATAATTGACAATTGACAAGCAGACATTTGTCATCTAGGTTAAAAAAAATATTTTCTTGGTACACTTGGCAGGCAGGTGCAGGTCCTGGAATTAGTGTTGCCCTGTGTTTCCCCTAAAAGGAAAGGAGTTTGGTTCTCCCTGCCCACTTCCTTCTTTTTTCTGTGACTGGAATACAGACAAAATGGTGAAAGTTTTGTTTGTTTGTCTGTTTGGGTTTTTTTGTGACAATGAAATGCAAAACTCTAGAACCAGTTACATGAAAGAGAAATCATTTTCTGTTTCATTTAAGCCACTGTCATTTTGAGTCTTAATGTTAGACCACCTAAAAAGATAACCTGATTTAAGTATTAGTATACATTTAACATGCCTGCAATTCTAACACCAAGTAGGCTCAGGCAGTAGGATTGCTGCTAATTTCAGGCCAGTCTAGTCTTAGTTTCTTTCCTATTGCTGTGACAAAATACCCCAACAAAAAGAAGCAACTTAAGAGAGAAAGGGTTTGTTTTAGCTTACAGTGCCAGAGAGATATGGTTCCTATAATGGTAAAGAAAGGCATCAAGAGCGTGAATCAACTTGTCACATTGCATCAGGAAATAAATGAGTGCGTGCTAATACTCAGCTTGCTTTCTTTATTCTGTATTGTGTAGGATCCCCTAACCAGGGAATAGTCTTGCCCATAGTTCAGAGGGCTCTTCCCACAGCAATCTTCCCACAATAATCCATCGTGGACAGGTTTACAGGCCTATCCTCCAGGTCATTCTTGATCTGTCAGTTGACAGCTAACACTAATCATCACAGCTATATAGTGACATGTAGGCTACCCTGAGCTGCAATATGAAACTCACTTCCAAAAACAACAACAAAATATAACCCCTACCATATACTTCATAATGTGAATAGACATTGGCTGAAAGAACAGAAATTTTCTAAAAAAACTTAATGACAATGAGATTTGGTATTAGCTTATTTTTTAATCTGAAAGCTGTTCACAAAACAAACAGGCCTCTTTTGCCTGCCTTTAAGGTTTGCCCCTCTATGTGATTTACAATCTTTCAATTTAACTAGTCACAGGTATTTTGTTACTACGACTTCAAAATCACAACTATAGCCCATATCTGTTAGACCTTCTAATGAGCTCTCAAGAGAATTACTGTCTTGGTCTAGGAGTTGAATCTACATCTCCCAGAAAGAATAGCCTGTTTCCAGCATTTGCCAGGGGTTTATCTCTAGCCGAATATTATGGCACAGTGCAGTGCCATGTGATATTGTAAAACTGGCATCTAAGACTATAGTGTGGCTAGGATGGAAATGATTGAATTGGATGTATTATATGAGGGCGATAACTTAAGGCACGAGTGTTTGTTTTGTCTTCCCCTGTAGAGACCATTTCATTTGGGTATCTTGGCTTTCAATAATGCTCCACAAAAAAATATACAAATCAGAGGTGATACCTGTGAGGCCAACACTTTTAATTTTGACTGACCATAATGCTTTGTTTAAAATAAAATTCAAATTTCATTTCCTGTATAGTTTAGAATCTGAATTTCATTTAAATGTAAGAATTATTTGGAATTAATTAATTGTAATTAAAGATCTATGCCACCATGCCCAGCTTCACCTTGTTTATTGAAAAAAGTTTTTTTGTTGTTGTTGTTGTGTTTTGTTTTGTTTTGTTTTTAATTTGGCCTGGAACTTGCTATTTGGCTAGAGTGTGTTGGATAGCAAGCCCCAGGAATCTACCTGTCTCAGCCTCCCCAGCAATTGAGGGACAATATCCAAAAGAAAAAGAATTGTTTGTGGCGTTTTCTAAAAAGTATTGGGAGAGGTGAGTATAGGAAAAGTAGGCAACATCAGTATAGACTGTCTCTAATTCATATGACATTATTTTTAAGATATGCTTTCACTATGTTGTCTTGACCAGCTTGAAAATTTCTATGTAGGCCAGGCTAGCTCTATCTCTCACAGAGATCTACCTGCCTCAGCCTCTAATTGCTGGAATTAAAGGGATTTAAAGCCATGTTCTTATAATTCAATTGCTGGGGAGGCTGAGACAGGTAGATCCCTGGGGCTTGCTACCCAACACACTCTAGCCAAATAGCAAGTTCCAGGCCAAATTTAAAAAAAAAAAAAAACACAACAACAACAAAACTTTTTTCAATAAACAAGGTGAAGCTGGGCATGGTGGCATAGATCTTTAATTCCAATATTCTAATGGCAGGTGTCTCTCTGTGATTTTGAGGCCAGTCTGATCTACATAGCAGGTTTCAGGCCAGCCAGAGCTACATAGTGAATTCATGTTTCTAACAAAGCTGTATGGCACACACTAAGGAGGACACCTGAGGTTGGTTGACTTCTGGTCTCCAAATGTAAAAGGAAATTTTTAAAAGATTATTTATTGTAATTTAAAAAATTTTATCAACTACAGTTTATTCACTTTGAATCCCAGCTATAGTCCCCTCCTTCATCCCCTCCTATCCCCACCCTCCCTCCTTCTTCTCCTATGTCCTTTCTCCAGTCCACTGATAGGGGAGGTCCTCCTCCCCTTCTCTCTGACTCTAGTCTGTTAGGTCTCATCAGGACTGGCTGCAATGCCCTCCTCTGTGGCCTAGCAAGGCTGCTCCTCCCTCAAAGGGGGCGGGTCAAAGAGCCAGCCACTGAGTTCATGTCAGAGACAGCCCCTGTTCCCATTACTAGGGAACCCACTTGGAGACTGAGCTGCCATGGGCTACATGTTCTTTGACATGGTCTTGTTGTGTGGCCCCAACTGCTTTGGAACTCACTTATATAGGCCAGGTTGGCCTTGAACATGGGTTGATCCTCTTGTGTTCAGTTTCCTGTAGTGTTGGGACTCCATGAATGTGCTACCAAGTCTTGATTTCTATTGTTTCTAATCAGAAATCAGCTTTTAACCTTGCTGAGGGCACCTTGTATATGACAAGTTGCTTTTCCTTTTATTGCTTTTACCATTTTCTGTTTTTCAGTATTTTGAGTATGTGCCTTGGTGTGGATCTATCATTTCGTGTTTGTCCTATTTGAAATTTGTTGAGGTTCATAGAAGCTGTCTAAGTCACTGTTCTGTTTATATGAAGAGACACTATGACCAGTGCAACTCTTAAAACAGAGAACATTTAATTGGGGCTGGCTTCCAGTTTCAGAGGCTTTAGTACGTTATCATCATGGTGGGGAGCATGATGGCACTCATGGCTCTGGATTAGTAGCTGGCATGACTAGAATGTTTGAACAAATATCTAGGGTTTTTGTAACATGGCGAGAATAATGTTTAAACAAATATCTGGGATTTTTGTGGTCCAGTGAAGTTGACACATACAATTAACTAACCCAGTACTCAAAGGTAGCCCATGTTTTTCTGAGGTCTGCATATTTATCTTCATTCTGTTTTCTCCTTCACATTGCATAATCTTTGTCAGTACAGTCTACAAGGTTACTGATTTTTCTGCCAGCTAAAATATGCAGGGCCTCTTTAATGCATTTTTAAAATAATTAGGTCCAAAATTTAGGATAATTTTCAGTATAGAGAAATATTGCAAAGGTAGTAAAGTTCCCATCTTTTCCCATTACTATCTTACATTAGAGTATACTATCATTACAATTTATAAATCAGTATTGGCCGTGATTATTGATATTGCTAATAAAGTTTAAAAACTTCATTCAGATCTCATTTGTTATCTGACCTGAGAATTCAAGAGAAGTAATAGAAAAATCCCATTAAGCAAAAAGAATTTTGCTAACATTTCTATAATTCTCAAGCTCTCTGGAATTCCTTCCTGTTTTTTGTTTGTTTGTTTTGCTTTTTATAATTTATACTTATTTATTTTGTGTACGGAGGACACACTTTTTCTTAGTTTACACTTATTTATTTTGTGTATGGGAAAACAAATGTGTGTGTGTGTGTGTGTGTCTGTGTGTGTGTGTGTGTGTGTGTGTGTGTGTGTGCGTGTGTCTGTGTGTGTGAAGTCAAAGGACAAATTCTGGACATTGTTTTCCCTTTTTCACCATGTGGGTTCTAGAGATCAAACTCAGATTGTTAGATATGACATCAAGAAATGCCTTTATGTGCTAAATCATCTCACTATCTCTCCTTTTTGTTTCATACATTGGATGCTACCTAATTCACAAATAACTAATAATTAAGTGACAATGAAGCAACAAGAGTAAACTAAAACTTCTCTGTTCAATTAGAAATTGTTCTCTCAAAACCTGAGTTTCTAAATTAAGTTTTTCAAGTTTTCTTACTTTACATGATTTTTAAAAAAGTAAAAGGCTATAAATTCTTAACCTTGGCTCTTACATGGTTTTCCTCATATAGTTATTTAAATGCTTATTGTCTGTCTACATGTCCATTTCCCTTAGGCAATATAATTTTCTAAAAGGTAGATATTATATCCCAGAGCCTAGCCCATGCTTATAACATAGGCACTAAATTAAAAACAAAGTAAACAGCACAAAGTATGGAATATGTCAAGAATTTCCAAGGTTTTGTCTTAGGGTAGATAGAGTTCAGTTTTATCTTTCCTGTCAAAACTCTCCTTGAAGTGCTCAGAAATTTCATTTCTGCTCTTTTCTGCCTGTTAACTGTAGAATAATTAATGATAGCCCACATTTATGAAAGGGTGATAAAATCAAAGAAAAGTAACAGGCTTGGAATGAGCTGTCCTAAGAACTCACAAATAAGAGTTGACCGTGCATATTAGTAACAACAGTAACTGATGGGGAGTGAACTTGTAAACAGTGTTACTGTCTCTATGTAGATTATCTACAATGTATTTTACAGTTCCACGATTTGATTGTTTGTATGTGTGTTGTTGTTGTTGTTTTGTTTTTCAAGACAAGGTTTGTCTTTTGTAGCCCTGGATGTCCTGGGACTCACTCTGTACATCAGGCTGATTTTGAACTCATAGATATCCTCCTGCCCTCTGCCTCCCAAGTGATGGAATGAAGGCATGTGCCACCATGCCTGGCTAAACATTTGTGTTTTTAATTCCATGCAGAAAACATTATGCCTTTTGAAATGCCAACCATCACTTTCCTCACAGAATTTAAAGGTGGAACAAATCATATACATTCATGCCAACACAAAGGAAATAGAGTTCACACGCAAGTCTTATAAGCAGCTTTTGAGAGGGTGCTTCACAGCAGAGTAGGGGAAGAACATTATCGCTTTCTGATGTCCATGGTATGTCTCATCATGGGATCATCATTTTTCTCAAAATAACTACTGCTGTACTTAACCATAGACGCAAGATCTAGTCCTTTAAAAGAAAGACCCAAAGACATTCCAAATGTAAATACTATCTTATCTGTTGTTTCGTTAGTCAGGTTAGCGTAGCCTAATTTTAAATGTCACGAGTGACTTTTTAATTTCCTCACATTGATATGTCTTAGACGATGAGACATCATTATTTCAACAATTGAAGTCCTATTAAGATGACGAACACTCAATTCCCATGCACTGCTCTTGGCACAAACTCTTCCAATCAGGATTGCAATTTCTATTCTTCAGAGAGTACTGATAAATCTAAGTGCCATCTTTCACTAATTATGTAGGACCAAAACAAAGTCCCCTTTTAAAAAACATTCTCAGCTTTCTTTTTATTCATTAAGAGTAAATAATAGTATCTGAACAAAAATAGGCTAATAAGGAAGATTGAGGTTATGTACACAAAACCTCTGATACATGGTAGACATATAAAAAAAGAAGTGTTATCATTAATTAGATAATGACAGCAGTATAACATAGTAAATGACAGAAATAAAGCAAATATCTCTATAAAGTGGGATTTATCATCTTAATTAGAAGTTTGACTCTTAAAGGGGTTTTTCAAATGACAGCTAATTTATGTTAAGACACAAAAGGGATGGTAAATACATAAAATATCATTAGCATTTTTGGGGAAAGGAAAGAGGAGTCAGTCTTGCTATGTAGCCCCAGGTTGGCCTTTAACTTTGTGCTAAATGTTAGGGTTACAGACATATAGGCCCCTGTCAAGCTCATTAGCTTTTAAGTGTGTGTGTATGTGCGTGTGTGTGTGTGTGTGTGTGTGTGTGTGTGTGTGTGTGTGTAAGGGGTGGGGGGAGAGACTGACTTTACAAGAAAAGTAAAACTTTAAACCCAAGCAGTATTTTATTCTTGCCACTTCTGTTACTCATTAAATTATTTAAATAACAAATTTAAATTTATTATTAAATTGAACAACATCATTGAAAACTTTGTGCCTGGAGAGATGATAGCACAGTGGTTAAGGAACTTGTTACTCCACCAGAGGACCTGGCTTCAGTTGACGGCACCCACAAAGTGTTTTACAGTTGAGTATAATGATTAATGCTTTATTCACCATTATTTATGCATATATGTATGCATGTAGAGACCAGAGGCCAGTTTATTGACCTCACTTAAGTTTAAAACATCCAAACAAGCGAACGTTATTTCATGTGTGTAGGCGTTTGCCCACTTGTCCATGCACAAGTGTGCAGGGCTCCCAGAGGCCAGAACAGGGTACTGGATCCTGTGGAGTTGGAGTTACAGATGGTTCTGAACCACCATGTTGATGTTGGGAATGAACCCTAGGGTTCCCTGCAAGAGCAGCCAGTGCTCTAAGTTTTTAAGTGGCATATTTGAGAGTTCCTAGCTTGCTGACCACACAGAGGTTCTAAGAGGAAGCATGCCCTGAAAAGTCATAGAAGCTCTGCAGCCCCCTGGCCCCACATTTCTTGCCCTGCCAAGACCTTCCTTCAGGATGTTTCACTGTTATACAACTTTAAGTAAGAAAGCATTGAACATAAGTAATATCTCGAGTTGTTGAGCAAAGTTTAAACCCGAGGACGTGCGGAAACCCCTGAATTTGTACTCAGATCATAGAACTAGTCTGGGACTGGAGACTTGTGGCAGGTGTTTTAAATGGGCGGTCTTGCTGGACTTAGCTCTTCAACCTGTAGGTTGAATTGTAGGGCAGCCAGCTGGTGTTAGAGAACTGGTACATAACCTCACAGGTCAGTCAGTACAATTACCTTCAATTTACGAATGAAAACAACTTCAAGCTCTCAGAGACTGCTCAGCTCCACATCAACTCAGTGTATGGCAGGATGGGAACTCCAAACTCCTGTTAGTCTAGTTTTGAAATTGTAATCTGCTTAAGGGAAAGAACCAATCTTTCATTTTAATTAGGTTTTATCTTTTGAATTTGATTGCTTATGTCATTTATTGGTCTTTAAGAACCTGCGTGTATCTTTTACTATTATTTGTTCAAAGTAATTTTACTTACCCTTCTAAAGTTAGCAGCACAGACAGCTGAGGAAGTGTAAGGTTTTGGTTTTGTTTTGTTTTGTTTTGTTTGTTTGTTTCTTTTCTTGCTTCATTTTCTTCTATTTTTTTAAAAATAGGACACGAGTATCTGTAAGTAAAAATAACTTTCAGTTTATTTGGAAACTATCCCAGCCTTCCTCTTGATGCCTTGAAAAGTTGCTATTGTCTATTTATTTTACCACTTCTTTTTTTTTTTTTTTTTTTTTTTCATCTTTAACATAAGTGACCCTTACAGGGCTAGCTTAATCACCAGCTGTTTGACAGGCAGTATTCTATTTATTCTGGCTTTGGTATTTTTTCAGAAACATTCTGAATTGTACTCACTTGCCCTGCAGAAGAGCAGATTTTCCTTGTAAGTGATTTAGAATTGTAATGAAAAGGCAGGGAGAGGGTAGACTATAGATTTCATATTGATCCCCTGTGAACTGAGATTTATTATTTGAGAATTTTAGTAGTCATTCTCTGTTCGCAAGATTCCAAGTGCTTAGAAATGAACTGTGGACTTGAAAACAAGAAGGAACCTCGGAAGTCATCTAGCAGAGGGGCCCTAGATTTCAACTAAGAGGTTAAAATTAGTCAAGGGTCACGCATAAACGCAGTCGTTTGTTTGGGTCTTTCAGAATGTAATTTCCAGTGTCTGACTACGAGGACCAGGAGTCTGGAGCTGAGATGACTCTGTCAGTTTGTTAATGGATTCACACTGTAGCCTTGAAGCTTTGGGAGTTCTCCGTGTTGTCTTTGTATGGTGTCTTCAGGACTAGTAACTTCTACTATGTAGTTTTCAAAGTTTTGTTTTCACTTGTGTGTGTGTGTGTGGGGGGGGGGGTGATGTGATATGTGTGCAGGTACCTGCCAAAGTCAGAAGAGGTGATCAGATCCCCTGTAGCTGGACTTTCAGACTGTAGTGAACCGCCCGGTGTGGGGGCTTGGAACTCAACTTCTGTCCTCTACAAGGGCAGCAAACTGTCTTAACAGGCGAGCCATCTCTCCAGCCCTCTTCAGCCTCCACTGTGACTGTGTATCTATCTATCTATCTATCTATCTATCTATCTATCTATCTATCTAT
>NW_026592776.1:2133789-2142732 GCF_907164565.1 Psammomys obesus | reverse complement strand
TATCTATCTATCTATCTATCTATCTATCTATCTATCTATCTATCTATCTACTCCTTGGTTAGTAGATTTTGAGAGTTTTAAAATTAGCCACAATTCCTTCTTCATCAATATAATCTTGAGTAAAACTTCAGTATATAAAATACAGATGGCATTTTACTTAGAGTATAGATTTTTACATTTATATGTGTGTATGGGGTCACTGGCATGTAGCAGGCAAGTGGAAATGAGAAGACAGCTTATAGGAATTGGTTTTTTCATTTCACTAGTGAGTCCTGGGGGACAAACTCAGGTTTTCAGTCTTGGTGACAGGTACCTTTAATCACCCAGAGCTTCTTGCTGGCCCTAGAATATAGTATTAAGTATAATTCAAGTAAAAACATTATTAAATATTTTATTAGCATATATATGTTTTCACTTTTGACTCTCGCTTAGTATAATTAAATGACTGCAGCCAGGCCCCTAGGATATGAATTTAGGCTGCTTGCTTTGAGTATGTGTGTGTGTGTTGCTGATGATGGAACCCAGGGCCTCTACACATGTTAAATAAGTACGTCTACTGAGCTGTACCCCCAACTTTATTCTCTTGTTCTTGCCAGCAGTGCCATAGTGATGAATTTGTGTGTGCATCATATGTGCGTATTTGTGTACATTTTGAGGACATACTCCTAGAAATGTTATTGCTGTGTCAAAATGTTTGTCTTTAATTTTAATTTTATAAAAAATTGTGCCAATATAATTTCCTCCTATCAGTAAAATCAGCAAGCTTAATTTCCACAGGGTTTCTCCAGCCCCAATCTCAGTATTCTTTAAATAGTCTTGAACATCAGTTTCTTCTATCCTTTTGTAATCGTAAAGTTTGTTGTTTTCTTGGAGTAGGAGACACAGTAACTTGAATCACATTTTCTAGTACATATCAGTGTACAAAAATCTAGGAAGTTCTCAGCTTTGTAAGGTAATTTTAAATTTGGTTATTTAAGATTTAGAGGTCAAAATCTATCATTTCATAGTAATCTTGCTAAAATTGATCTTTACCTTTTTCATATAGGTACCATCAAAAATGATTTTAACTTCTAGGATATCTTAAATGCTTGGTATAGTATTAGTACGAGCTCTGAGCTTTTCCTGGCCCATTTTAACTCCTCTTTTCAATCTGATTCCCAAAGCCTTCTTTGGAAGGGCTTGGAGTTTAGTAGGATTAGCAGTGCTGGGGAAATGAGGATCAAACTGGTATTGGATCATTACATTTTCTTCCTTGTAGAAAGATTGTAAAGGACAAAGCAAGATACATGTTTGTTAGCTTGAGCTTCTTATGCTAGAAAGCTATGTGTAACTCATGCTTACCAAGGACATGTTTAATTTAATAATAGGACCTGAATTGTATAGGGTAGATTAATAAATCAAATTATTTTCTGCTGTTGAGAGAATATAGCAGAATGAAGACCCTATTAGTTGAAAGTCAAAAGGTCCTATCTAGGAAGAAAATTAAATAGAGTATGATATTCTTTTCCCATTTAGATGTAAAAAGTTCCCACAAGAAGGTAATTAGGATGGTTTCCACAGGGTTGTAGTTTCTGTTGAAATGATTTCCTTCTATCCATGGATCCTACATTGTTTATTATTATTATAGTTTATTCATTTTACATCTTGATTGTGGCCTCCTCCCTCCTCTCCTCCTGGTTCCATCTACCTACCTTTTTTTTCCCTTTTTCTGTCCCCTTCTACCCTTCTTCCCCGTACCAACCTTCCCCTGCACATCAAGTCTCATCAGAAATAAGCATATTGTTTTCCACTGAGGCCAGACAAGGCAGCCCAGCTATGGGAAAGTGATCCAAAGGCAGACAACAGAGCCCATGTCAGAGACATCCCCAGCTTACTTGCTAGGACACCCACATGAAGACCAAGCTGCCCATCAGCTATATCTGTGTAGGGGGCATAGGTCCAGATCACACATGCTCTTTGGTTCGCAGTTCAGTCTTTGTGAGCCCCCATGGTCCTCAGTTAGTTGACTCAGTTGGTCTTCTTATGGAGTTCTTGTTCCTTCCAGGCTATTCTATTCTTCCCCCGACTCTTCCACAAGACTCTTTCATCTCTGCCTAATGCTTGGCTGTGAGTCTCAGCATCTGTTTTTATGTGCTGCTGTATGAAGCCTCTTAGATAACAGTTATGTTAGGTTCCTGTCTATAAGGACAGCAGAGTATCATTAATATAGTGTCATGTGTTGGCTCTCTCCTGTGGGTTTTAGGCTGGGCTAGTCATTTGTTGGCCATTCCTTCAATCTTTGCTCCATCTTTTTCTCTACACTTATTGTAGGCAAGACAAATTTTTGGTGGAAGGTTTTGTGGGTGGGTTAGTGCCCTCCTTCCTTCCCTGGAAACTCTGCCTGGCTAGGAGGTGGCCACTTCAGTCTCCATGGGCCTGATCTAGGATTCTTAGGTAGAGTCAACCCCCATATCCTCTTAAAAGCCTACTCTATGGCAGTTCTCCAGCTTGTCCCAGAGATGTTCCCCTCCCACAGTTTCCTTTCTCTCTCCCAGCTCTCTCATCCCCCCTGCTTCCCTCCCCTTACTCTTCTCCACCCAGTTCCCTCCATCCATCTACTTCAGGTGTTTATTTTCTTTCCCCTTCTGAGTGAGATTCAAGCATTCTCCCTTGGGCCCTCCTTGTTGCTTACCTTCTTTGGGTCTGTGAATTATAGTACGGCTAATATCCACTTATAAGTGAGTATATAACGAGTATCTTTCTGAGTCTGGGTTACCTCACTCAGGATGATATTTTCTAGTTCTATCCATTTGCTTGCAAATTGCACGAGGATCCCAAGTTTTAATATGCTTTCAAATCATTTGAACTCTTCTATTATAACAAATTTAGTCATGTACCAGATTTATTCCTGTGCAATCTTCAGTGACAAAACGGTTTCCTCATTTGTATGTATAAAAACAATGCCAAGAACAAAAACAAAACTCATGATTCAACTGATTTTGTTCTCTCTTTGAAAAGAAGAAAAGATCTGTTGAGATGAAGATTATAGTTTCAGCAATGAAGGGAACATTTAAGGCCTAGGCAGCTTTTAAATTCAGTGCTTGTAATTTACGAGATAACTCTAAGTCTTAACTTTCTGTCAGTTTTTTTGTTCCTACCTGCTTACTTACAAATGCAGAAACAAGACTGCTTAATTCTTGGGCTGATGAGATAGCTGATGAGGTAAGGGCACTTGTCCCACAAGCCTGACTCCTGAGTCTGGTCCCTAGAACCCACACAGTGGAGGGGAAAGGACAGAATTTTGCAAGTTGCCTTCTGAACTCCACATGTGTACCGTGCCATGCATGAGTATTATCTCTGCGCCTCTTTCTCTTAGTCTGTCTCACTGATTAAGTAAACATAAGAAAAGTTTAAGGTTCTCTTAATTCTGGGTGTTACTTATTACTGTGAGGCATTTGTTTACTTGTTTATAATGTTAACGGCTCAGTCTAAAGCCTTTACTGTAAAGGACATCTAGTTCAGTACAAGACTCCTTTCTATCAGGGACAAAGCAGTGACAGCCACCCATTCCTGCCACTTGCTGGTGTCCTCCGTGTCTGTTTTGCTTTAGACAGACAGGCCTCCTCTGTTCCTCGGCTTATCAAGTTCTTCTTTGTATTGCCTTGAATGCTTTTCTCACGGCCCTGTGCCGAAGGCTTGCTTCTGTCATGGAACGGAAAGAGATTTCTTTGACAGATCGCTCTCAGACCACCTATCGAAAGGACCCTTTCCTGTCATCCACCATGACTTTCATTTCTTTTTATAATAAGTGTCGCTCAAAATTATCATTTTTTTTGTTGCCCATGTACCCTTAGCTTGCAGAAAGCAAGAGGCATGCCAGTGTTCACCAGTGTACCCTAAAGCCTTTCTAGCATCAGCTGGCCTGTTGGAGGCATGTGACACATATGACCAATATGAGCACAATGGATGTGACTGATTCTTGCCTCATCACTACTGCACTGAAGTCTGTTTCTTTTTCACTTTCCCCAGTAATCGTTTTTCTTTTTATGACTTATTTTTTAAATTATTATCATCATTTATTACAATTTATTCACTTTGTATCTTGGCTGTGGCCCCTCCCTGCTCTCCTCCCAATCCTACCATCCCTCGCTCTTTTCCCCTCTGCCTCTCCCTTAGTCCACTGATAGGGGAGGTCCTCCTCCCCTTCTATCTGACCCTAGCTTATCAGGTCACATCAGGGCTGGCTACATTGTCTTCCTCTGTGTCCTGGCAAGGTTGCACCCCCCAGCGGGAGGTAATCAGAGAGCCAGTCACTGAGTTCATGCCAAAGACAGCTCCCATATCCCTTACTGGGAACCTATTTGGAGACTCAGTCAATGGGCTATATCTGAGCTGGGGTTTTAAGTCCTCTTCATGCATGGTCCTTGGTTGGGGCCCGTATCAGTGTCTTCAGGGATCCCCGAGCCCAGTTTCTTTTGTTTCTGTTGGTCTGCTTGTGGAGCTCCTGTCCCATCCAGTTCTTTCTATCTCCCCCTTCTTTCATAAAATTCCATGCATTCTGCCCAAAGTTTGGCTATGTGTCTCGGCCTCTGCTTTGATATCTCGATCAGTAGATTCTTTCAGAGGCCCTCTGTGGTAGGCTCCTGTCCTGTTCCTTGTTTTCTCCCTTTTCCGATGTCTATCCCATTTGCCTTTCTGAATGAGGATTGAGCATCTTCCCTAGGGTCTTCCTTGTTTAGCTTCTTTAAGAGTATAGATTTTATTATGTTTATCCTAATATCCACTTAGAAGTGAGTATATACCCTGTGTGTCTTTCTGCTTCTGGGTTACCTTACTCAAGATGATCTTTTCTAGTTCCATCCATTTACCTGCAAATTTCATGATTTCCTTGTTTTTAATTGCTGAGTAGTATACCATTGTGTAAATGTGCCACAATTTCTGTATCCATTCTTCTGTTGAGGGACATCTAAGTTGTTTGCAAATTCTGGCTATTAAGAATAGAGCTGCTACAAACATGGTTGAGCAAATGTCCGTGTTGTATACTTGAGGATATTTCAGATATATGCCTAGGAGTGGTATAGCTGGATCTTGAGGTAGCACTATTCCTAATTGTCTGAGAAAGCACCAGATTGATTTCCAAAGTGGTTGTACAAGTTTACATTCCCATCAGCAATGGAGGAGGAGGCCTCCCAGTAATCTTAATTCTACTCCCTGAAATAAATCTCTACCTCTCTTTCTCAACAAGTTCAGACAGAGATCAGTCATTTTTTTTTCTTTTTATAGAAGATAAATTCATTTTCTTCATTAGCTCATTATCAGGTATGATTTCAGGAGTGGTCACTCTCTGGTTGATATCCTTGAGGGTATTTTGACTTTGTTACTATATCTACCAATAGACATAGTACAATATAGAGAGCCTAAGCCTCAGTGAGAGAATGGATATAAGCTTTTTTTGTTTGTTATTGCAGTGCTCAATGCTTTATTTTCAGTAAAAATTCTCTTTTGCTTCCAAATAAATGGCTCAGAAGCTAAATCTATATGGTGTCTTAGAGTCATTGTGAATTCTTAAAAACATGTTTTATTATTGAATATAGAAGCATAGAAATTCCTAAAACACATACATACAATAATGAAAAAAAAATGTAAGTAAATTGTTAATTAAGCCAGCAATTAAGAAAAAAATGGAAACTGAGCTGCCTATGGGCTATATATGAGCAGGGGGTCTAGGTCCTCTCCATACATGGTTCTTTGTTGGAGTATCTGTCTCTGCAGGCCCCCTGGGCCCACGTTCTTTTGGCTTTGTTAGTCTTCTTGTAGAGCTCCTGTCCCCTCCAAGTCTTTCTATCTCCCCCTTCTTTCATAAGATTCCCTGCACTCTGCCCAAAGTTTGGTTGTGAGTCTCTGCAGCTCAGTTTCCAAGTGGGTTCCCTAGTAAGGGGAGCAGGGGCTGTCTCTGATGTGAATTCAGTGGCTGGCTCTTTGATCACCTCCCCTTGGGGGTGCAGCCTTGCCAGGCCACAGAGGAAGATGATTCAGCCAGCCCTGATGAGACCCAATAGTGTAGGGTCAGTTAGAAGGGAGGAGGACCTCCGTTAGCAGTGGACCAGGGGAGAGGGGTATAGGGGGAGAAGGGGGAGGGAGGGTGGGACTGGGGGAAGATGAGGGACTGGGGGACGGGGCTACAGCTGGGATACAAAGAAAATAAATTGTAATAAATAATAAATAAAAAAATTTAAATATTTTACAACAACATAAAAAAAAAAGAAACAGAAATGGCATCACTGAAAGACCATCTTGTTATATGTCTCTTATCCATTTTACTGGTCCCTAGAGGTAATTAATATCCTGATTTTTGTAACAATACTATAGTTACATCTATGCCTGCATAATATAGTTTGTGGTTTAGCTTTCCTGTTTTAAAATTGTACATAAAAGGACAAATGTTCTTGTTTTTATTAGTTTTATGTTATATAACAACTTGCCACTAGGTTACCTCTGAAAATGGCCCACAGTTTTGTGGGGCAGAAGTTTACCCTGGCATGGTTGAATATTCTGTTTAGGACATTATGAGGTTGATACTCTGCCTATTGTATTCTTTTTTCCTTTGGTAAATAGATTTCTCTATGCAGTCCCAGACTGGCCATTTTCCTGCCTCACCGTCCCAAATGCTGGGGTTGCAAGTGTGTTCCTATTCTACCATTTCTAACTTTTTTTTTTTAAAGTAAATTGTAACTTTGATTTCCAAGGTCCAACTTTGCCTTTTTAAAAAGTCTCTTAAATGTGTTTCCTAATTTAGGAATTTCCTTCTTAAATAGACAAACAAGCGAACACTTCTTTTGTGGAGGTATAGCTTTGTGTCACATGTGTGGGCGTCAGAGGACCAGACCATCTGCAAAAGCTGGTTCTCTCATTCTGTGATCTGGGTCCTGGGGGCTGAACTCAGGTTGTAAAGTTTGGTTCTAAGAGCCTTTACCTGCTAAGGCCTTTCATTCTTTGTCCCCTGGCAGTTTCCTTTATAAGTATTGATTTAGCTTCTTGCCATAAATTTGTGACTTTGTGATTTTTAAGTGTTATGATTTATTTTTTGACTCACTAATGGGATATTGTGGGAATTACTAATTTTCAAATATGTTAATATTTTCCAATTATTTCTTTTGTGTTTGACTTCTCACATGTTTTAGGTATGGAGAAAGAATGTATTCTGATTTTGGCCTTCTAGTCTGATTTGAATTACATTGTGACCTAGCATGCCATCAGTTTTATAGATGTATATGTGGTAGAAAACTTGAGAAAAAGATTATGTAGGCAAGTTGGTGTTTTTAGAAACCATCTAGGATCTTCTGAATGCTGACATTTTTCTTTTTCATTGTGTTCTTTTTTGTATTATTGTACTGTTTTAGTATTCTGATTCATTGTTTGAGTTAAAATGCTTGCCTTTTTCTTAAAGGTTTTAGCTATATTAATCCTGCAGTTATTTCATGGGCTATCTTGCTCATTTGACTACTTCAGATCCTTGTGAGTCACTTTCTGTTTCAGCTGTTTCTGTTAACTCTTGCTTGTGTGATCTCACTTTGTATTTCTCTGTATCTCTGTTTCCATTCTGTACACTGTAAATGAGAAATGATTTGTACCGCTATAATGGGTTTTAGATTAGTGCAGTCCCCCCCCCCAAAAAAAAATCCCCCTTTTACTTTACCTAAGACAAGAAGTGATAACACCAATCTGAATGTGGAACCATTTTATTGCAAGGTACATTTAGAGGTTTTATCTAGATCACTGGGATGACATGAGGTCACAGTTCTGGTCCGTCCAAGGACTGACGTATTGTTGGCTTCCTTTGTTCTGAGAATATAGCCAGCTCTTTTAGGCTTCGGTTTCAAATGAGTGGTGATGTACCACACTTTGTCCTTTTGAAAAACCCTTGTCTTTGATATTCGTGCCCCTATATCTATAAGGATTTCATAAGCAACCCGTTTTTCTTCCTTTTTTTTTTTTTTTCTGTTTCTTCAAATTCCAAAAGGGATCAAAACAGTTTGGAGTGGTTTGGGCTACCTCTCCAAGTTTATTCTTTTGCCTTGATTTGAACCAGATACTTCTTTATAATCTTGTTAACTATCAGAGCTTTCAAGTTCTTTTTTTTTTTTTAAAGTATTTTCCCCAGCATTTGTATTTGTCCTCAGAGACACATTTCATCCAAGTTACATAATTTGCCATTAACAGAAGCTAAAGTGTCTTCGCTTTCGTACCATTTTTTTTTTCTCTCTCAAGATTAATCAGTGTTATTCAGCTAAATTTGGCACAGGTTTTTTTTTTTTTTTTTTTTTTTTTTGTCTCAGTATGAATACTGGTAGTTAACAAACAGGTTTTGATACCTATGTTATGTATGTGCTGCCATTTTTAAATTGGGTTTCTCAGTTTCACAGAGACTAGGTGGTAACAAATCTTTCCTCTATATCTTGCTGTGGGTGTGTTTTGGGTGCTGGGGTCTTCTTAGTGGAGATCATTTCATTTTCACCCCAGTTCCTTTAAAATGAACTGTACCGTAATTGTCAGAGGAGAAGATATTGAGAAGTGTTCTGGATCTTTCAAACTACCCTTAGAAAGTGAAGATTAACTCTTATAAGTACTCTGAGCATCTTTTAACTGGACATAATTGTTGTGCATCCACAAATGGCTTTTTTTTGGTTTGTTTTTTATTTTCTTAATCACTGCAATCTCCATGTGTAGAAAAGCCATCCCTCTTTGAGCAATCAGTCCAGTTTTCTTCCTTTGTTACTTATATTTTGTCTCATGATAATCTTGGAGTTTTCCTCCCTCTGCACAAATAAAAAGCTCTATGGCAGTGAGGGCCTGGCTTATTTATTCACTATGGCCTTGTGTGTTTTTTCAACCAGTTAATTATTATTGGGTCTGTATGGTGTGTGTGTGTGTGTGTGTGTGTGTGTGTGTGTGTGTGTGTGTGTG
>NW_026592776.1:2089685-2133779 GCF_907164565.1 Psammomys obesus | reverse complement strand
GTGTGTGTGTGTGTGTGTGTGTGTGTGTGTGTGTGTGTGTGTGTGTGTTTACTATGGTGACATGAGAGTAGAGGTTAGAGGTCTAGTCTTTCATTTACTGTGGGCTCCAGGGATCTGAACTTAGGTTATCAAGCTTGTGTGGCAAGTGTTTTACATGTTGAGCCATCTCACCAACCATTGTGGGTCTTACTTACCCATTCCCTGGGACGTGGGAGACAATCTGAAATGATTTTTTAAATAAATAATAAAATAGCTTGGGTTCTTTCCCCCAAAACTGTAGCATCACAAGACAGATAATCAAACATATGCCTGTGACCCCAGCACTTGAGAGGCTAAGGAAGGAGGATTGCCATGAGTTTGATGCTTAGACTATACTTGTGACATCCATCTAATAAACAACAGCAACACATGATTGTACTATAAGTTTCACTGAAAGTATAGTAACCTCTTAAAGCAGCAGTTCTCATTCTATGTGTCACGGCCCCTTTGATAAAACTCTGTCTCCAAAAATATTTATATTACAATTTGTAACCATAGCAAAATTAAAGTTAGGAAGTAGCAATGAAAATATTTTTTTGGGTGGGGTCACCACAACATGAGGAACTACATTAAAGGGTTGCAGCATTAGGAAGATTGAGAACCACTGTGTTGAAGAATTGTGTTTAGATGGAAGAAATTTCTATTGCTCTGTTAGAACTCTCAATATATTCTGTAGAGTAGCCACGCAAATTCTCTGCCTAGGCCTGACTTCCATTCTTTTCTAATTCTTTTCTCCTTATGAAAAAGCGTAGAGGCTACTGTAACTGTAGATTTTGAAAGCAGCTTGTCTTAAATTCTCAGCAGCCACATGGGGACAGCTGCATTATCTGTATGGATTAACATGAAATGAATTGACAGTTTTATAGCATCCAATCATCTTAGCCTTAAAATGTGAATACTTTTTTATTTATTTAGGTCTTCTTTTTCCTTTAAATATAGTTTTATGTGTGTGCATTAGAGATCTCAGATATGTTTTGTCATGCTGAATCCTAAATTCTTCTGTTGGTTCTTGTAAATGTGGTCTACTATTTGTTTTTTACTGGCTGACAAATATAATTGATATTTATATATGAAGCCTATGTTCAGCTGCCTTGTTAGACCCTTAAACGTCTAACAGTTTACCAGTTATTATTCTGTCAGTTTTCTTTTCCCTCCTTTGCTCCCGTCCCCTCCCATTTCTTCCTAAATCAGACTTCTAAAAACAATAACTGCTTTAAAAGGAAGAAATAAATGTAAACAAAGAAATTATCTTTGCTACCTGTGGTATCTGAAACTTTAAAAAAAATGAGTGTCCCATGTAGGGTAGGTAAGTAGGAAAGGACTTGTTCTTTTAGACAAGATGATGGGAATATAAACTGGAGTAATGTGAACTAACACCCCTTCCCTTCCCTTTCCTTCCCTTCCCACTCTTCCCATTTCTCTTCCTCACATTGTATCATATATCATGTAATTTCTGTCTATGTATACATGTGTGGTCAGAGAACATCCCTTGGTAGTTGGTTATTTCCTTTCATTATGTGCATTTTGTTGTCCAGGCTGCCCTCCTTCTACCTTCTTTCTGAATTCTGGGATTACAGGTATGCACCACCATTCCTGACTTCCTTTACATTTATAGATAGTATCTGTAGTTTCTGCTTTGTATCTCTTTTGAATCCTCTATATTTTATCAGTCTGTGTATGTGCATGTGCTCTATACTTTTCTGGGAGGCCTAGAACCTAACAAGATGTTTTAATAATTTTAAAGATAAATATGAATAGGTAGAATTCATTGTTTTATTGATGTATTCGCATGAGTGCAGTACCCCAGAAGGCCAGAAGAGGGCAGTGGATCCTTTGGAGCTAGAGTTGTAAGCATTTGTGAGCAGCTTTTGTAGGTGCTGGGAACAAAACATGGATCCTTTGTAAGAACAAAGTTCTCTGAACCATCTGAGCCATATCTCCACCCCATTGTATTTAATTAAAACAAAACTATGTCTGATAAGTCACATTTAAGGCTATTGATTGCAGGTACTCTTTTTTTCTTTCCTTCTTTCTTTTTTCTTTTGAGATAACATCTCACTGTGCAGACTTGGCTGGCCTTGAACACAGAGATCCTCTTGCCTCTGCTTTCTGAGTGCTGGGATTAAAGGGATGTTTCACTCTCTCTGTTGCAGGTCTCTATGGTCACATATATTTATCAGAATAAGAACATTTAAATAGCAATTATGAACATTTTAATTATACGTCTTGTCCTAGTTTACATTTCCACCATTATGTTCAAAAGAATAGTTCCTGCTACATATCACATGGGGTACTCTTATTTTTTAAATTTGAGATTATATAGGTAACAAAGAATTTTCTTTATTTAAATTTATTTCTTTTAAAACATTTTTAATTTGTTACTGTTGTAGAAGTAGTGCAAGTTTTTTTTTTAAACAAAACAACTACAACAAACAAACAAACAAAAAAAACTAGAGCATTGTTTTCCATAACCTAAGTATTATCAAAATCAGTAATGTCTAATCTATAAGCATTTAAATTTTGTTTTATTTTGTTTTGCCCTTGAACACACAATCTGACCAAGTCTAGGTATGAACTTCAGATCCTCTGGCTTCAGCATCCCAAGTGCTAAAATTACAGTCATAGACACCACACCTGGTTAGATTTATTTAGGCTTTGCATTTCTGCTAGAATTGCCATAGAAGTAGTGATGTAATGTGTTCTCTCAGGAGACACGTGATGTTGATTTCTTCTGTTATTGACCATGTTAACTTTGATCACTTAATTATAATGCACATGGCAGGATTCTTCAATATAAAACTGCTCTTTGTCCTTTTGTAATTAATAGGTGCCTTGTGGATAGATGGTAACTTTCAAATATAAGTTTTAGCACATATTGATGACACTTACCTAAAGTAATTATTACTAGAATGACTATCAAATGGAGATTTTGTAATTCCATCACTTCCTTTATTATTTGTGATAAAACTTCATAAAAAGCTTTGCTTGCATGTATTTATAGACATGTTTTTATTTTATTCTACAGAATATAATTTATTAATATCTTTATTTTTAACTGTTGAGCTTATTACTCATATCGCCAATATGAGTCAATTTAGCTTGGCTCCTGAGTCCATTTGACATGCTCTGATTGTTCTATGAACATTTCCTTACTTTCTGGCTCTGCATTTTGTTTCTGCACTTGTCTTAAATTAGTCACTTCTCCAAGGAACTGGGAATCTTTTCATTAAGAGTATAACACTGGGCTCAGAGCTGTTGGTATACTATTACTTAGATGCTCCCTCAGGGCACAGAGCTAGGGAATATGTATATTTGGGGACATAAACATTTATATCTTTTTCTTGCCCTTTCATATTACATTTTCCTTTTGTGAGATTATGAAATGAAGATCTCTTTTCAGCCTGGGGAAGATAGAGTTGATAAGGCCCTACCCCTAACAGAGAAGACATTGGCAGTTGATAGACACTGTCAACTTTCTTCAGGGATGTGGCCAAGGGTAGGTTGTCCATGCTCCAGTGGATGGCGCCCTATACCCATAAACATGCAGGCTATGCTCTTAGATTCTGTGGATTAGTCAAAAGAAAAAAATATATGAATTTAGGAAAGGAAAGTGGTAGTGGGTGTCTAGGAGGAGTTCAAGGTTTGGGTTGAAGGGAAGCAGGTTAGGTGTGTGTGTGTGTGTGTCTGTGTGTCTGTGTGTGTGTGTTTGCATGTGTGTGAGATGTATTCATGTATGAAATTACCAAAGAGTAAATAAAAAATTAAAAACAGAAATAAAGGTCTCATTATTCTCTGGATACTTACCTGTTCAATTTGAGAATATAGATAGAGAAGTTTCTTGTCAGATAGATGTGATGGCACACATCTTTAGTCTCAGCACACTGGAGTCAGAGGTGGATCTCTGAGTTCCAGCCAGGGCTACATAGTAAGACTCTGTCTTTAATTAAAGTTTCGATCAGTGTTAAAGAAAAATGTCTAAGATCTAAGTGGTTGAGTGTGCTTGAGTACAATGTTTGGTTTTGTCTTTAGATTGATGACAATAGGTAAAGTACTATTTTCAAAAGTTAACTGGTCCTTCCCTAATTGTGGTTATGGTATTAATTTTAAATACTAAGAGGTTCATTTCAGTGGAAGTTCTTCCTCCTTTTTTTTTCAGCATATGAAACATTAACACGGATTAAAAATCATTTTAAAAAGGATGTGATAGGTTGAGTATTGTACCATTAATACTAATGGCATTTCATTCTGTTTCTTCTTTCAGGGACTTATTTAATATTTCATCATTGAACAAATGTATGAAAGTTTCTTGCCAAGGTTTGAGAATT
The DNA here is from genome assembly GCF_907164565.1 of Psammomys obesus. NCBI lineage: Eukaryota > Metazoa > Chordata > Mammalia > Rodentia > Muridae > Psammomys > Psammomys obesus. The sequence continues at coordinate 2,129,415 of NW_026592776.1, read as the reverse complement.
TCTTCGTTGGGACTTTTTAGAAGTTCCTTTTTTGGTGCCATGTTTTATGGCTTACATCAAAAGAGGAGTTTGTCTTCATGAAGATTCCTAACATCGGTAATGTGATGAATAAATTTGAGATCCTTGGGGTTGTAGGTGAAGGTAAGTTAGAATTTTACATTTGAAGTTTGGAGAGTTATATCATTTTATACATCGCCAAAAAAATTTATTCAGATCCTCTCAATTTAGCATTTCAATTCAGATATGCACCTAAGTGTGTAGTAATAAAAATAAAACTGTTCTTCAGCTATGTGGTTCTTACTCTCCAAGTGAAAACTAGTTTTAGACCAAGCCACTCTGTGTAGCCTTTGCTGTCCTGGAACTCACTTCATAGACCAGGCTGGCCTTGAATTTAGAGATCTACCTGCCTCTGCCTCAGGAGTGCTGCGATTAAAGGCATGAGCACCTGGCAATCAGCTATATTCTAAAACTGACCTGATTTCATTCTTTTCACTAGTATAGTTTCTTTAGTCTATATATTTTTGTTATTGTTACATTTTAAATCATCCAATCTTATTTTAAATAACTTTAAATTTATTTGTATATGCTAACTTTGATTTACGATATGGTAAACAAATACATAAATAACTTCCATTGTTATTCTTTGAGAATGACAGATCGTAGTTTACAAGTTTTCAAGTACATGGTTTGGTTATATTTTTTAACATCTTAAATCAGTATAAATGGAATGGTTTTAATACCATTAATTTTTCTTTCCTTGTAATGTATAACATGATGCTTTTTAATTTTTTATTTATTACAATTTATTCACTTTGTATCCCAGCTATAGTCCCCTCCCAATCCCGCCCTCCCTCCCTCTTCTTCTCCTGTGCCCCTCCCCCAGTCCACTGATAGGGGAGGTCCTCCTCCCCTTACATCTGACCAACATGATGGTTTTATAACCCTGCAATACTATTGATTTGATAAAGTATAATTAATTTCTCAAAAATTGACACTTAGAAAAAGAAATCATGCTGATATTCTTGCTTAGTCATTTTGACTCTTAGAGATAACTTTACAGAAATTTGTAAAACATTATTTTAATAGGATATCAGTTGAAATGTGGTTTCTTAGCATTTATAAAAAAGCAGATGTTACAAAAGTTTTGTATTTTGGGTTTTTAAAATAAAATTTGAATTTCAAAAATTTTAAATTTTTACAGAGCTTTTAAAGATTTTAATATTAAGGTTGGCAAATCCTTCTCAAGTAAATAGAAACAATAAGAATATGATTATTGATTGGGTACTTGTTTCAAGGTTTGAATCTCAAACCATACCAAAAAATGCTCCTCCTTCCTTCACTAGTTAATTCCTTTTCATTTTGTCATTGATTTATGTAACAAAAATTCATTATCATTATCTTACCTGGTTTATAAAATTTGCCTTTTTGTCAGTTAAAGACTCATGCAATAAAGGGAAAAGGGCAATTAGAGCGTAACAAGGTTGGAATGTTCAAAGTCTGGGTCTGACTGTCTAGATTATAACCTTATTTTTTCCAAGCATATGTTAATGATAATCTTTTTATATTGGTTTAGATTAGCCAAGATTGCAAGGCTGTTCTTTATAGATTCTGTTAATTTAAGTTATAGCCAGACATTGTTGTTTCCCTTTTTGCTTGTAAACTGCCTCAGTTGGTTTTGTGTTAGGAAATGCATCTGTCAAGTATACGTTCCTGTGGAAAAATGGGCTGTGAATTGACTGTTTTCTGATGATTGTGGAGTTCGTGTGCTGGTTCCATCTTAACTATCATTCTAAGATTCATGCCTCTCTACCAAACTGAAGGAGCCACATAAGGTGTCCTAGACCCTTGGAGACATGTCTCCCAGCTTTGTCTCACTCAGGTCCACCCCCTTCTCATAGTAGCATGCAGGATTTGCCTGTCTAGTTATAAAAACATTTGTAGTGTGTCTTAAGCACTCCATCATCATATATGTTATGTCTTGATTGCTTTGATTAGATTTTTCACATTGTAAAAGATTTTTCACATTTAACCTCAGTTTCCAGGGTACTTTCCTACCATGGTATTGTTTCTTTGTTCTGCCTCTAGCAAGGTGAATTTATCATCTACATAATAGGATGAGTAACTCAAGAGATAGGAAGAGGTTATGTCAAAATAAAGCAGAGACAGTGGGAGTGCGTGGGGCTGAACTTTTGTGGTTAGAGGGTAGCAAGTCTTATTGTTTAGTGAGATTCCTGAGGATGGTAGGTTTTGTTGTTGTTGGTGGTGGTGGTGGTGGTGGTATGTGTGTGTGTGTGAGAGAGAGAGATAGTGGACATAGAAGCCAGGGGAAGAAAAGCACTATCCCAGTGAACCTCACCCCTACTTCCAACCTATGATATTTTGCCTGTTAGGAAATAAAATTACAGTATTCTAGAAGAGACTTGACTTGACTCCTAGGAGCATATTTGTGTAGGATCTGTGTTTGCCCTTACTCTTGGGGAATTAGTAGCTTTTAAGTTTTAAGTTTGCTAAAACCTATTGAGTTGATTTTTATTTTATTTGCTCAAAACATACATGTTTTGAGATGTTGTCTTGCTGTGTATCCCTGGTCGGCTTGGTATTCACTATGTAGTCCAGGCTGGGCCTCATGCTGATGGCAGCCCTCTTGCCTCAGCCTCCTAAGTGCTGTGTGCACCACTATGCCCAGTTCACATAGCCTATAGCCTCGTGGTCTATTTATTGATTTATTTGACCCTGTCTTGCCTAAAATAAAAATGTGTGTGTGGCATTTTAAATTTTTTGTAAAAAAGAAACATTTCAAAATACTTATATAGTCTTGGTTTATACAAACCAGAGTAAGAAATCCCTGCTGTATTTGTATGTGGCTCATGATGCCATCACCCTAGAATATTGTCGTAGGTGTTGTCGTTCAAACATAGGCTAATAAGCTATATAAACACAGAACAATAGTTTGTATGCATGTCTCTGATTGCTTGCTTCTTTTTAATTACAGGAGCCTATGGAGTTGTACTTAAATGCAGACACAAGGCAAGTACATGATTTTTATAAGGAAAACTATGTATGTATTTGAGCTGTTTTGAAACTGAAGCAATGTTCTCTATCTGTGAGCATTTAATTAAAATTGTCTGGTTCTGCTAGTGACTCTTAATGAAATAGGATTGATATGTAAAACCCAGAGGAAAGGCACCTTTGGGATAAACATGATCGTGGTAAGTGATCATTAACTTACTTCTTTCCAGTCAAACGCTGTTTTCTAAGCCAACATACTTGTGTACAGGCGAAAAGTTGTATAACGGGAAGAAAGAGGTTGGATGGAAAGAAAGAAGCAAAACAGTGACCTATTAAATGTCTATCCAGTTACACATGAACGAGGCGTTTGGGGTGTGATTTTTCATTCCCACTCAGTTGATTTTGTGATGGCTTCCCATCTAGGTTTTGAAAGGTAGTGAATGGGCAGGTGTTCGGCAGTACCCTGGGGTTTGGGATAGTAGTGTGTGGTTATGAGTACTGGCTGTAGTGCATCGCTCTCAAAGTCAGTTGGATTATAAGTCCTACATCAACCATCAAGTATTCATGAAGTACTTGAAGGTTCATAGCTGCTTCTTGCAGAGTGCATCTTGCTCAGAGACTATGTTTTTATTAGAATGTATCTAATCAAAGTATTAGGATTTAGCCTCATGTTATTTTGTATTAATTTTAAGATCACAGCTTTAATATTTTGTGATTTTTTTTCCTTTTTACTGATACAGTTTGGATCTGAAATGAGTTCAGCTACTGGACTCAAAACATTTAATCATCTCGAAACATGTAATCATTTGAATGTATCATCCATTAGTAGTATTATGTATCTGTAAATGATGAAAGCTTTTATGTTGCCTTTTCCGCATAAATACTTGCTACCTTTTGATTTTAGAATCCATTACAATATGGTTTTGTGTTTTACATCATGGATCTTTTTTAATACAATGACTTTTCAATTCTTGAATTTGGATGTTTGAATTATTTTTATGTTGAAAACTTATCTGCAGATCTTTGTCAGTAACTAAGCCTCAAAAATTGCTTGAATGCTACTGGATCTTGATTAAGGATGATTAAGAAGTTAAAATAAATGCAATCAAAATAAATTTAGTGCATTGAATACCTCGTTAAGATGTATTACTGTAGTTTGAAATTTAAAAAAAAAAATGAAAAGCTCCCTAATGAAATGCTCTTCTTTTAATGAGTTTCCTTGAGTTGTAATAAATTGCCAAAGCTAAAAGCATTCTTAGGTGGGCATTACTTTTGAAAAAATAGGAGGTTAGTTTCCAAGTTCAATTTGACTCTTTTGTGAACATAATATGTCCCTTTCTGCTATGACTCTTTTTTTGTTCTGTATTGTCAATAGAAGCTTCCATTTCTAGTTGTGGGTTTTACCTTTTTTATTATTACTTCTTGATACAAAGCCTCAGAAATCCCAGGCTGGCCTCAACCTCACTGTGTAGCCAAGGAATAGATGGCAGTGAACATCTAATCACTTGCGTCTACCACTAGCGCACTGGGATTACAGTTTGTGCCACCACAGCCGGGTTATGCAGTGTTGGGGATTGAAGCCATTGTGAATATGAGGCAAGCACCCCATGAAATAAGCTACAGCTGTACTTAGTCCTAGTGGTGGGGTTTAGGTCATAAGGATTTAGGAGATACAGACATGTCTACATACATATCCATACACGCATACATACACGCATATTTATTACTTGCTTATCATATATATGTATGTGTGTAGTTTAAATATTTTCTGCTAGTCTTTGTCATTCATTGACCTAAGTTTAGCCTTTTTTTTTAATTTTGGAGGGGAAGTGGTTTGAGAGAGGGTCTCATAGAGTCCTGGCTTTTGGCAAACTTCCTGTGGAGCTGAGGATGACTTGGAACGCCTCATCCTTCTGCCTCCAACTTCCAAGCACCGAGCTTACAAAGTATGAGTTGCCATACCTAGCAAGATGCAGTTTCGCTTGCAGCAAACTCAAGGGTTAGTTTTTAAAGTAACCTTTTTCATGTAGATCATAAGGGCAAAAAAACTAAGGTGCATTCCTCCTTATAACTCAGAGAGATGTACATACAGTCAGAAGGGATCAATGTTCATATTCCAAATGGATTTCCCAGGGCCATAGGATTCTCACTCCTAACTGCTCTTCTTCAGGCCTCTGTTGCTAGTACTATGTATTATCGAATCCAAGTGTATATAAGGACAGTATTCTAACAAACAAGTGAGTGGAAAGATAAAAATACTCCAGCTGGAGGTGTAGCTCATTTGGTAGAGTGCTTACACCTGGCATACAGGAAAACCTAGGGTTAATCCACAGTACAGCATGAACCAGGCCTGGTGGCACACAGCTGTAATCCCAGCATTTGGGAGATGGAAGCAGGAGGGTAAGGAATTCCAGGTTCAAGCCAGTCAGCTGGGGCTTGCATCTAAAATGTATGTTTTTCTGCTTGTCACTAAATGAGAGACTCAGATCAGCATTCAAAGTATGGTTGCTTTTCCCTTTCGTGCATCTAAAATGATTATCACAGGATGGAAAATTTAAAGCATAAATTAGTGCCTAACTCAGAATAATATGAAACTCTTTTTAGCATCGGCAGCTGTTTAGTCATTTGACTTGTTAGAGTATATCCTTTTCCCAGCTAAAATCAGACCTTCAAATCTATGATCTATTATATAAAAATAGAGAATCTGATGTGCCTCATAGGATTTATGTTTTAGAATCAAATGAACAGATTACTCTGGAGTTCATGTTATAGTTAAAATATAATGTGATCCTCTTTTTTAGTTCATTATATGAAAAATAATTGTGCCAATATATTTGCATATTCAACATCTTAGTGAGATGCTTAAAGATTTATGCATTGTATATATATATATATATATATATATGATTATACAGTAAATCTGTTTTGTAAGCATATGTTAGCCATTGTTAGGCATGGATATATGTATATATAATTATAAATAGTATATTTTGATAATTATGTATTATATAATTAAGTAGTTCATAATATATTATATATCTAAGCAAGTATGAAAAAGACCACTTTATATTTGATAAGACATTTCAGAGATCAAGTATGCCTTGTCTTTTCTGGATATAGTATGATGGGCTATTCCAGGCCAAAGACGATGTTTGTTTTTTTAAGACTTTCTTTTTAGGATTATAATTACATCATTTTCGACATTCCTTTTCCCCCTTCAAACCCTCCCATGTACCCCTCCTTGTTGTAGTGTGCATGTAGAGGTCAGAGGACCGTTTACAAGAGTAGGTTCTCTCCTTCCATCACATGGATTCTGGGGATTAAACTCAGGTTTGGTAGCAAGTGTTTATTACATACTGTGCAATTTCACCCTCTGAAGACTTTTTTTTTCTTGTCTTTTTTTTTTCTTTTCTTATTGAAATGCTGCCCAATTGAAAATATACAGCTCGAGGTTTTTTGATAGCTTCTTTTTTTGTTGAATATACACATTGATATGTGTGTGTAAAACTCTCAGCAATAACTAAGCTTCTGCTTATAATGCCTAATGACAACTCATATTTGGAAGATGTACTGGTTTTTTAGCCTTTACCCTACACAAGTACCTTGGTTGTATTCTTTTTATTCATATGTATGTGATTCTTCCTACCCCACTTTTCCTGACTTTACCCGAGTTTGGTTCCCAGCACCCACATCAGGTGGCTTACAAGCCTGTAACTCTAGCTCCAGGGTGATTCAACCTTTCTAGCATCTGTGGACACCCAAATTCATGTGCCTACACATACCACAAGACACACACACATGCACACAAGGTAAAATAAACTGGAAAATGTTAAAAAAATAAACCCTATAATAAACACCACATATTAAGCGCTGTCATATGCTGTCATATGTCTAGTATATGACAGCAGTCCTTTTTGTCACCATTTTGCAGATAAGGAACCAGTAATATATGAACCATAGAAGAAGGCCTTGATCATGTATTTGTTAAGTGGTGAATCCAGGCTTTGTTTTGCCTCCAGAAGTAGCTACCTTGAAAGGGAAATGGGGTTTTGAAATGATAGGATGCTTACTTGAGGGAGTACAGAGCTGAATGAATGGGTTGTTGAAATCTAAAGGAGGGTAGGACGGAAGATCTTGAACCAGTATTTATCAGTAGTCTAAAAATTATAGGAGCACCTGTGATGAGGATTGAGAGGTGAACAAATCCATGTATTGCAATGAGCCATGTATTAATTAACCTCTAAGTGAAATAAATGGTCATAAGATGTTTTTTTTTTATAAATGTGGTTAATCTAGAATGTGCCATTTTTTTCTTTTTATGTGTTGAAAAAAATGAGATTGTAGTGGCAGTATGGAATTGACTCAATATTTACTAGTTGTATTGGCAAGTATTATGTCAACTTGACAAAGCAGGAATCATCTGAGAGGAGGGAACCTCAATTGTAAAAAAATGCCTTCATAAGATCCAGCTGTAGGGCATTTTCTTAATTAGTCATCAGTGGGGGCGGGCCCAGCCCTTTGTGGGTAGTGCTATCCCTGGGGTGGTGGCCTTGTGTTTTATAAGAAAGCAGGCTGAACAAGCCATGTGAAGTGAGCCAGTAAACAGCACCCCTCCATGGCTTCTGCATCAGCTCCTGCCTCTGAGTTCCTTCCTTTGCTGAATATGATAATGAACTGTTCATTATGTTCAACTATGAGTAAAAAAACAAACAAACAAAAACAACAACTTTGTCCCTCGCCTCAAATTGCTTTTGTTCAGGATGCTTTATCACAGCAATAGTCACCCTAAAACACTACTAACAAATATATTTATTTCTCTGAATTGAGGATACAGACATTCTTAGTTGTTTCTTACTCAATTGACACAATTTATCTTTTGTTATAAGGCTCCATTGTTGTTTTTTAATTTTTTTTTGAGAGAGGAGGTGTGGTGTTTGAATGAAATTGGCCCCATAGGTTTATACTGAGTGATAATGTTAGGAGATGTGCCCTTATTAGAGTGAGTAGGTGTAGCCTTGTTGGAGGAAGTACGTCACTGGAGTGGGCTTTGAAGTCTCAGATGCTCAAGTCAGGCCCAGTGTCTCTTTCTTCTTGCTGCCCTTGGACCCAGATGTAGAACTCTCAGCTACTCTCTAGTACCATGTGTGCCTGCATGACACCATGCTTCCCACCGTGAAGATAATAGACTAAACCACTGAAACTGTAAGCCAGCCCCAATTAAATGTTGTCCTTTATAAGAGTTGCATGGTTATGGTGTCTCTTCAGAGAAATAGAAACCTAACTAAAATAGTGGTTGTCCTCGTAATGTATGTAATCCATTCCCCAAACTCACTTTGAGACCCAGGCTAGCCTTGGGCTTTCTGTCTTAGCCACCTGAGTGGAGTACTCAGACTATAGGCTTGAGCCATCTTGTCTGACCATATTCCATATTTCATTGTTAGCAGCATACCTTTTCCTCTTCCCTCTCTCCCTTCATTTTTCTTTCTTTTTTTTTTCCTTTTGTTGTTGTTGTTGTTGTTGTTTTTTTTCCTGAGACAGAGTTTCTCTGTGTAGCCCTGGCTGTCCTGGACTCTGTAGACCAGGCTGGCCTCAGACTCAGAGATCTGCCTGCCTCTGCCTTCCTGAAGTCTGGGATTACAGGCGTGCACCACCGAGGTCAGCTTCTTTCTTTTTGAGCTAGCATCTCACACTATAGTTCAGGGTGTCCTGGAGTTCACCGTGTAGCTTAAGTTGGTCTTAAAGATGTATCGAGGATTCAGATATGAGCTATCACACCTGACAGCAGCATATACAGTGATTCTTTTTGTTTTTCTCCAAAACAAAACAATTTCTGGACTTTATGAACATCAAATTATATTAAGGCAATATTTGAGGAAAAGCCAGTGACCAATCAATTTAACAGCTTTTTTCATACTTAGGGGGTATATTTACTTTGGGCAAATGGCTGCCATCTAAAGCCATGCACTATTTTCTACTAAAAGAAAATTAAAATTAATTTGTTTCTTTTTCTTCTTTTTCTTTTTTTCAAGATAGGGTTTCTCTGTGTAGCCTTGGCTGTCCTTGAACTTGCTATGTAGACCAGGCTGACCTCAAACTCAGAGATCCACCTGCCTCTGCCTTTGAGTGAGTGCTGGGATTAAAGGTGTGCCCCACTAAGCCTGGCTAAATAACTTTTTATTTTTTTATTTTTTATTAAACCACATTAAATAAAGCAAGTATTTTTCCTTAGTTTTTACTTTTATGTGAATTACAATTTTAAAACAAAGATCAAAGAGATTAAGACAGTCAAGTAGAATAGAAGTTTGTTATATTATTTTCTCCATCATTGCTTTCTTCTATATTTAAATAAATATTTTGATATTCCTGCTTTTTTAATTTAAATTTATTTTTAAAAATGTATTCATTTTACATCTGGATTATAGCCCCCTCCCTTGTCTCCTCCAGCCCCATCCTCCCTCTCTCTTCCTCCCATCCTCCTCTCCTAGTCCTCAGATAGGGGAGCCCTCCCCTCACCCCCCTGCCCCATACTAACTGACACTAGCCTATCAAGTCTCATCAGGACTGGCTCCATCCTCTGTCTTCGACCTGGTAAGTCCAAGTTCCTGCTTCTTCTGTGTAAATTTTTATTACTTAAAATCGTAAAGCTTAGGATTTTAATGGAAAATCTGGAAATAATTTTGCATTTTTTTTCATCATAATCCATTTCTAAGGGATTTAGGCTCTGAAATGATATTAATTTACTGCAGGTTATGGAAACTGATGAGATGTCACTGAACCTCAGGCTTAGAGCAAAGATAATAGGAATCATTAGCAAGGAAAAATATCCTTTGTCCTGTTTATAGAGGTAGTCACATAGAACCATTAGTTGACATGGTTTCTGCTCTTGACCTGGTTTTGTTGTTGTTGTTGTTACTGGTCTAATTAATTTTCTGAAATACTGCAAGTCTCTCATTAAAACATTACTTCTTTGCAGTTATGTTTTTATGTTTTGTATTTCAGAATCTGCTAGTCTTTATTTATTTACTTATTTATTTTGAGACAATGTAACATACTGGGCCTTACTATGTAGTACAGGTGGGCCTTGAACTTGTGGCATTCTTTCTACTCCAGTTTCTGATTTATGAGAATTACAGACATGAGCAGCCAAGACCATCTACTAATCTATTGATAGGAAAAACTACCCATATTTCTATATCAACAAGAGAAATATGTGTTATTTTCCAGGTAGATATGGCTTCTTTAGGAAACTACAAGAATTTGGACTATTCTTTTGCTTCCTAGATGCTTTAATTTTCATCTTCCTCCTCTAGGTTTGGTTTTATGTCTGTTTCTTAGTTACTAGAGAAAAGAAATACTCATTAGGATTCCCTTAAGATCTGTCTACACTGAAGACTTTGCCTCATTCTTTCTCAGTTTTTTTTTTTTTTGCTTGCTTTGTCTTTTTATTTTTCCCTTCTGTTCTTCCTTCCCTCCTTTCCTTTCTTGCTTTCTTTATTAGATAGGGACTTCCATTTAGTTTTGACTGGCCTAGAACATGATATGCAGACCAGGCTGGCCTCTACCTGTTCCTACCTCTTAAGTGCTGATATTAAAGCCTGAACCACCATGCCTGGGCCTGACTCAGTTTCTAAAGCATCCTTTCTACCTTCTGTAGAGGATTTGTTCCCCAGGCTGCTTTTCCAGTTGACCACATTCAAATTATCAGGATCATCTTGGGTTCCTTGTTAGGGAACAAGTTCAGCTTTTCTGTAGCACCTCTTTTCTGTATGCTTCTTTTCAGTTTCCTCATTTCAGTCAGTGTCATTATTTATTAGGTTTTTATAGGGTGAGTTTTAAATCCCTTATTATGCAAATAATGACATAATTAGTTCAAGGACAAGAACATTCTTTCTCCATCTTTTTAAGTAGCTTCAAGCTGGACAGTGGTAGCACATGCTTTTTATTCCAACAGGTAGAAGCAGTTGGATCTCTGAATTTGAGGCTAGCCTGGCCTATAGACTGAGTTCCTGGACGCCAGGGCTACACGGAAAATCTCTGTCTTAAAAAACAAAACAAAACAAAACAAAAAGTTGAGTGATTTCTTTGACAAAGTTCTGTGATTAGTAATTTGTGTATCATCGCCATCTCCTTAATTCAAAACTTCAATAGTAAAAATCAGTATGGATTATTTTTCTGCACAGACTTGAAATATATATTCACTGATAATGTAAGAAACCTAATTAACAAGTGCCTATTTAGTTGATGGTCTTAAATAATAAGTATAGTCTAGCCATTGTTGGAACCAGTGACTAGAAAGTAGGGCAGGGTGATCTATTTCTAAAACAAACAAACAAACAAACAAACAAAATTTAGCTCCAAGGTACATATGATTAGTAGCTATCATTCATATTTTGTGATACTTTTGAACTTTATATCTCTTAATTTAAAGATTTATTTCACATGTTAAAGTATTTTCATGTAGAAAAAAATCAAGAACTTAAAAACATACTGTTCATACATGCACACATGGACACACATTTGGGGGTGTTATGTGTCATACAAATGTGTAAAGATAGGTGTGGGGGTGCAGATTTACAGAATCAGTTCCTTCTACCTTTGTGTAGGTTCTAAGAATTGAACTCAAGGTGCTAGGCATGGTTGATAAGTACTTTCATTGCTTGAGCTGTCTCACTGACCCAACTGTTTTTTTTTTTTAACTCTTCCTTCTGCACTTCAAGCAGTGTATTCAAGGCTTGATATTTAAAACACAAAAGTGAACACATATCTGCTTAAGGAAAAAAAAAACTATGAAATATAAAATACCAGCCACTTAGCTAAAAGCTGCTCTTCTAAATTCAATAAAAAAATTGTAGGCATTTTTTTTTTTTGGACGATGTTAGCTGGTTCTTATATATACTACCCTTCTCCACCCCAGTCCTTTCCAACCCCCAAACATGAGGAAGGCAAGAAAGAAGGTTAGGAGGAAAGGGGGGATGTAGACTTCTTTAGACTACTTCCTGCTGGTTAGGGTTGTTAGGTTCCTTGGGGCAAGTCCAATCTTTGATATCAGGATATCTCTAATTTCTTCTTGTCAGACCTCAACAAGAACAACCAGGCAGGAGAAGCAGCAGCCTCTCTTCAGAGCCCCTCAGCCCCTTTCAGGGCTCTGGCATTTATTCAATCTGAAAAGTTTTCAGAATTCCAAGTATCACACACTCACAGAAACTATCTGGCAAAACCACACTCCCGCACAAGAACAGGAGACAAATCATAGTCACCTGCTGTGAAGTAGCTGTGGACAATCTGAAGCAGCCCCATATCCCATACCTGGAATTAAAACAAAAACATATTCACAAAACAGAACTTTTTTTAAAAGAAACCAAACTTCCATGTGTGTCTTTCTGCTTCTGGGACAGCTCACTCAGGATTTTTGAGAAAGTTAGTTTAGCCTAGCTGAACTGACACATGTAAGGTTTTCCATTGTCAGAGAACTTAAAATATAGTTAAGGAGGTCAATATGAATCTAGTAGAAGATGGCAATTGAAAGGATAGCATGAAACCTCTTTTTCCTGCTAAGTTCTCTATTTAAGCCTGCTTATGAAAAACTTTTCTCAGTAATAAAACCATAAAAAGTTACAGACTAGAATCAGGAAGCAGCACCCTTAGCCGATGACATCCTGAACGAGAAGGGTGTAGTGGATGGATGGTTGGCGGTTCCTGCCTTTTGATGATTGTAAATAGTGCTGCTATGAGCATTCATGTGCAAGTGTTAGATTCCTGTGTTCAGTTCTGTAGGGTGCATACCTAGGAGAGGAAGACTATCATATGGAAATTCTATGTTTAACTTTTCTGAGGAACTGCTAACCAGTTTCCATAGCAGTAGCATCATTCTATATTCCCACCAGCAGTGTTCGCATATCCTACTTTATTTCCTCTTTAAAACATTGTAGCCATCTCCCTGGAGGTAAAGTATTGCTTCATTGTTGTTCTGATTGACGCTTCCCTGTGATTGGTAATGGGATGCATCTTTTCATGAACTTATCGGCCATTTGTATATCTTCTTTTTCTTTAAAAGTATCTATGTTGATTGATTTGTGTGTGTGAATGCATGCATACGCGTGTGCACGTGTACACATGTGGGTGGCCACGCATATAGACGTCCTCTTTAAGCATTCTCTACTTGCTTCCGTGAGGCAGGATCCCCTTGTGTCCTAGCTAGACTAGAAGCCAGCAAGCTCCAGTGATCTTCCGCCTTCTGCCACCCCCCAACCCCCCCCAGAGCGGGAATGTTATAAGCTTTTGGAGGGATGCCTATTTGTTACATGATTGTAGGGAGGTGAACTCTGGTCCTTATGATTACACAGCAGCTGCTCTTTACCACTGAGCCATCTGTCCAGCCATTAGGGAAATGTCTATTTAACTCTTTTGACTTTTGTTTGTTTGTTTGTTTGTTTGTTTGTTTGTTTTTTGAGACAGGGTTTCTCTGTGTAGCCTTGGCTGTCCTGAACTCACTTTGTAGGCCGAGTACTGGGATCAAAGGCATTCAACATCATGTCTGGCTTTTTTTTTTTTTTAGTTAGGTTTCTGTTGTTTTTGTTGAGTTTGAGAACAAACTTTTCATCAAGTACGCGGTTTACACGTATTTTCTCTCATTCTGTAGGTGGCTTTTTCATATTCTTGTTAATGTTTTTGATGCACAAAAGCTTTTAATTTGATATACTATTTATTTTTCCTTTACTGCTTCCATTAAAAATAAAACACTGAAATTCAATAATGTTAAAATTTAGGTGTGCATATATGTATTGAATTGAACACATCTGCTAAAAAAAAATTGAATACTAGTATAATCTTAGCTCTTATATTTATTGGGTCCTTGATCTATTTTGTTAATGTTCATGTGATTTTCCTGTAGTTTGATACAGCGGTCCAACTTTATTTTTATTTATAATTAATTTGTTAATTTAATGTGCAGGTGTCTCTGCACCACATGCATGTAGTCTCCACAGAGGCCAGAAGGGGACATTGGATCTTCTGGAACAGGAGATACAGACGGTTGTAAGCCACCATGTCGGTGCTGGGAATCCAACTCTAGATTTTGGAAAGAGCTCTGCTAGTACTCTTAGCTACTGAGTCATTCCTCTAGCCCCTGGTGTTTTTGTTTTGTTGTGTGTATGTATGTAATGCATGTGTTTCATAGGTTTGTGTGTGATAATGCACGTGGAAGGCAGGTGTCTTCCTTTATCAATATCTACCTTTACTTTTTTTTTTTTTTTTTTTTTTTGAGACAGAGCCTCACTGTGTTGCCCTGGGGATGAAACTGCTCTAGAATTTACAGAGATCTTCCTGCCACTGCCTCCTTACTGCTGAGGTTAAAGGTCTATACCACCATGCCTGGCTCCACCTTACTTCTTTTTTTTTTTTTAATGATTTATTTATTTTTATTTTCTGTGCATTGGTGTTTAGCCAGCATGTACGTCTGTGTGAAGATGTCAGCTCTTGGAATTACAAACAGTTGTGAGCAGCTATGTGGGTTCTGGGAGTTGAACCCAGGTCCTCTGAAAGAGCAATCAGTGCTCTTAATCACTGAACCATCTCTCCAGCCCCTTCCACCATACTTCTTGAGACACTGTCTCTTATTAAACTTGGTGCTCACCAGTTGGTCAGACTGCCTCGCCAGCAAAAACGGGCCTGTCCCAGTTGCCTGCACTAGTGTTCCAGATTGGCACAGCTCTGCATGGCTTTTTATGTGGCTGTTCAGGATCTGAAAGGGCTGTCCTGATTCTTCCGTGCCATGAACTTTACTAACAGAGTAAAGTCTCGGCCTCTGCTTTTGGTTTTGTTTAAACTGGGTCTCAGATAGTTCAGGCTTCTCTCCAACTCAACTTGTGGCTAAAGACGACCTTGAATTTCTGATCTTCCTGCTTCCACATCGCAAGAGCTGGGATTTACAGGCGTGACTACCACATCTGGCTCTCTCTTTTGCATGTGAATATCTAGTTGTACTAGCAACCTTTTGTTGAACAGACAGTTCTTTCTTCCGTTTACTTGTAATGGCACCTTGGTTGAAAGTCACTTGGCCATATATGAGGGAGATTGCGCATCATTAATATTGGTCCATTGGGCATTGTTCCTGTCTTCATGCCAATACCAAATTATTTTGATTATTGCAACTGTGTAATAAAGTTGGACATCAGGAAGTCTGAGTCCTCCAACTCTTTTTATTCCAATGCTCTTTTGTATATTGAAGTACCTTGTGCTGACATATGGATTTTAGGGTCAGCTTTTCCGCTCCTGGAGGTGAGAAAGCCACTGGAATTTTGATGGGGTTTCATGGAATCTGAAATTTATCCCCAAATATTTTATTCATTTAGTCCCTGACTCATTTTCATGCTTTTGTAACTGAAAGTGATCTCTAAATTGTCTCTTGAGATTGTTTGCTGGTAGTGTAGAACAATATTCCTGTTTGTTTGTAATTGTGACGAAGCTTGTACAGCACATTCATAGTAATATGAAAACAGCACTACCATCTGTTTCTATTTTTTTTTCTCTAGCCTAAATAGAAACTTGGAACTAAGGTCAGCACTGTCTCCCAAATTTCCCCTACTCCACCCCAGTGCTTAATAACTTCAAGCTTCTTTTCTTTTCTTTTCTGTGATGTTTACCTATGGTAGATATTTTGTGTTCTTGAAATAGTCAGTATTTGGCCTTTTGTATCTTCTTCCATTTGAATTATGTTCTCAGGGTTCACCCATGTTGTGCATACAAGAACTTCATTCTTGTAGCATTCCAGTGTATATGTGTGTATATCATGTAGGCCTCACATTTTCCTATCCATCCATTCATCTGCTGATGGACACTTGTTTCCATCTTTGGCTATTACGAATGCTGCTTTACCCACAAGGATACAAGCACTTGTTCTCAGTATTTTGGGATGTATACTGAATTCCTGGATCATATGCTAACTGCATATTTAACACTTTGAGGCTTACTGGATTTTGTGTTTTGCTCTTATTTTCTGCAACTTTTCTAACTTTATTAGTTCTAGTAGATTGGGATTTTTTTTTTGGGGGGGGGGAGTAGATTCTTTCGGATTTTCGTCTGTGAAAATGGACAGTATTCTGTATTCATTTACAAGTTAGACATTATTTCTTTGTCTAGACCAGTTGATCTCGCTGGAACTTCAAGTACAGTGTTGTTAAAGTGACCAAAATAGGGGTGGTGATCCACTGTTCTGGACCGGAACCCCGTTGAAATGGCAGGAAGGATCAAGTGGGGAAGTGTTTGTCACCTATGACTTCAGTTGGGCACAAGTCCTTGCTGTGTCCTTCACAAACATTTTTAGGGCTGCTGCTTCTTTCTCTTCCTTTTGTTAAATAAAACAGAAATGACACTTGGACTATAGCTATCTAATTTCCCTTCTTCTGGGATATATACGTTCCGTATACATTTTGTTTGGGAGAACATTCTGAACTTAATTGAACTGGGTCACATGATACAGACTTAATCCTAGCTATTTGGGAGACTGAGGCAGGATAGTCCAAGTATAAGGTGGGCCTGGGTTACAAGAAGGAATTGACTTGAAAACTGTTACTTTTCCCCTGTGTGGATTTCAAAAATACTTACATTCTCCTTGCCCAAAGAAGAGGCTTTTGGTTTTGTTTTATTTTGGATTTTGTTTCTGTTGTTTTCTTTTGAGACAGGATCTCTGTGTACCTCTTGACGTCCTGGAAACTCCCTATGTAGAACAGGCTGGCCACAAACTGTTTCTGTCTCTTGGGCACTATAATTAAAGGCAAGCTCCACCATGCCTAGCAAAGAAGAGATTCTTATTGGTTCTTAGGCCCTGAGTATATTTCAGAATGGTTACTTTTCTTTTCCTAAAAAGGGGAGATTTCCCAGTCAGAACCTACTGAGATTAATGGAGGCAAGGCTGCAAGAATGGGAGGATCTCTTCTTCTAGGAGCTCTCATTCCATACACTTGTCTCGCTTAGCATTTGCCAGGTTGGTTTTCATTGCTAATATTTCACTCTAGTGCCTTCTGCCTCTGGTGAGTGTCTTGGGTGCAACTCCACATATTTGCCCATCTAGAGATAGGGGACTGCCTTGCCTTATGTCCTCACTTCTCTGGTGGGTTGGAGCAAACTTGCTGACTTGAAATTTGTTAGTTTTTTTTTTTCTTGCTGTAATGATGGGAGTTATGATACATCTAAGTGCTGCATGTGTTGAAGCTGAAACTGGAAGTCCTACGTTTATATCTTAAAATTAGAACGATCTTGTCCAGTTTAAAAATAATGTTCGGCAAGAGGGTTTTAAACTTTCCTGTGAACCATTTGCTTAGCAAAAATGACTCATTCTTGGTTATTTTCGTCCTTTTGAATCTTAGATCTCTATTTTCGCATGTTTAGTAAGAACTTTTTCAGAACAAAATATTTTAAAAGCTTAAGAACTTCATATAATTCTTGAAAATTGCTAAGAACTGTATCCCAAATTAACTAAAAATATTATGACTCTTGATTCCTCCCCCCAAGCATTAGTTTTTTGATTTGTCAGCTACCTTTTATAGAATACACCAAAGTAGTTCTGGGGATTTTTCTTTACTATTCCACCCTGTTTGTTTTTGCAAAAATAACTCAATTTCTAAAGCACTTTAAAATCTCTGGAGATGAAGCCGCGTTTAAATGTAAAAAATGAATGAGAATGAATGTGAAAGTCTTTGCTGCCAATGACTTGTTTTCAATTAGCCTTGAGGAATGAACTAATTATAAACTCTAGATCTCGGTGACTTTAGCTTAATAGGACTTCTTTCATAATCTGAACAACAGAGGACAGTTCATCTAAAATGTGTTATTTACCCTGCTGAGAAAGTACTCTGTGTACTTTGAAACCTTATACTGTGATAACTTGCTACACATTTTAATTTGGGGAAGCTTCTGTTCTTACTCTTCAATAACAGTTGCAAACAAGCTCAGGTGATTGACACAATAAATTTCACTAACCTTGCCCTTTTTTTAGGGTTCCTTTTAAATTTTGTTTTTCTCATAGAAAGTATCATGAGGAATGGGCATTAAATAAAGAAACACATTAGGTTTTAGGTGTTCAAAATTGATTATTAATTGACAAAGTCTTACTCTGTTTGTGTTAAGGAATATTTGTTTTCTGTTTTATCATACCCAGTTATTTACAATGACTATCTGTGTTTGGGGAAAAAAAATGTTATTTGAAGTAGGCAAATTAAAATGTTCAGTATCATGAATGTAATTTTAGGTCAACAGATGAAAATGCTTTATAAATGATTTGCTGCATTGAAAGTACTTAATTAAAAATAATAGTTATTTGTTATGTAAAAATTATCTGCGACCTCTTCATGGTGAGATGCATTTGTTATACTCCAAATTGGAGGCAGCAAGTCCTTAATTTTGCTTTAGCTTTGAGGACTTTGGCACAAAGAAATAGAGGCTCTACAGAGGAAGTGGATGAAGACTAGCAGGTTTTCAGAACTGTAAGGCTCATATTTTGCATCACACCAGCTTCCACCCACACTTGTAGGTTAGGGGATGATATCAGTGCTCCCCCTGAAAACGTTTTCATCTTAAGCTCTTCATGTCTCATAGTTATATCTTCCTAACCACTGGGCCATCTCTTCAGGTTCCCATCACTCTTTATATCCTCTTCACATTTGGTTTCCGTCAAAACTCACTTGATATCTATTAGCATGGAGTTCCCATCCTTTTACTGATCTGTATTCCCCTTACTCTTATCTTGTCCTGCCAGCCCTCCCACTCACTCTGCGAAGCCTCAGACAACCATCCGTAATTTCTTCCATGGCCTTAGTCTTGTCTTAGTTTCACAGTTTAATCTTTGTTTCTGCGCCCAGGCTTCTCTGCTACTAAGTAGTTTCTGACATCGCTCTTCTGTGACCTTTGTCCCTTACACTGTCCACTACCTCAACAGCTATACCTCCTCCCTTTTAATTTTTTTCTAATACATTGAGTTCTTTACCTTTAAAATCTTTGCTGTTTCCTTCTCATTCAGCAATAATTTTCTTACTTCCTGTATGTCTATCTCTAATCAGTCTGACTGGGGTTTTCTCACCTTATTCTCTGTCAGTGCCTCTGGTCGTTATCTTCTCAGCATCTATTTAAATTTGCAATGATTGTGTATTCACGTGTTCAGTGAGCCTTCCTTTGATTATATAACACACACACATCTGAAATTAAGATGTAGGATGTATCTTACACTGGATTTCTTGAGTCCTTTCAGAATTGTGAAATGATCTATCTTATAATCAATTAGATCATAGATTTAATAAAGTGCTGTATTTGTAAAAGACAAGAGCTTACTCTGTAGCTCAGGATAGCTCAATAGGGAGCCCAGGCTGGCCTATAACTCTCAGTGAGCCATCTGCTTTAGCCTTCTGAGGGCTTGAGATTACTGGCATGTACCTGCAAAACACTATATTTGAAATTATCTATTTTCCCCAGTTGATTTTAAGTTCCACAAGTATATTCTGGTTTACTTACCAGTAAGAGCCCATGCCCCTTATAGTACATTTCACCTAGCAGACACTGAATACGTAATGGATGAATGAATATCACTGTATCTTTGGGAAGTGTTGGCCCAACTTCTGAAGCTGCATCAGTCAGTGTATGAGTATGAGTTACTACTATGCCAAATCATTTTTGGAGATTGTTTTGTGCTAAAATAAAGGAGACCTTTAAACATAATCTGTTTTCCTATTTATGTAACTTGTTTCATTATAGACGCATATATGTTCTGGTATAGGAACACTTACATTTATGAAAATGAATTCCCAAAAGCTTTTACCTGGTGTCATCAATTTTCTTTTATTAGGCGAAGGAGTGGGGAAGGTACCACACAGCAGGAGGCTTTTAAACTGTAGGTGGGCGTGATTCTTGAACTTACTCTTTTATTTTACTTCATCCTTCAAGGCCTGTATTCACTTGGTGTGCCCACTTTCCTTTCAAGTGCAAGAACAACGGATGGGCCACGTGAGTGACTGGAGTGCCTTAGGCCAGCTCCTAGGAAAGATTCATCCCTACTCCACAGCGGGAGGAAAGGGGTGGATCAAGATCCTCTTCATTTTCCAAACCCAGCTCCTAGGGATTACTCTCTCATCAGCCTGGAGTGACGAGCAGTTTGAGTTCCATTGCAACACTCCCCAGTCTGGCTGTGAAAATGCCTGCGATGACCAAGCCTTTCAGATCTCTTGCCTGCACCTCTGGGTCCTGCAGATCATATTCTATGCCTACAGTCTTCCACCTGGCACATGTGTTCTATGTGATTCGACAAGAAGAGAAGTTGGGCAAGCAAGGGAAGGCACTTGGAGCTGCTCCAAGTTTGGAAATGCACTTGCAGAAGGTTGCAGTAAAGAAGTTTAAGTGTGACAGTTAAAGAGCATAGGAAGAATGCCCTCCTTGCCCGAATCAGGTGGATTGCTTCCTCTTTTGCCCCACAGGGAAAAAAAAAAAGCATCTTCTTCCTCTTCATGCTGGCGGTGTCCCTGGTATCTTCTGTCTTGAATATCACTGAACCGGTCTATGTTTATTCAAGGCCATTAAGAATCGTGGGAGAGATGGGGAGGATGAGGTGTATTGTGGTCCAGCTGATCCACAGAGCCCTTCCCACATTTCCTCATCAAGAGCTCTCGCTACCGTGTTCCCTAATGATCGGGTGGTTCCTGTGAGACTTTCTTCAGTCTATACTTAGAATTCAGAGTCGAAGGGGGAAGGCAGGCAGGAAGTATCCTCTCTGGCTTCCACTCAGCCTTTTCTTTGCCAGTGAAGATACACAGACTTCTCAGAGGGTTCGGGTGGAGAGAAAAGCAAAGGAAAGCAAGGATGCTGGACATCCTTAGTGTTGTAGAGTAGCAGCTATCCAACAGTAGCAGTGGTTGTGCCAACCGCAGCCTGATAACCTACACATTGTGATTTGTGCTTGAAAGCATCGTGGCTTTGCTCGGTTTGCTTAAGAGAAAATATAGTAGAAAGCGTACCTGTGCTTCAGGACAGATGATGTTCCATGGCCTCAGTTGTGGGAATTAGCAGATACAAAGACATTA
Source organism: Psammomys obesus (assembly GCF_907164565.1). Taxonomy (NCBI): domain Eukaryota; kingdom Metazoa; phylum Chordata; class Mammalia; order Rodentia; family Muridae; genus Psammomys; species Psammomys obesus. Next base: position 2,108,347 of record NW_026592776.1, on the reverse strand, counting down.
GACCATAAGGGTCTGGGATAGGAAGTGAAAGAGATTTATAACCAAGATATATGTTCGTATTTAAAGTGCTTGACTCTGGAGGCATCTAGCTTATTGGCAGATTATTAAAAAGATGGTAAGCTGAACAAACAAAGTAAATAAAATGGTTGACTCAAAGAACATTTAGTCCAAATATAATTAGGTGTATTAGGTGATGTACAAGGCCTTATTTCTCCCATATTATCCTAGAATGGCTCTGAGTATGGAGAAAAGTGATTTATTATTTAGCTGTAGAAGCAGATACAGTATAAATTCACAAACTAAATTTTAAAATAATACAAAAACACCATTGAAAGTTGAGCCTTTCTCCTGGATTTTATTATTTGGACCCATATTATGTTTACACTGCTTAATTCCTGATGTGAAAGTAAATTATCTCTTCCCTTAAAAATTTACTGAATAATATGTAATATTATGTAATAATATGTAATTGTGATGAGTTTTCTTTTTCTCTTATATACTATGGCAGCAATCCTATTGCTGACACCGTTTATTTTTCTTGTTCAAGGTAGAGTCATACTTGAATGAAACAATTGTACTGAAAACAGCACTTGTGAACACTACAAACTTTTAAAGAAGTACTTAGAGGTGAACCATGAAATGTGCCTACATGAATTTGGCAAAAATGGGCATTCTTTGCTATGTTCTATGTAAAGCATATTAACTCAGATCTTATATTTGTTGTGAGTTTTGTAGTCTCTTGGGATGACTAGCATTTTCATGTTCATATTAAGATTTTATTTGGAAAGCAGGAGAGGGTGTAGGAGATCTGCGCAATACCTGTGTAATTGACTTGAAACATATAAAAAAATGCTACCCATTTCTTCTAATGCCTTTTAAAACATTCCACGGGTGATTGAAAATGCTGAGCTGCAGACTTTTCTTCTTGCATGACAGCTTCACATACAATTTTATGCAAGAAATATTAATTTGCTTACCATTTGATGTTACTGTCATGTTCAGCTTGGTTTCCTGTGCTAGAAAATTCTTTATTCAATAAAGTTTTGCAAAAGTGGTCTATTTGTATTCCTTCTCTGAGAGCTTCTGAATGGTCTTGGGAACTCTTCATTAGGACATCTTAATTTAAGCAAACTAAGCTGGCTGTGGTGGCTCATGGAGGCCAAGGCAATTACAGAGTGTTTTGGGCTATCTTGTGAAATATTCCCTCATGAAACACAATCCACGTGTAATCACTGTTTTTGTAATTTAGTTTGAATGACTCTATGACACGGTTCCAGGATCAGCTTCCTTCATTTCTCGTGATAAAATCACGGGTGTATCCATGATTTTCAGAGACACAAAAAGAATGTTCTTGGATCTTTTTTCCCTTCCCTCTTAAGTAATGTACCCTCCGTCATTAAGCATCTTCCCACTCCAGGGAACTGGGGGAAACGGAGAACACAGGAACAAATCATCAAATCTGCCGTTTGTCACATCTTGTTCTGACAGTCGACACAGTCTCATTTGGAAAACCTAGTCTCTTAGTGAGATGATACATTTCGTTTTTTTTTTTTTTTTTTTTTTTTTTCTTTTAGAAGTGGTGTGTGAAGATGAATCGGTTATTTAGTAATGGGGCGCTTGTGCCTTTTGGACTGTGGAAGTTCTAGAGCCTTGGAATTGGATTGGGCATTACCACTGTCAGTCCCCATTCCTAGTTCACATTCATTTTCCCATGTAGCTTGCTTGTTCTCTCTACACTTTTACCCTGAAATAATTACAGACTGGAACATAATTGTAAGGAATAATCAATTATGTATATCACTCCCCCCATTTCAATAGTAACTTCTCTTGAGACAAGGTCTCTCAACGTAGCCCTGTTTGGTTTGGGACTTACCTTAAGGAACTTGTTATGTAGATGATAATACTGGCTTTGAATTCACAGAGATCCACCTAACTTTGCCTCTCTAGTGTTGGGATTAAAAGCATATTCCACAACACCTGGCCAAGTACATTTTTTTAAGGAAGTCATAGAACCAAGGGTCATATATCCCAATCTGATCTTGAAGCTGCCATGCTTTATTGTGAAACTGAAGATGACCCCAGGGTTCTGCTCCTCCTGCATTCACCTCCTTAGTACTGGGTATACAAGTCTGTCCCACCATGCCTGCCTTGTAATATCTAAGCTGGGGATTGTATCCATAGCTTTTTGCATGTCAGGCAAACACTGCCACTGAGCTACACTGTGCTACAAACAAACAAATAGCATCTCTTATAACCCATACTGGTCTTGAATTCAATATGTAGCCAAGGATGACTTGGAACTTCTTGTTGGTTGGTTTGTTTGTTTGTTTGTTTCTTTGTGTGTATGTGTGTGTGTGTGTGTGTGTGTGTGTGTGTGTGCTTCTACCTACAATCTACTAGAAGTGTACCATTATGCCTTATAACTTTTAGTATAATTTCATAGGTAGAAAATTGACACTGACATAATTCAAAATCCCTGAAGTCTGGTTCTCAAGCTGAAGACCTCATCTTTCTTTCGGAAGTATTATGGCCCTTGAGTTTCTTCTTTTGGAAGTGTGATGGCCTTTGAGGTTTTTGTCACCACCTTCATTTGCATGGCATCAAGAGTAATAGAAGTGTCTGAAAGACGATGCCACAAATTGAATATTACTAAGGAATATTTCCAATGAGAAAGATTGGGTCTGTTTTCTTCCAACCACCCAGGAAACCATGTAGGTAGACTTGACAGCATTAGTGTAAGAAAGGACCCCGGACATAACTGTTGGAATATAGTTCTCTATATGGAGAGTTTTTCTTTTGGCCTATTTTTATAAGTAGGAAACAAAATTTTCTTAGAAATCTGATTGATGTTTGATTGTTAAAGCTGAATAGAAAATTTAACTTGGTTTTGGATATGTGAATTTATTTTATATCATATTTCTTTCTACTTTCTAATCAATTCTGCTTTAGCTTTGGTTTTGTTTTTTTTTAATAAAGCTGGCAGAATAGTTAGGACATAATTCAAATCCAGAATGCCAATATCATCCGTGTTGGATTTAGACTTTAACTCAAGGACTTCTGTAAAGCAGTTATAACTCAGCCATGTTTTCTCTATTAGAAAAGATCCATGCTTCCTTTCCCTTGACTTTTCAGGAAAAAAAAAATTATTTCTTTTCCTCCCCCCTTTTTTTGAAATGTAGACTCAAGTCTCACTTACATTCATATTCCATGTACTTGGTAATGTTTGTTCTGTGCCACATACACACAGAGCATTGAATATAAAATTTCTGCTGTTTTGTTAAGAAATAATGTATAATTTCTCCCACAGACATCTGTTAGTTCACATTTTTTCCAGAATTTATAATTTTCTCTAAAATTTCTTGAAGCAGTTATCCCTCTTTGATGTTTCTGATGCATATATCTTTGAAATTCGTATGGCTTCATTGGCCGTGAAATTTGATTATAATGTATCCATGTAAGGAGTGTCTTTGTCCTAGTTAAAGACAAACACAAGGATGGACTTTAAAACTTCAGATTAATTCATTAAGCAGACATTTCGCTGTGGATTTAGGACAAAGGGCATAAAGGGCATGAAGGGCATGGTCAGCATCTATAGAAAGCTTGCTATATAGAAGGAAAGGGCTCACAACAATGCAGTAATGGGGTGTGATCTGTGCTTGAGAATCAACGCTGTGTAGGAAGAAGCCATTGTTTTGAAACTTAGACAGTTGATCCTTTTATCGAGGTCATATTTCACAGCTTTACTTTCTGCAGTGTTTTTAGTTACAGCTAAATCTTCTCACCTCATTTTCTTGTCCAGGATGCCCTTTGTCTCATTTCTTCATGATTGCTGAAAATTTTATCAGGGGTACCTAAAAATGTATGTACTGGCCAGTCACGGTGGTTTACGCCTGCAATCCTAGCACTTGGGAAACTAAGGCAGGATGATTGTCGTGAACTAGAGGCCAACCTGGACAACTAAAGTGGAGCCCTTTCTCAAAAAAAAAAAAAAAAAAAAAGGCTAAACAACAAAACTGGCGTGTCCAACTGGTCTTATCTTATCCTTTTGGGGGGGCCTTTCTCTTAGGCATTGCAGTACACAGTTAAAATAAGGCCCCTGTTCTCGCAAATGTTAATTGTTGTCTAGCTCAGGAAGTGAGGCCATGCAGTCAGTTACAGGGCAGTTCCTTCCTGGGGATGTAGATAGAATGCTAGGGATCACGGAAAGAGGAGTCTCCGAACAAGCTGGAAGGCCCTGCGAACGCTCCTCAAAGGAAGGAACTGAAGGGGAAAGAGAAATGGACTAGCGGTGCAGCTGGCTTACTATCGCTTAAAGAAAGCTAAAATTGTGTTACTTCCTTGAAATTCTCTTCCTGCGCAGATCCTGTGGAGTTGTCCCGCCTTATTTTTTTTTCCCATAAAGCTGTTAACATCATCTTCCTTTATTGTACTACAGCTGTTAATATCATCTTCCTTTATTGTACTAGGGGTCAAATCACGCAGCCTAGACAAGTATTCTACTACTGAGCCACATCCCTAGCCCGATCTTGTTTTGCTTTTTGCCCTTTCTTCCAGAATATAACCTCCATGAGGAAAGAGCCCCCTTGCATTGTTTAGTACCTATCACAGAATAGAAGCTTGAAAAAAGTTCGTCAGTGAAATTAATAAATGAAGATTGAATAAATACTTGAAGCAAAGTACAAACTCAGTTGAGAAACTGCAAGTAATTAGATGTGGCAGAAAAGCCACTTTTCTTTAAAAGATTAAAAACTTGTCATCTCACTGATGCCTTTGATAATGGTATTTAAAGAGAGTTATTTTTGGTTGTTGTTTTGTTTGGTTGGTTTTGTTGGGTTTTTGAGACAGGTTTTATTTCTCTAGCCTTGGCTCTCCTGAAACTCTCTCTCTGTAGACCAGGCTGGCATCAAACTCACAGAGATCTGTCTGCCTCTGCCTCCTGAGCGCCGGGATTAATGATATGCACTACCGCCACCCAGTCTTGAACAGGATTTTCAGCATTATTACTCACTGATTCCCGTTTTTTTTTTTCTAAAAGGTCCACATTTTCCTATCTAAATATGAATGGAATTATTTCACTTAGGACAATGGCTTGTAGTTCCTTCTATGTTGTCTCAAATGGCAAGCTTGCATTTTTATTTGTACATACAATATGCATTTCCTTGCTTACATGGGCATTTTTATTGTCTGTCCATCCACCGGTGTGCACTTACCTTCATTACTGTGAAAAGTGTGACACTAACCATGAGAGTGCAAGTGTCTGTATTCAATATGGATTTTGCTTCTTTTGTGAAGATAGCCAGTCGTGGGCTGCTAGACCATGTGAAAGATGTGGGGTTTGTATTTATTTATTTATTTATTTTTTTATTTATTTATTTATTTATTTATTTATTTATTTATTTATTTATTTATTTATTTATTTATTTATTTTTGGAGGAATCTTCATTCTGCTTTCCATGGTGCCGATACTAATTTACATTTCTACCAACATTGTGTATGTTGCCCCTAGAGCTTTGTGTCCTTTTTCTTTTTGATGATAGGCATTTTTTTTTTATTTGAGTAAGAAGACAATTTCATTGCATCACATGAATTCCTGGTGCCTGTGAAGGCCATATGATTACATTGGTCCTGGGGTTTTGGACACCAGTTGTGAGCCACCGTGTGGGTGCTGGGACTCAAAGCTGGGTTCTCTGGAAGAGCAGCCATTGTTCTGAACCACTGAGCCATCTCTCCAGCCCCATCAGTGCAATTTGATTGGCATTTCTCTGTGGAGTAGTGCTGTTGAACATTTTTCATATTCATTTTTGTCATTTACGTGGCTTTTGAGAGATGTCTGTCAAAGTCTATTCCATGTTTAAAAATTCAGTTGTTTACGTTTGTTATTGTTGTTTGTTTTGCTGTTGGGTTGAATTCTGTATATTCAGTAGTATTCTGGAAATTAGGTAAGCAGACCCAAAGTTTTGATAGTGTTTATAGTGTTGTTTATAGTGTTACTTGGCTATTTCTCTGACATCACTGAACTATAGAAAACTCATAGGCCACTGTTGTTCTATTAGTATCACCACACTGGGAAATTTGTCTTCCATCTTTTTTATCTTTAGTGCTTGCAGTGACATGACTATATCTTTAAGCCATATGTGATTATGGTAAATAGTTCATCTTCCACATCTTTAATATGATGTCATGCATATGTAAGATAAAACGATGGGGAGTTGAATATGAAGACCAAATGCTTTTCTTTAAAAAAAAAATGCACTGCAGTCTATTACTTTGTATTTGATATTTTTTGTGTGGCAAGAGAATGAAAGACTGGGGTTCTCTAGTTGTTTTCCATAATGCATAATAAGGCATGAAGAGTTTTTTTTCTAAATTAGACACTTTGAAAGTATATTTATTTATTTATTTCACATGTATTTGTTTTATGTGGCTGAGCGTTTTGCCTGCATGTATATATGTGCACCTCATGAGTGCCTCGAGCCTGAGGAGATCAGAAGAGAGCATAGGGTCAGGAACTGGAAGTGAAACACCCTGTGAGTGCTAGGAATCTAACCCAGGCAACTTTGTGAGAGCAGTAAGTGCTCGTAACCGCTGAATAGGCTCTCTACCCCTGAAAAGCTTTAGGAAAAGAAAAAGTTGGTGTTAATTATAACTTCCCTGTGTGTGTGTGTGTGTGTGTGTGTGTGTGTGTGTGTGTGTGTGTGTATGTGTGTGTGTCTATTGTGAGGATCATTGGCTTTGTACTTTAATCAGATTTGGGTTAACCCATTTTGTTATCATGCCTACTTGTTATACGTAAATGCATCTGTCAGACACACTGTCCTTAAAGGAATGCACTGCTCTGTTACATGGTGACTTTCCACATTTCTCCTGCTATACCTCACAGTCCCTCTCATCTTGGCAGTGTCAGTGGCACTTAGGCACCTGAGATGCCCTATACCCAGGTAGCCTGAAGGATAAGCCTGTTTCTTTTGAACTTGAGAGTTTCATTAAGTATACTTACATTTTTATTTGCATATATTATGTATGAATAGGCTTCATCATCAGAGAAGCTTCCTCCTGCAGTAGATGGGAAGAAATGCAGAGACCCACAGCCAGACACTATGCAGAACATGAGAGACATTAGAACACTCAGCCCTAAATGGGATGTCTCCATCAAATCCCTCCCCTCATGGCTCAGGAAACCCTGTGGAAGAAGAAATAAAAACAGTGTAAGAGCCAGAGGGGATGGAGGACACCAGGAGAACATCTGAATCATCTAAGTGAAGCTCATATGAGCTCACAGAGACTAAAGCAGCATACATAGGGCCTGCACAGGTCTGCACCTGGTCTTCTACATCTATATTCTGACTTCCAGTTTAGTGTCTTTGTGGGATTCCTGACTATGTTAATGAGTGCGTGTCTGGTTCTTGTGCCTTCTCTTGGCCTCTTTTCCATCTGTTGGTTTGTCCTGTCCAATTTTAGTGTCATCGTTTTTGTTTTAGCTTATATTTTATTTTGTGATGTTTTGTTGTTACTTCCTAGAAGTCTGTTTTCTAATGAGAGACAGAAAGAAAGCAGATCTGATAAGAGGGGAGGTAGGGAAGAACTGGAAGGAGTAGAGGAAGGGGAAACCATAATCAGGATTTATTATGTGAGGAAAAAAATCTATTTTCAATACAAGGAAGAAAAGGAATGGGCTTCATAATAACATTTTCATATGTGTATATAATATATTTTTATCATTCACCTTCCTATTACCCTCTCTTGTTCTCCTTCTATCTCAGCTGATCCCCTTCCCAGCTCATCTTCACTCTGTTTTCCTATTCTTTTTGACCCATTGCATTTTCTTAAGGTTTATTTTACAAGATCCTAGAAGGGACTGTTATAAGAGCATGAGCTTTCTACCCATGATTATACCACCAAAGGAAATGCCTCTTCCTCCCCCAGGGACTACTTACTGTCTACAAATACTCAGGCAGAGCTGAGTCTTCTTGACCTCCATCCCCCATTAGCTACCATTATCTGCCTATAGGTCCTTCTATGGATGGGGCCTTGGCTTTTTGTGTTTGCTTCCTGTGGCAGGATGTTGACCAGGCCCAGTGTTATACAGGTAAACACAATTGCTGTGTGGTGAAGCGTGCAAGTGCATTACCATGCTCCAAATGTAGCTATCATACCTTTTCATGCCTTTGCTTGACTCTTTTATGTCTACCCTCTTCTTGCCATGCACCTTGAGCCTGGGGGTGGGTGTTGTTGCTGACTGATGGCTGACTCCTTTGTTCTCATTACTTTGACTACATCTAATCCTCTGCAATTACCACTGCCCATTGTAAATGGAGTTTCTCTGACCAGAGTGGAGGGCAGCACTACTCTATGGGTATAAATATGATTCTGTAGAGAGCAATTCCATGGCCATATCCTATTTATTTTGTGGAACAATAGAAATAGTTTCCCACCTAGGGCCTGTGACCTCCCAAGCAACTCATGTTTCTAGTGGAGAAAAATAACCACTAGCATGTTGGCCTTATTTAAGAGAATTCAGTATTTATATTGTCGTGTTTTATAGGGAAATATAAACCTATAGTAGTATATTGCCCAGAATCCAAAATGAATAGAACACACACGCACAGGATTTATCACTGTTGATGAACAATTGCAAAACAAGACGTAAATTTGTAATCATTTTAGCTTCTGCCTCTAAACTTCAGCAGAAGATGTGAATGTGTAGGCTTTTTTGTTGCTGTTAGTATCCCCCCAGAAATAGTCAGCCACTTACTCCATGCTAGTTACCAGTGTTATTGCTAGCCCTGTATACATTGTTTACTCGCAATTAACTGCGGACATCAAGACTTGAGCATTCTTTACACAATGCATGGGAACGTTAGCCCGTTAGTGCCCTTATAAAGGAATCTGTACAAAGCTGTTCTCACTAGTTTAACAGAGAAATAGTGTTTTCTCTTTACTTGAACCATTTTAATGTTATGATTTGTTTTAAATTATATGTGTGTATATCTGTCTGTGTAAAATATGCACATGAGTACAGTGCCTACGCAGGTCAGGAGAGACTATCAAATCCCCTGGAGCAGCTGTGAACCTACCTTGGGTCTTTTGCAAGAGCAGCATGAGCTCAACCACTGAATTATCTCTCCAGCCCCAAGGACCATTCTTTTAAATGTTAATCATCTGTCCATAATTTTAATATTCTTTTGTTTGTTCTTGGATCAGTATACCTAAATGGTCTATATTTAATAGAGATAGTCATTTTGAAATACCTGCTGTTGTATCTTTGGTCAATATTTGGAATTTCTCTCCTTATCATAAGTCCCTGGAGAGAGATAGGAATGGGTAGGGTTGGGAGAGAAGCATGGATGCTAATTTCCTTTGAGAATTAAAGAGGTGAAAGATTATTCTTTCAAAGGATAACACAGGAGACACTCCCTTTCACGAATCCAGACTCTGCAGAGTCTGAGTGAAAAGGATAACACCATGGCATCTGTGTTGTCCTAAGAAAGCATGGTACACGGCATGGCCGGAGCTGTGGAAAGTGTGATGGCCATGACAGTGTTCTTTCCCTTGGATATGGCTAGAAGTCACCGTCAGGTTGATGAGAAAAGAAGTCAAAAACTTCACATGCAGTGCTCCTGGAATTGAGAAGAAGGCCTCTTGGCACCAAACTGTGTGTGGTTACCAGTTATTTCTAGTCTCTGCCGCTGCTCGAATTTTGTCTGTTTCTACACTTTTAATAGCCTCAAAGCAGTATGGGTTAAAGGTCAACGTTCTTCTATAGGAAAAGATCTGGTGGTTGGATTTGTTGCAGGAGTGGTGAATGTGTTGCTAACAACTCCACTCTGGGTAGTAAACACCAGACTGAAGCTGCAAGTTGCAAAATTTCAGAATGAAGACATTCTACCAACTAATGGCAAAGGTATTATCGATGCATTCCACAAGTTTATCGGAGATGAAGGGATCTTGGCTCTACAAAAGCCTTGAAGCCAAGCTGTTCCAGACAGTGCTCACGGCCCTCATGTTCCTTATGCACGAGAAACTGACAGCTGCCACCTTCACTGTAATGGGTCGAAGAGCATACAGAAGCACTGAGCCCTACCCCCAGGACTGTGGAGATGCGTGCACTGCAGAGAGAGAAGAGGAGAGGTTCTCCTTTTGCACTGGTTCACCACAGACATTCCTGTCACTGGCTGGAAAGGCCTCAAAGGCTAAACAGCTGAGCCTATTGCCATCTCAATTTTATGGTTCTTGGTTGGATCTGTGGGTAGAGGTTAGACTAATTTGAAAACCTGAAAGTGGAAGTTTGTGGGCGTTTATTAGTTATTCTCAAGGGGAATGGACTTTCCATCTAAAGCTTTTCTCAACTTTGCCACTTGTTTTCTTTCCCAAATTGCTCTCCCAGGTTCCAGACAATTCAGTGACATGATTCTTCTCAGATACTTCTATGTGTCTTAATCTTGGTAAAGAGTTCCCCACTTAAAATAACATCATTATGCCATGGGCATGATTTTATTTCTGTTTGATTCTTTTCATCCTTATATTGTGGAAGGAAATGAAAATTATTAATCCTAAATGATTTTTCTTAAAATTCGTAAATGTCAGTTATTCGGTAGTATTTGACATAGCTTTTTTAAAATACGTATTTATTTTGAATTGTCTTTTATTACAAAAAAAAAAGCCTATGTTTATTTATGCAAGCCCCAATCAGACAAGCTTCAATAAATTGTCAGCACGAACACACACACACACAGACACAGACACACACACGCCAAAAAAACAACAACAAAAAAGGATAAAACAATGTAAAAAGAAGAGGGCAAGTTAGAGTAGGTGAGTGTATGCTGACGTTTCCAACATTCCCAGTTGAGGAAAATGGATGTGTTGAAGCTTCTTTCTCATTACCTTCTTGGAAGATGCTCTTTCTCTGCTTACCTCATCACAACTAGAGCAGAAACAGCAGGGGAAAAAAAAGTCTAGTGTGGTTGAGTGAAAAGAGGCCTCCTGGTTCTCCTCTAGCTTGTGAGCACTTTTCATTTTTTGCTGGACTAAAGCAAAATGCACAGCTTTGCCACAGACTTAGAAGACAGGTGAGTGTGGAAGTGTGCATGGTGGTGCACACTTTTCATTCCAGAACTCTGGAGGCAGGCAGATCTATGTGAGTGCCAGATCACCTGGTCCACATAGTTGCAGGACATCCATAGGGCAGCTACATAGTGAAACCACGCCTTTAAAATATTTTTTTTAATTTGTGTGGGAGTGTTTAAGAGGTTGTGTTTGTGTGCCATGGTGCTCTTGTGAGGGTGAAAATGTCACTTTGTGGAGTTGGTTCTCTCCTTTCACCTTTACATGATTACTGAGGATTGAACTTCGGTCACTCGGCTGGTGTTGTGAGCACCTTTATCCACCAAACCAGCTCACTGTCCCCAAAAAGAATCATTTTATTGTTTCAGGGGGAAAAGTACATCAGTGAGTAATAATTTTTAAATAGTAGCCCGATATATGTGTCGCCAACATAGCACATTCAGCCATTTCACAGCCCTGGTGTGAAAGCAATATTGACAGAGGAAAGTAACAGCAGTTTTGCAGTGTATTTGGAAGACCTTCAGGAGGTCAGGGCAGTCAAGTAGCAAAGGAGGCATTTACCAAGGTAGTATGTTTGTTTGTTTGTTTTCCTTCACTGTTAAGAGCTAATTTAATTTCCTGCCCACTAAAGGACTTCTGGTGAGGGTTAGGGACAGATATGAGGGATCTTATATTATGCCTCTTTGAATTGTCTTCATTTTTGGAAATATTCTAAAGACCAGAAGAACAGATCTGTTCAACTGTGTTTCCTAGGCAGTGAAACACCATGACCAAAAAGCAAGTTGGGGAGGAAAGGGTTTACACTTTCACATTGCTGTTCATCATCTAAGGAAATCAGGACAGGAACTCCAGCAGGACTGGGGCCTGGAGACAGGAGCTGATGCAGAGGCCATGAAGGAGTGCAGCTTCATGCCTTCCTCCTCATGGCTTACTCAGCCTGCTTTCTTATAGAACCTGAGGACCACCAGGCCAGGGATGTACCACTCACAATAAAGTGGGCCCTCCCCCCATTGATCACTAATTGAGAAAAATGCCTTTACAGCTGGATCTCATGGACGTATTTTCTCAACTGAGGCTCTTTCCTCTCTGATGAGTCTAGCTGTGTCAAGGTGACACACAAAGTCAGCCAGTACAATTGACCCCTTGTCTGCATAACTCACAAACAGATCACTGTTGAGGCACAACTGTTCTTTTCTTATTCGTCACCAAGATCTCACATTGAAAACATTAAAAACTAAAAGTCCTACGACCTTACAAATTCAAACACCTTAAAATTTTAGTCCCCTTAAAATAGCTGTTTTCTTTTAAAATCCAAAGTCTTCTAAAATTCAAATCTCTCACTTGTGGGCTCCAGTAAAATAAATATAAACCAAATACTTTCTTACTTCAAAAGGGAAAAATCAGGGCATGGTCACAATCAGATCAAAGCAAAACCAAACTCCAACTGTCCAATGTCTGGATCCGCTCACAGTCTTCTGGTCTCCTCCAAAGGGCTTGAGTCATATCTCAAGCTGTACCCTCAGCATGCACATCTTGTCTTCTAGGCTTGACTGGCTTCATTCCACCTCTGCTGCTGTTCTTGGTGGTCATCCTGTGGTACTGGCATCTCCAAACTGCTGGGTTTCCTTGCTACTAGTGGGCTACACTTTCAACAATAGCCTCTCGTAGGCTCTCTTCATGGTGGCCAAGCCTCAGCTGCTTTGCATGACTCCTTTAATCTAGACCTTCAACTGCTACAGAAGCTGCATGACCTCTTCAGGCCTTCAAAAATAATACTAACTGGGTGGCTTTTACACATTCCCAAGTCTGGCTACCAACATGAGGTACAAACATGGCCACCTCTACATAGCTTCTCTGTTCTCTTAAAGAAACACTTCCCAGAAGTTTTCATTTCAACAATACTTCTCTCTCTCTTTCTCTTTCTCTTTCTCTCTCTCTTTCTCTCTCTCTCTCTCTCTCTCTCTCTCTCTCTCTCTCTTTCTCTCTCTCTCTCATTTTGGTTTTTCAAGATAGGGTTTCTTTGTGTAGCCTCCTGCTATCCTGGACTTGCTTTGTAGACCAGGCTGGCCTTGAACTCACAGAGATCCGCCTGCCTCTGGCTCCTTGAGTGCTTGGATTATAAGCCCAGCTTTCTGCTAGTCTCTTTATCACCATTAATTTCTCAGCTCCAACTGACCAGCATCAAGTATTTCAGCAAAGTAAAGGTTTCACTTCAGTAGTTTTGGTATCTTATTAATCACAGCTGATTCTTCAGCCCCAGGTAACCAGAACCACAGAATCTTAAATCAAAGTAACAAATGGTCTTTAATCCTTCCCTCTGAAACTCCATATGCCAGGCCTCCATCTTATCTTCTAAGCTCCCAAAGAACATCCCACTGAGCTCTTAACACTCAGTAACTCTTCAAACCCAAAGTTCCAAAATCCTTCCACAATCTTCCCAAAAACATCGTCAGGTCTGGAACAGGAATACCCTACTACACTGGTACTAACTTCTGTCTTAGTAGGTTTTTCTTTGGTGGGGGTGGGACATGGCAGCATGCAGGCAAACCTCATGCCTCACTTCCTGGAGTACTTTGTCATAAAAAAAAAAGCCAGAAATGGGTCTGGGATATAGCTCAGCGGTAGAAAACTTATTTAGTACATTTAAGGCCTTGGGTTTGATCCTCAGCATCAAAAGAAAAAGGAAAAAGAAAGAAAGAAATGAAAAACACCCCAGAAACATGTCTTGTTTCTTTAGTGTTCTTGGTTTTCTGGTTTGCTTTCCCTTGTGTACCAAGACATACATAACTCTTTTTTTTTTTTTAATTATTGCAGGAAAGTTTATTTCTTTGTTAAAGTAGTAAATGAGCCCCAATAAGAAGGATGACCTGGGTCATCAGATCTGTGTTCAATAAATTTAGTTCAGTTAAATGTTTGCAAGCCTTCAATATTTGTCTTTCTTGCTGAATGTCTGTTTAGAACAACCATGCAGTCATTTATCCTTTACAGATTTGCTCTGGTGATGAGTCAAACTTTGATGGTGCACTATAAACCTGTAAAAGTTAACATTTCATACGGGTGATGAATAAAAGGCATGTTTTGAGAGAGCTACTGGTTTTAGACTTTTTAGTGAGCTGTGAGACATAGAAGTTGAGTGTGGTGGGCCAAGAGGAACAGTCCTGTAATAGGAGAGCAGGTCAAAATTGGCTGCAGCTTGGCAAGTGAGACCTGGAGAGAGGAGGAGAATAGAGGGTTGTCCTGTGTTCTGTTGCCCACCACCTGGTGGGCATGGAGCAGGGTGGGGGTGGCTGTGATATAGTTTGTTGTTTTTTTTTTTTAAGTCAGTGGAGGTTGGAAAACATTTTAAGGGGGTATAATATTGGATTTCTGTTTTCAAACAAGATCCTGGTGGCAGGGGGTCAAACATTCTAGAGTGAGGGTACTAAAGGCTTGACCTGTGATGGAAGCATTCATATACATTTGGAAAGAGTCAGATGACATAAAGCCACTGTCACTTGATGATAAATTAGGTATATTTGGAGGTACAGATGTAGGAGATTGGAAGAGTGTTCCTAAATTTCTGGCTAGCATTCACTGAGATGTAGATTTGGGAACAGGCCCAGGTTTAGTAAAGGAACATTGAGAATGATTAGGTATTCTGTCTGAATAAATTATACTTTTGTACTCCCATTTTATTTGTAAACTAAATATTCATGGAGGGCATATCTGGATTACAGAGGGTAGAAGGTATTTTGTGTTTTATGAAACTAAAGGAAAAAATAGAATTTGTTACATAGGAATTATATCACTGACTTGGCTTGAAGATAGTTTTTTTTTTTTTTTTTTCCTATAGCAACTGTCACTTTAAGATGCCATTTCTCGGCTAGAGATGTGGTTCAGTTAGTAGAGTTATTGCTTAGCATGCACAAAGCTCCGGGTTCCATCCTCTATATCACATTTTTTAAAAAATGGGTGTAGGGATGCAGAGATGGTTTAGTTGCTAAATTGATATGGTACCTGCCATGCAATCATGAAGACCTGAGTTTGGATCCTCAGGGAGGGAAGAATGAGGGAAGAGGGTGAGAGGGTGGGACTGGGAGAATTTTTTTAACTTTTATTAATTACACTTTATTCACTTTGTATGCCCCCATAAACCTCACCCTCCTCCCCTCCCAATCCCACCTTCCCTCCCCCTTCTTCACGCCTGCCCCTCCCCAAGTCCACTGATAGGGGAGGTCCTCCTCTCCTTCCTTCTGATCTTAGTCTATCAGGTCTCATCAGGAGTGGCTGCACTGTCTTCCTCTGTGGCCTGGTAAGGCTGCTCCACCCCCTCCAAAGGGGAGGTGATCAAAAAGCAGGTCAATCAGTTCATGTCAGAGATAGTCCCTCTTCCCATTACTATGTAACCCACTTGGACACTGAGCTGCCATGGGCTACATCTGTGCAGGGGTTCTAGGTTATCCCCATGCATGGTACTTGGTTGGAGTATGAGACTCTAGAAAGACCCCTGTGCTCAATTTTTTTTTTTAATGAAGGGCTTAATAAATGCACCTGTAATCTCAGCACTGGAAGTATGCTTTAGGGAGTAGAGACAGTTGTATCCTTGAAGCTTATTGGCAAGTCAATCTAGTAAAATTGATGAATTTCAAGATCTATAACAGACCCTATCTAAAAAAAAAAAAAATTAAGGTGGGGGCTAGAGAGATGGCTCAGTAGTTAAAAGCACTTGCTCTACAGAGGACCCCAGTTCAGTTGCCAGAAACTGTGTGGTGGCTTACAACTGTGTACGACTTCAGTCCCAGGTGATCTGATGCGTCATAGGCACAGCACACATGTGGTTGCTTACATGTCTGTGGCCCAGACATTCACAAAAGAAATTCTTTTACAACTTCCAATATCTAATTCTGATGTCAGTGACCACACATGCATACCAGCGTGCGCACATATACGCGCCCACAGGGACAGGTAAATATAACACATGCTCCCAAAATGCCACCTAAAACTTAGCATAGTGGTCCATATATGTGATCCTTGCACTTCGGAGGTCAGAGATTCAAAGTCATACTGGGCTACATACAATGTTTGAGGCCAGCCTAGATGACATGAGACCTTGCCTGCAGGAGTCAAAAAGAAAAGAAGAACAAGCCGAACAAACAAACAAAAAACAATGAAAACACATGAAATATTCTTCATGCCTATTTTGGTTACATGTTGTTAATAAAATATTAATGTTTTCATAAGACTGTGCTCATTTTACAGTCTGAACATGAAGTGGTAAATACATTGAATTTGTCTTATAGTCCTTGCTTAATATTGAGGTTTTCCTGAAATTACTCTTAGATATAAATAAATTCCAGTTGAGAGCAGTTCTGACTTTATACCAATGCTTCTTGTGGCACTATCTCAACAATGTGAGGCTTATTAGCAGTTCTGCTGGCTTTTGGTATAGACGACGGTTCTTAGCGAAACTAATTTGGCTAAATGGAAAGCATCTCTGAATTTCTAACAGAATAATAAATATATTTTAATAGCTTTTGATATATGTGTGTATTTACATTATATGTATATGTCTACTCAAGTATATATGTGTGCTTCGAGTTCATGTATGTGCATGACATGTATGAAGTGCACCTGGAGACCAGAAGAAGACTTTGGATCCCCTGGAACTAGTGCCAGAGGTAATTGTGAAACATCGGTGTGGGTGCTAGGAACCAAACTCTGATCCTCTGGAAGAGTACTTATCCACTGAGCTCTCTCTCAAGCCTTCAGGTGAGAGGCAGGTCCTTAAAAAGTGACCTATTTAAGAAGTAGGGTAGTTTTTGTTGTTGTTGTTTGCTTGATTGATTTTTTTGTAGGGTTTTTTGTTTGTTTGTTTGTTTCTTTTAGACCTGGACTCACTGTGTAGTTTTGGCTGTCATGGAACTCACTATGTAGACCAGGCTGGCCTCGAACTCACAGAGATTCTCATGCCTCTGCCTCCTTAGTGCTGGGATTAAAGGTGTGAGCCACCACACCTGATAGATGACCAGTTTTGGCTTTTGTTTGTTTCGTTGTTTGTTTTTTTTTTAAAGGGATAACATCTACAAATGAAACACCACAAAATTACTTAAAATGATCAAACTTATGAAAAAAAAAACATTAGAAATGAATATTTAAAATGAGTAGTAGTAGTGTTGGCATTTGGTACTAGATAATCTCGTGTTGTAGAACTATCCTATACACTGTAGGGCATTATAGCAGCACCTGTGTGCCTCTTCTAAATGACAACCAAAAGCAGTTCGAAATGTCTTGGGAAGGGAGTACATTTCACTGAACTGGACTTCTTAAGGGGTTTCTGTCTCAGATATGCCTTGACGTTTATGTTTTTAAAGGAAAAAAGTCCCTCCCCTGAAAAAAAAAATGTGTGCTGTAACATGCTAGTTAGATAATTTTTATTGTACAGACAACAATTGTAGTTAAAAGAAAAATCTGTGGTGGGAATGATGCATTCCGACTTCAGGATAGACATTACCTCTGGAGAGGGCAAGGAATGTGTCGCAGTGGATAAAGGCACCTTCTACCAACCCTGACAACCTGAGTCCAATATCCAGGGCTAACATGGTAGAAGGAGAAAACTGACTCCTGCTGGATGTCTTCTGACCTCCATATGCTCAGCCCCTTCCCTCTCTCCCCCAGATAAATACATGAACAACAGGAATGTGTTTTTTTATTTGTTTGTTTGTTTTTAGCTACCTCTGGAAAGAGGCAGTTGGGAATGAGTGAAGCTCAGTTTGTGATGTTTTCCAATTCAAAAGAGAAGGATGAAATGAAAAGCAGAAGACACAAACAAAAACCCAAGATATGTCCAACTGCTATATCTCAACAGAATGTACAATTGCTTTTCTGTACATTTGCACGACTAACCTATTTTGAACTCCTGTGGTATACCAGACAACACCGGTTGCATTTCTAAGCTTCTCTCATGCCTTTGCAGCTTACTATCATGCACTTTTCAACAGCATGTTAGAGGCTTCTGTGTATGGGAGCTCAGGGGAGACAGGGACCCAGCAGGCATTGGTTAATTGACAAAGTCAGATGTCTTCCTTCCTGCTCTATTGCTTCCTGATTTGGTCCCACATATTTAAATGTAGTAGTAAATCCAGCTCTTAGTATAAATAAACTATGGTAGTTCTCAAGTAATCCAATGCAGGTCATATATGGCATTGTATGTAATGGATGATATTTTCTGTTTCTGTGGAAGAGACATCACACATGTAATCCGCCTGCTGTGGAATGTATCTCGTGCTTCAGGTCACTTACGTTTTATAATTTTACTCATAATGCAAAAATTAATTTCATCCCAAGTTCTTTTCAAAGGTGTCCGTAAAAGTAAAAAGAATAATGATAGGAAAAAATGAAATGTTTATATACTTCCTTTAAGAAAAATCTACTTTAATATAGAAATACTTTAACGTAGATAGTAACAGCTATGATTAGAAAACTACCTGGAAATATCTGTTGATGCAAGGATGCATTTCAGGAAAACATAGAATAGAAATAATGATCCTTTCTTGGCAATTGGTAGATATACCCTGTGTGTGTGTGTGTGTGTGTGTGTGTGTGTGTGTGTGTGTGTGTGT
>NW_026592776.1:2019209-2089675 GCF_907164565.1 Psammomys obesus | reverse complement strand
TGTGTGTGTGTGTGTGTGTGTGTGTGTGTGTGTGTGTGTGTGTGTGTGTCTGTGTGTCTGTGTGTGTGTGTGTGTTAGGTCTTATCCTTTCTTACAATATATGTTAACTTATTGCTTGCAAAGGCAGTGTAGCACTGCCGTGCTTGAGAAATGACACCCAGAATCAATTTGGGTTTGGGATCTCTCTTCTACTATCCATTAGCTATGTGTTCTTGGTGCTCTTAGCTTCCTTTTCTCTCTGCTTTGGATTATCACGTATAGTTATGGCTTTCTGAATGGCCTCTTCCTACTTGGGTCTCATTTTTCTCACTTGTTCCCTTCAGCACCCTCATCTCTTAAGGGAGCATGACAAGATCCTTAGAGTGGTGACTTGAGGATTGCCCGGGAAGTACTTAGTATGAGAACTGACACAAAGATTATTAAAATCTGTAATATAAAATAAAGCTGACCTTGGCCTTGCACATAACCTGTAATCCCATACCCTGAGAGGTGAAGTCAGGATGATCAGGAGTTCAAGGATAGCCTTCGCTATTTGAGATCCTGCCTTAAAAATGAAAACAAAGTAAGTTTGCCTTGTCAGGTCCCATACTAGCCAATAAAGTAAGTATGTCTATGACTGTAAGATTGTGTTTCTACTGAATGGGCATGTGAATGTGTAGACAAAAACTGTGGAGATCTTTGCATATAAAATATAGAATGACTTAAAATACTTTGGTTATCAAGTTGTATTCCTTATATTTAGATGAAGAGAAGCATTTTTCCTAAGAAAGGCCTTTCTCGGAGAAAAAATTAGAAAATTAACTATTGAGTATAACCTTTGAAATAGCTTAGTGCGTGACTAGCAGACTAAGATAGAAATGTGTTTCTTTTTCCTGTTGTTTCATGCTGCATATTTTAACATAGAAAGAAGGGTGATGGGAGCTGTAGACACTCAACAACAGGAGTAAATTTGTAGTCATAGGTCTCTCCATCTAATATGATTGGAAGCTTGTTTGTTTGTTTGTTTGTTTGTTTGTTTGTTTAATGGAGTTGAGAACTTGATGTAAGAATTAAAAAAAAATTCCAGATTTTCTTCTGTTAGTTACTATTAATACATTTTTCAGGTTTTTTTTTTCTCCCACTATTCCCTCCTTTTTTTCTTTTTTGAGACAGTGTCTCATGTAAACCAGGCTGGTCTGCAGACTCCTGCGTGTCTTGTCTCTATATCCTAAATGCTGAAATCACAAGCTTGTGGCACCACACCCTGCTTGATTTTTTTTCCCTTTTACTGAAAACAACTTATTCTAGTAAATGTTAAATGCTTCAATATTGAGATGGTATAATCCAGAATTCTTTATATAAAAATTATCTCATCTTTCTTTTTTGTATTCCAAAGTAATCTTAAATCTACTTTTGAGGTAAATTTAAGGATGAGGTAGAATAAACGATGAGATACATAATTACCATTAATGAATTGTGGATCTACTTTATTGCATTCTTAGTTTACTGTTTAAAATGTCTGCCTTGAACTGCCTTATTTTTAAAATAAAGCAGGACACTGAAACAAGAAACAGATCATGTCTATCTTGCTAACTGCAGCTGGTGACATTCTGTTGCAGACGTTGTGGGGGCAATGGCATGCTTTGGAGAATAAACTGATTTTAAAGCACAAGTTCTTCAGTTATTTTTATGTAGGTTCTTCTTTGCCCACATCTATATTATGGATACCATCTCAGGATAGTGGTAGAACTAGTAATAGCGTTTGGCATGTCACCTCCTGCCTCTCCATTAATCACCCATGAAGATATTGAAAAAGAAAAACAAACTTTTAATAGTTGTGTAAATTTAAAAAAAAAATCAAAGATTGGTGACAACTACAGGGAGAATTTCATTAGCAAGAGTAGATTAAAAAGCAGTCTTGAATGTCATGTTATTTATTACACTTTCTGAAACCAGCTGAGGCAAAAATAGCTAAAGGGAGCAGGGGAAAACTTGCACCCATGGGTAAAGAGGCTGGCTGGCAGGCAGTCATCTCACCAAGGAACTGGCCTTCTCAGTTTCCCACTAGCCCACTTAACATCCATATTTCCAGATCATTCCAGAGACCAATGTGCCCCAAATACATAAAATAAGGCAAAAAAAAAAAATAGAGAAGGCTTGGAAGAGATACACAGCATCCATAGAGAAATGTAGGAGCCATCAATACCAAGGTAATGCGCTCTAGAGCCTGCACAGGAAAGAGGAAATGACATGTGCTCATTCAGAGAAACCTTCCCACACAGTCCGAGGTCAAACCCGCCAAGCCCAGTGAGGATGGTGCATTGTTAGTGATCAGCTTTGAACTCAGCCTCTTGAGTAACTCGGTCTTTATTTGAAATTCAGGTGGCTGAAAAATCCATCTTACTGAGGTTGCTGCCAGTTGCCAAATTTTGTTAAATCTCTTTCCATCTCGGTCATAAGGATGAGGTTAAGGAACAGGGTGTGGGCAGAGGAGGACTATGAAAAGAGAAGTCAAGATAAGATGTTGCCTTGATCTTTAGAAGCAACCCCCAGTTTTGAAGATGAGTTTTGTGTAACAAGCAGATAAAGTCAATCAAGACATATGCATTATCTCCTAAAAGGAGATAGTGGAGGTGTGCCCTGTATGGTGTAGAACAAACTGAACCAAGGTAACAAATTCAGGATTTAACTGAAAGAAGGAAAGATGAGGAAATCGAAAGTGAAACAGATGAACAACAACATTGATTGCCCTGCTTTTGAATAATTCTCTCATTGAATAAATGGTCGCTAAATATCAAATATCTACCTGATACACTAGGTATTGGTGATATAATAGATTAGGCAGTTACAAAAGGTACATTTGAAAAGGTATAAGGTTTATAGTGAAAATTACTAGAAAAGTTGGAGTAGATACAGTATTTAAGGTTATTAGACAAAACCTTCTGAACATCAATACTTTGCAGATAATTTTAAGTTCAGAACACAAACATAATGGATTTCTTCTAGAATATAGGCAGAGGATTTCTTTTTTTTTTTTTTATTTCAAAGAAAAGAAATGACCTAAGAGAATCTAGGATTAAAAATATGTTTCTTCTTTTTTTTTTTTTTTTTTTTTTTAAATAAGGTATCCACTTTGAAACAAAAGCCAAGTTGTACACAGGCATTTTTCTAAAAGCCAAGAGACCATCGTGTCATTCTCGGCTCCCTATGCCATCACTATAATTTATCTTAGAAAACAGCAGGCCTTGGTGGGAGGGTAGAGGTGCACATGTGTGGGGGGTATGTGTGTATGTATATATACATATAGATACATATATATGCATGTATGTAGATATACGTATATATGTATATATGTAGATGTACATAAACATGTAGATATGTAGATATACATATATATGCAGTCCCCACGTGGACCTCATCAAATAGGCCAGGCTGGCTAGCTGATGAGCCTCAGGAATATGACTTCCCCACCTCCCCGGTGCTGAGCTTGCCTGCTCATACCACTATAACTTCCTTATGACATAGGTTCTAGGGATTTAATTGAAGGCCTCATATTTGCATGGCAAACCATGTTACCAACTTAGCTATCTTGCCAATCTGAGCAAACCTTCTTTAAAGCCTTTAATTTTTTTTTTCCTCTTGAAAAAAAAAAAAAAAGCTACTATATGGATTTTTTTTGCCAGGCGTTTCATTCTTAATAAGCACATAGATTTCCAGTGTTGGTGAAGTGAATGGTGCTTTCCTCGGTATTGCCGTAAGTATACAGAAAATCTGTAAGAATACATGTTTTCCTTCCCCAAATTAATTAATCCTCCCCCCCTCGCTCTCCTTTTTTTTTTTTCCTTTCTCTCAGTTTTCTTTTTAGCCTCACACACACTAAGCATATATTCTACCACTAAGCTGCGCCTCAAGCCATTCTAAAAACTCTGGGCCTGCCCACTTGCCACATGGGTGAAGGTGTTCATTGGTGGAGAACAGGGGCATTGCCCCAGAAGACCATTCAAAGATACATTTGTGGTGAAACAAAAATTAATGCAAACCAAGCATTCAAATATATGAAACCCGTTAGAGAAAAGGATTTTAGTAAATGGTGAAGCAACTGAATATGTAAATATAGTTGACATAATAATCTGTGTGTGTGTGTATATATATATATATATGTATGTATATATATAGTTATAAGTTAGGTTTAACAACCAAAACCTATTCTTACTTTGATTTAACAAAATGAAAAGAAAACTAGGATCAAGAACTCCAGCTCAACGTAAAAGATATCAGTAATTTAAAGTGGTTCTGGCATAAGAGCAGGTAGGTCAGTACCTACACCAGGCTAAAGATGACAAGAAAGCTCTGAACATAAATCTAGACTCTGTAAGGATGCTAAGATATAACAGTTATGAGTCATCACTAAAGGAGGTTGGGAAAACTGGTTCATCATTTAGAAATAATATTAAATCACCTTGTCATTTACTAAAGTAAATTATAATTGGGTAAAAACTTAAGGAATGAAATAATTAAAATATCAAAATGAAAGATATGAATAATAACCATGTTCAATTAAGGACATGGGGCACAAAAATGATTACATAATTACAAAGGCCAGTTATATTAGATTTGATCATGTATACTCTACAAAAATAACATTAAATAGCTCAGTTTGGCAACAAGTTTTCACCCATGAATCAGTGTTAAAGAAAGTTAACCCTGGTAGAGTTTATTTTAATTTACCAGGCCATAGAAAATTTCTCTAGTCAGGGCCGGCAAAATGGCCTAGTGGGTATAGGCACTTGCTGTGAAACCTAACAACCTGAATTTAAGTCTTGGGACCTCCATGCTGGAAAAAGAGAACCCATCCACACAAATTTTTCTGTGACCTCTGCACATGCATTGTGGCCAGCATCCTCAACCCCCAATAAATAAACAAATGTTATCAATTAAAAAACTTATCTTACTCACATTATTAGATTGAAAAAATGTTCTTTTAAGTACTGATATTTGTTTTGGCACTGCTTGTGGAATGGACAGTATGGACAACTAAAGGGAGCTGCGAACGTTGTATTTGTGTGCGTCAGCTTGGCTGTGTGTGATAGGAACCCTCAGCATTCGTGGTCTTCGAACCATCTATGTCACTACAACATTTGCTTTGGAAATGAAGATGCTCTTGGAGTATGTTCATTGATACTCTTTTAAGTTAACCATCTATTACTATTGGAACTTTAAACCACTATTTACCATCACGTATAAATGTTACTTATTTAATGTGAAGTGACATATACAACTGTATATAGCAAGGTGTATAATATTGTTATTTCAAGGTAAGGAAAATCCTGAATTGTTAAGGGTTATGTAAATATTTCTGGTTGTCTTCTTTATTTTATTCTTTTATGTCCTGTGCTTTTGAACACATTGACAGTTGAGATTTATGTTTCGTGCCTATTATGCTAATGTCTGTTCTTTGCCCCCCTTCCCGCCTTCCCTTCTTCACATTCCTTGGCAATGTCTCCAGGGTGATAAGAGGGGACTTTGAAACAAAGTAATGGATGGATGGAGTTGATGATCTGTGTGTTTGCTCTTCTGTCCCCAGATAACTGGGATCCTCAGTTGGGATTGGAGAATGATTTTCCCTTTGCCTCTTTTTCCTTTGCAGGAAACACATGAAATTGTGGCAATCAAAAAATTCAAGGACAGCGAAGGTATATATGCATTTTTACTTCTGTGTGTTTTTGTTTTGTTTTGTTTGTAAATAAAACGTGGGCGAAGAGGGATTTAATTGCTTAGACCTTATCCCTGTGATTTTCAAATTCTAACCTCGGGGACCAAATGCAGCTTATTTGTTATGCTTTACTTTGAAATATTTCGTATTTCTTGATATTAGAATATTTATTTTAATTTACCATAAAGGGTGGAATTCTTGCTCCCGAGGCCAGTTTTCTTAACCACATGTTTCCACATAGATTACAATGGAAACACTGACTAAAAGCACATGCTTCTGTAGTCCCCCTAAGTAGTGACTTCTGTGAAAGATCCAGCATTTGGTCACTGTGTTCTCTAGCTCCTAGTCACAGCAAGAAGCGCAAGGACAAGTGGGAGGCAGCATGGAGAGGGGAAATTTTTATATTTAGAACCACTTATTGAGGGAATAAAATAAAATACCATATTTGGGGGTCTTGGTCACACTTTTAGACTGTTTCAAACGGAGTATTAAATCTTTCTGCCGGGAAGGAAAGTTTCAAATAAAATATTTTACTGGCGCATCAGTTTTGAAACCTTTAGCTGTAACTCTTACCCAACCAAAGACAGAAAAAGGAGGACCGAGAATGAAAGTCTGCATGGCTTTTGAACAGCTTTAGGCAGCAGTTTTTCACACTGTAGTACAGAGACCCCCAGTAAAAACACTTTCTAAGTCCTAGCTTAGTTTCCATAAACATACTCTACTATATCAAAGCAAGAGTCTCACAACTCAGCTGTTACTGAGGTACTCGATTTTCTATTTTTCCTGGTTCATGTCAACTCTTAAAAAAAAAAAAAAAAACACCCGTTGTGACACTGAGTTGCAACCCACCATATGAAAAATGGGGAAAGGGTAGCAGCATGAGCCTCTGTATCTAATGCCAAGCCTGAGGACAAACAATGTAGCCTGGCTTCGCTGGTGCACATTTCCTAAACACTTTAAGGCACCGGCTTCTATATTTATGAACTGTCTCATCACCTTCATCTCAGATACTTGGAAAGCATGCCCTAACAAGGAAGGCTTGCTAACAGAAGACTCCTAGGGTAGCTTCTACAGCATTTGATGTAGCTCAACTATGATGTGCCACCTCTGTGGAGCACATGCATATTACCCAGAGCCCTGTTGCAGCCCCTGTGAGGACAGTCTTCAAGGAAGACACTGGCAAGTGCTTTTTTAGCTGATTCTGAGAGGCAGTGTGCTTGAAGCAATGTGCTTATGTGCCTGTGATCTAAGGGAAGCAGTTGCCCTGGCTAACCCACTGTGAGACCATTGGACATAGGCTCTTTGAGCAGAGACTTTAGACTAATGACAGGTGGTCCAGAGACAAATGGTGATCTAAAAACGGTGATTGGAGCAGACATTCAGAGCAGCACTCTTGCTTAGGTATGGAGACGGCTAACTCCGCATTCACCTTTAAGGTCACAGTGGCAAGCTACAAAGTAATAATTGTCAGCAGATCTTCAAAAACTTTTTTTTTTTGGCAGAGGGTCTTATGTAGCTTTAAGCTTGCTTAAAACCCTGTTAGATATAGTACTGTTGTGTATGTCTTTACCCTGTTCCTCTAATAAGAAAACTGTCTGACTTGAAAGAAAGAAACAATACATGTCTGGTGACTAGCTCTCTTAGAGTGTGAATTATGCATAAATAGTTTTATATAGATGAGGTTGTCTATTGAACTCTCATATAAAGTACTATAATTCAAAATCTGTTTTATTATCTAAATTTCAACCAAGTCCATTATAATAAAAATAAGAGTACTTCGATAATATTGTCCTCTTTGTCTAGTAGCCCTCAACCATTTTTATTAGTTGCTATGAAAATTCATATTATAGTAGTGACTATTGTATATCAAACACTTCCAAATCTTTGTGAAGATAAATGAAGTAATTCTATAAAAGCATTGTTAAACTTAAGCTAAAATGACAACTGTGCTTGGTCTGACATTCACATTAATGTTTCTAAGTATTACCTAACTGATAATATGCAAGGAGAGTGTGTGAGACTATATGCCACCTTTTGGTGGCTTTAAAAGATGGTAATAGCTACACCTGCAATACAAAGTGAATAAATTGTAATAAATAAAAAATTAAAAAAAGAAAAAAGATTATAATAATGTCCTGCTGTCAATTAAGATGATCTGGAGCCAAAAATTTGTGTGAAATATTTTTAATTTAATTTAAATAAACTTTTATTTAATTGTAAATTTAAATTATATTTTATTTATTTGTTTGTTGGTTTATTGAGACAGGGTTTCTCTGTGTGGCCTTGGCTATACTGGACTTTTTTTGTAAACCAGGCTGACCTCAGACTCACAGAGATCTGCTTGCCTTTTGCCACCCTGAGTACAAGGATTAAAGGCATGTATCACCAGGCCTGGCAAATTTTTGTTTAAATTAAACAAAACATGTTATTATTTTAGATAAAATATATGATAAAATATACTTTCAGGTATACCACTTTTGGTGCAAAATATATTATTATCCTAGAACAACTGATTACTGCTTAAAAATAAAACCCAAATTTTCATAATAAATAAAAAGTTATGTTGTTACTTTAACTGGAAAAATGAAAACTGAAATTATGAAAATAGGTTGGCTTTATAGTAAATACAATTTTGATTATAATAGCAACTGTATGCTAGCTTAGTTCTTAGGAGAATTGAGTATTATCTTTTAAGATGGAAAGTCTATTTTTACAGAAAATTGCAAACTAGCTCAATAAAAGTATAACAGAAAGCTTTCTCAGTTTTCTCTTTTTTAATATGTCTGTCTTCGTGTTTTAGAATTATTTTTATTTTGTTGTCTGTGAGTATTTTGCCTGCATGTATGTGCGTGTCCCATGTATGGGTCTAGTGCTCATGGAGATAAAACAGGGCATTGGATCCCCTAGAAATGGAGTTATGGATAGTTGTGAACCACCATGTGGGTGCTGGGAATCAAACTAGGATCTTTCAAGACCAGCAAGTACTCTTAACCTCTGAGCTATCTCTCCACTCCTCCCCATACTTTTAAGTTTTTAGTCCCTGATTATTAGCTCATAAAGCTCTATCAAATCATTTATCAGTGTCTTTGCCCATGAGTTTCCCTGAAAGACATTAATACTCTAGATAAGGACAGAAACTTCTGTTAAGAGAAAGAATATAGGCTGGGTTTGTGGCTCAGTGGTAGAGTCTTGGATTCGATTTCCAGCTGCTATCCCTACCCCTAAATAAAAAGGTATGTTTGTGCGATAAATTTTTATTAGGGACAACTTCTTTTGTTGGTTTGTTTGTTCATTTGTTTTAATGGCTTCTGCTTCTTGACATATCATCATAATGTCAGAGAGGATTCTTAGCAATATTCTCAGTGATATAAATTTGCCTATTCATGTGAGCTTTCACAGAGAAATTTAAGTATCAAATACCTAACAAGTGAGAGGCCTCTACTACATTAGTTCTGTTAATTATTTGAATTTTTTGAAAACAAAAAATGACCACAGATGCCAAAGATAACGGAGGATCCTTTGGTTAAAAGATGTTTTTCAGATTTTGTGTAATAATTATTTTAGCTAAATTCTCCTTAACTTTGCTATAACTGCAGTCTTGAACATTGAGTTTTGAGAATCAGATGGCAATCTATTACTGGCAGATCATCATTCTCAGTCACATTTGTATGTTTATTGTATACCTTGTTATAGGTGTGCCATATCTGGTGTCTAGAGATCAGAGGACAATTGTGGGCAGCAACTCTCTCCTTCTATCTTGTGGGTCCCTAGGGATCAAACTCAGGTCACCAAATCTTAGAGGCAAGCCCTTTATCCCCTAAGCCATTTCACTGGCCCTGGGTCATCATTCTTAGATAGAGACAGAAACCAAATATATTGAACAATCCAGGAGTGCCAATTTAAACTAGGTAGTTTTTGAATGGTAATAGTCCATTAAATCTTTCTGTTAGGAAAGCGTGTGGTAAGAATTTTTCTTTACTTATAGTTTGATCCTCCTCCTAATTCCTTGGACTGTTACCTTTCTTTGATGAATGAAAATTTCGCTCTTCTTACCAGTGGGCCTCAGTACATAGCTAACTCCAGTGAGCTGTGCAACCATCCTTGTTTCATTGGCGGAGGGGTGTTAGGTCATTTTTCTGATTTGACATCAAATAAAGTCACTAGCATTTTATTTTATGTTACTTGTATCTTATAGATAAGTATTTTCTCTCAAAGTGGACATATTTATTTCTGTAATTATTCTGAAGCATTTAGTTAATCATATAGTCTTTCCTCCAGTTGATTCCATTCTTTTTTTCTTTTATTATTATTTTTTTTATTTTATTAATTACACTTTATTCATTTTGTATCCCCCCATAAGCCCCTCCCTCCTCCCCTGCCGATCCCACCCTCCCTCCCCTTTCTGCATGCATGCCCCTCCCCAAGTCCACTGATAGGGGAGATTCTCCTCTCCTTTCTGACCTTAGTCTATCAGTTCTCATCAAAAGTGGCTGCATTGTCCTCTACCGTGGCCTGGTAAGGCTGCTCCCCCCTCAGGGGGAGGTGATCAAAGAGCAGGCCAATCAGATTATGTCAGAGGCAGTCCCTCTTTCCATTACTATGTAACCCACTTGGACACTGAACTGCCATGGGCTACATTTACCTAGAGACTAGAAAACACAGTACTAGTTTTAGTTTGTATGATGCTATAACAGAAGAATTCATGAATTTTAAAATCAAGAACCTGAGTTTTGTATAAGAGGGGCCTTGAAAGAAAATCTCCAACCTTTATTATTTAAAGAATTTGATTATATGATCTAGAGCACCTGGCTATTCCTGGTACTGCCACACCTCCTTTTTCTGCCCAAACCAGATCTTTCTTTTTTTTTCCCAAATTTTAAAATGTATTTATTTATATATTTCAATTTATTCACTTTGCATTCTCGATGTAGCCCCCTCCCTCATCTTCTCCTAGTCCCACCCTCCCTCCTTCTTCTCCCTCTATGCCCTTTCCCTAGTCCCCTGATAGGGGAGGTCTTCCTCCTCTTCTATCGAACCCTAGCCTATCAGGTCTCATCAGGACTGGCTGAATCATCTTCCACTTTGGCCTGGCAAGGCTGCAACCCCCAGGGGGAGGTGAGCAAAGAGCCAGGCCACTGAGTGCATGTCAGAAACCCCTTACTAGGGACCCCATTTTGAAACTGAGAAGCCTATGAGCTTCCTCTGAACAGGGGGTTTAGGTCCTCTTCCTGCATGGTTCTTGGTTGTAGTATTGGTCTCTGCCAGCCCCCTGGACTTGGGTATTTTGGCTCTGTTGTTCTCCTTGTGGAGTTCTTGTCCCCTCCAGGTCTTTCTTTCTTCCTCTTCTTCTGTAAGATTTCCTGAACTCTGCCCAAAGTTTGGCTATGAGTCTCATTATCTTCTTCGATACCCTGGTGGGTAGAGTCTTTAAGAGGTCCCCTGTGGTCGGCTCCTGTCCTGTTCTTTGTCTTCTCCTACTTCTGATGTCTATCCTGTTTGCCCTTCTGAATGAGGATTAAGCATCTGCCCTAGGCTCCTTCTTGTTGTTTAGCTTCTTTAGGGCTATAGATTTTAATGTTTATCCTATATTATATGTCTAATATCCACTTATAAGTGAGTATATACCATGTGTGTCTTTCTGTTTCTGAAATACCTCACTCAGGATGATCTTTTCTAGTTCCCACCATTTGCTTGCAAATTTCATGACAAACCTGATGTTTCAAACCTCAGGGATTCCTGTAAGATTTGGTGACATTTTGCACCTTTTGTGATTCCATAAATTTTCTGTCCTTTTACTTGTCCTTCATCTCTAAAGATTGAAAGGTCTTCATCTTTTTTGGTACATAAAACAGTAACATCACCGTTCAAACCTCTGTGACCACACTGATTGCCCTGCTGCTGCTGTCTGTCTTCAATCACAGCAACCAGAATCAAACATGGTGCCCCTATGGCTTCGTTCAAGGATGGATTGACTCTTCTTTTCATAATAACTGTTTAAAGGTCTGTTTTGGGGGCCTCTTTGGCTATACAAAGATGTCAGGTTTGTGATTTCATAAAGTAGGTTACAGCTATTCCTGGATTTCTTTTCTAAGCCCACGGTTCTTTAAAAATAGAGTTACAGTAGTTTTTGATCTTTAGATTTTTTTTTTCTTTTCATCATTGACTTATCTTTGAATTTCTTTTGTTCCTGCAAGTTTTGTTTTTTTTTTTTTAACTGCTATCTTTTATTTTGATGACTCTTGATTTTTTTAGCTGTATTAACTTGACTCAACGGTAAGCCTCCAGAAATAGGCCAGATTTTTGTTTGTTCTTACTCTGCATCCTTTTTGTTCATGTTACTTTGTCCTTACTAGATTGGATTGTATATACTGCACATAACTTTGCCAGAGTTGCTCCTGACTTTGACAGTGTTAACTGTTTTTGTTTTGTTTGAGAAATGATATTGCTATCATCCCAGGATAGCCTGAAATTACATTTTTATATATTCATTCATTCAATCATTCATTCATTCATTCATTCATTCATTCAATCTTGCTCTTTTACCCCCGCCCTTTCTTTCACTCCTGCCCTCCCTCCCTCTCCATCTCTCTTTCCTCTTCTCTGTATTTTGAAAAAAAAAAAAATCTTATTCTGTAGTCTAGGCTGGCCTAGAACTCATTGTTTAGTCAAGAATGGCTTTGAACTTGTAGTAATCCTCCTGCCTTAGCCTTTTGAGTGCTAGGATTATAGGGGTGAAACACTCTGCTGGGCTTTCTTTTAATGGTGAGATTGGTTAGGAGCTTCACTGATTATTTCTTTCACCCATGCTATGTTCTTTGGCTATGTGGCTTTAGCAGCAAGCCAATTAGCTTGCTCCAAAATGTTACAAAGTCTAGACATCAATCTAGGTGTTGCAACTCACTCTCAAAAGCTCGCTGTAAAATACCATACCACCTCAGTCCCTATGTTCAACTCAGGATATGAGGTTGAATATGACTCAGAGTCCATGCACACTGAGAGAATTATCTATTCTTTTTAGCCTTCAACTCTTTATTTATGAACTGGAGAAGACAACATAAGGATGCTTATTTTCATGGATTGTACTATGACTTTTAATGCTTTGCTACTTTTTGCTTGTCTCAGGAGAAGGCCATGTGTCAGTGGAGTGTGTATTACTTTTTTCCATCATTTCATCATTTAGTACCACATTTTCCACTATCAAGTGTAGGGCAGGCTAGAAAACTTAAAAAAGTACTCACAGAAACGAAATCATAGGATATTCCAAGTAATGAAAAGGGCATAGTTTGCTTGCAATTTGGGAATTAATAACTCTATTTTCTGTCTGTTCCCACTCATTACAGTCTTAATACTCAGGTGATTGTTTAAGGCTGGCATAAAGGAGCCTCATTTTCTTAAAAAACAAAACATACAAACAAAAAAAAACAGCTCAAATGAGGTTGTGCTGACACAGTGTACTCTAAGTGATGTTCTCAAGTGTCCCTCCAACTCACACCCCGTGTGTGTGTGTGTGTGTGTGTGTGTGTGTGTGTGTGTGTGTGTTTTACTGGGAATTGAACCTAAGGCTTACACTAGTGCAGAAAGCACTCTACCACTGAGCTATATCCCAGGCCCTGTTTTTACATTTTGTTTATAGACAGGATTTCAGGACATTGCCCAGGTTAGCCTTGAACTTGGAATCCTCCTGTTGTAGTCTCCCAAGTTGCCAGGATTCCTAGCCAGGTACCATCAGCTTCATTTATTCTGTGCTTCTTTTAAGATTACTTATCTTCTTTCTCTCTTTGTAAACATTCAGAATATAACCAATTATGTTTTTATAACTCCACTGTCAGTTTTATATATTTTTATGTTTTATAACTACACTCATATCTATGAATGATATTTTATCAGGTACCAAAATTCAGTAAGGTTTAGGCTTATTATCAGAAAGACTTTGGCTGGAGAGATGGCTCAGCTGTTAAAGGTTAGACTCATAACCAAAAATAATCAAAAATGCTTTAATGAAAAAAAAATCACAGATTATTAGATTTATGTCCTAATGAAAAGTTTACAATCAGAAATCCTTTAGTGAAAAAAAAATCACAAATTATTAAAACTTAAGCGCCTTGTCCACAGTTGCATGTTACAGCATAACTTGCTTGAAGACAGAATCTAAAGTCTATAGGTGTCCATAGTCCCTTCCATCAACACTCAGGGTTGGGTCACTACTTCTGCCCCTGTCTCCCTTCTCTACAGCTGGTTATCGCCACCAAGGTGGCAATATGTCCCAACAATCATCACCAGATTTCTAGCTGGGGAGGACCTCGCTGATGTAACCAGGTCCTGAGAAGTATTAACTTTGTGTCTCCTGGTTGTCATAGATCCAGCAGTACCACAAGGCACCATTTCTATCAGCCTCTTCTTTAAACTCATTTTGGAAGAGGGTTGAATGTGGGAGCTGGACAGAAAATCAGCTAATAAGCAATCCTTACTCCGCATGTAGAATCTTTTTTCATTCTCCCATCATGGACCACAGTCAGCTTATTTCCCTTTTGGGGATCTTGTGTAGAAACCATGCCTTCCCTGAAAGCCGTAAGCATTCTTGTCTCTGCCCCAGAACTTTAGTTTCTTTCTTTTCAGACTTAAGGACATTCCTGAATCAAGGTCCCCACAACATAATCTCAACAAGCCTGCATTCTGGCCCCTAACCAAAGCCTGTGGCCAAATGTGTTTTAGAATTCATATTTCAAAGTTTTAGAATGGAAATATGTCACTCTACATAGCACTCTATAATCAAGGCATATTTCTATAGCGTAGACTATGAATATTCATAGCAAGTGGGTTAAACAAAGACCATAAATAGTCTCATATCAATTTCGTTTTGCCTCTGAATGAATTTGTCACAAACTTAGAACGCATTCAGTTTTCCAACTAGGAATTTGGGAATTATGAACATACATATTGAAAACACCCTACTTGGAATTTCCCAGTTACCTCTTAAGCTATTCAGAGTATACATTTAAAGTGAAATATTAACTCTTTGCTTGCCTGCTCAATAATCCATTACCGTTAATGAGACTTCTGTGCTTTCTCTATGTCTCTGGAGGTTATCACAAGTAAAGTTAATGGTATGGTAGGGCAGATACTGGTACAGCATAAGTTCTCCATCCCAGAACAGCTACACCATCTGGGATGGACAGATGGACATACCATGGGAAGGCTGCAGGAACGCACAGCAGCTGCTGTTCAAAGAAATAAGACACTTAAGAATTCCCTCTGATTGGCCATGAGCTGCTTCATGAATGCCTGCTGCACAACCTGTGCTCACTGAGGTGACCCACAAGCAGCCTGAAGAATAAAATGCTCTTTTAAGCCAAAACTTGTAACTAATCTTAGGACATAACATGCTACACAGACTAGGCACAGTCTCCTCTGCACAATGATAGGGTTGACTCACGTAACCCTTTTAAACATTTGCTTCCCCAACTCAGAATGTTAGAGCTAAAGTTAGATTCATATGCTATCTCTATAAATTTATGGTTTTGACAGTAAAAAATAAAGAAAATGCAAGCAAAAGAAATGTGTTCAAGTAAGCCTTTTGTGTTGTTGGTTTTGTTTTGGGGTCCTTTGGTGCCTCATGGCCCAGACTAGCCTGAAACTTACCATCCTCCAGCCTCAACTGAGTGCTGGGATTATTATAGGTCTACACCACCAGATGCAACTAAGCCTTTTCTTGAAGTTTCTTTTTTATTTCACCAAGAAAATATGTGAATATTCTATCTGTGCACTTCTTAAGTATAAGATGTTGTCAGTGTCATAACATTCTCTGAAAGGTAGCTTTGAAAGCTTTCATTTATTTTCTCCTCACCGTTGTCTGTTCATTCTAGAAAATGAAGAAGTCAAGGAAACGACTTTACGAGAGCTTAAAATGCTTCGTACTCTCAAGCAGGAAAACATTGTGGAGCTGAAGGAAGCCTTTCGTCGGCGAGGGAAACTCTACCTGGTTTTTGAGTATGTTGAGAAAGTAAGTCATGAATTACCAGTGTGCAGATTCACCTTATTTGTTTTTGTTTATGACATTATTGAAGAAGGTAGTTTTGCTTAGCATGCTCTATCAATGTACTCATGATCTGAGAGTATTAAAAATGAAAATATCTTCCATAGTCATTAGACGTCCTAAAATAGATCTAGGGGTTTTGTACAAGTTAGAAATAGTCAGATGATCATAAGTGTAAACAGCATAGTGTATGGTTTCTAAAGTCTTAGCATCTAGGTACAAGTGGTTTTAAGATTAGATTTATTTCAATTAAACATCAGCAAAAGCTCTGTGAGATAAACAGGTGAATGGATAGTATGGTCAAGGACAGTAGATACACACATCAGGTCTATGCAAGCAGGAGTTGGGTCCTTTAATCAGACCTAGGATGATGAATGAGCAAGAGCAGAAGCAGTCTTTTGGGAACTGCCAGTACTCTGCTTTTCTTGAGGGAATTATAAGGTAAGGCCTGAAGCTGCCTTTAAGATTACCAGAAAGTACTTTGTAAAGAGGGCTAACTGATAATGAACATCTTAATATTGTTACCTAAGGCTCAAAGGTTAGCTGTCTAATAATTCCTTAGAGGGCAACTGACTTTGAGCAGTTTGTTTTAGCTGTTTACAGTAGGAGAAACTGGAACCAGAGTTGCTTGTTGAAGGTTTTGTTGCTGAGTGAATAGGAGGCTTCTGATAATTTTATAGACTGTTACCTAACACAGATTAAAACTGGAAAGGCTTCTGTTTGCTGTTGATTAATTCCTGGTAGTTATTGTGACATAAGTGACATGAAAGCAATGTTTTCTAGAAGAGTGACTGGTAATGTGGCTTTGAGTTTATTCAGCATTTACAAAATATTTTTAAATAAACAAGATAAAATAATAATTATTAGGACAATTTAAAATATATTAAAATATATAAGACTCTTATATTTTAATATATCTTTATTAAAAACAATTTTTATATAAAATGTTCTGATCATGAGGTTTCCCTCTCCCAACTCCTTCCAGGTCCTCCCCACCTTATCATCTACCCAATTCCATGCCCCTTTTTTCTCTCTCTTTAGAAAACAAACAGGTAAATAACAAGTAAACCCAAATTTTAAAAAAGAAATTCACACATACATGTACACAAAAACAAGGTCCATAAAAGCATAAATTTGGAAACCATAATTTACAAGCAAAAGACCAGTAAGAAAAAAAAATGGCCAAACAAAGGAAAAAAGAACAATAAGTGCAATATACCACTGAGTTCATTTGTGTGGCCATCTCCTGCTGGGCATGGGGCCTGTCCTTAAGTGTGGTTAATATATTGTCATTTTAAATCAGTTATTATACTACTTTTCCAAAAATGTTTTATGTGTTAATTTTGGTATTTCCCTATCAAAATAAAACTAAAAAAAAATATTTTAAGAAAAATATTGCTATACTAGAACTGCAAAAAAATAGATTATTCTTATTTTCCAGTTATCACAAATACTTGTGCAGTTTTCAACTTTCACAGCCAAATAAGAAAATGTGACTCCTCTAGTATTTCACTTTATCTTATTTTTAATTTTTGTTGCATTCTTGGTGGTGGCTTATGATAAATAACAATTTAGTATATCAAATAGAGATATATCCTCCGTATATCTGTTTTCTCTCTGGGAGAAACAATTTGGCATGCCTGAAATCTGAAAGCTGTCTGCTCACAAGTGACAGTGTTGTCACCAGTATTGCAACCTTCTGCCACTGAGGCCTGGCCTTCTTTCTCTACCCCTGTGACTCTTGGATGGAAGTTAACCATTACACATGCCCACCAGTAGCAATGCCTGGCAATTTACAGTGAGTGTTGGGACTATAAGAAGAAAGATGCTCAAACAAGATAGGGAGTTGTGGACTGAGACCCACAATTACAATGGCTTAAGCGAAATAGGAATTTCTTTCTTCCTCACCAATATATGCAACAGGAGATAGCACAAGACTGAAGGGCAGCCTGCTCCCTTGTCTTTATTGTCAACCCCAGCTGTCACATCCAGTTAACTACTATATAGTTGGATGGTCACACTTGGCTACAGGGCAGAGAGGAAATGTACTCATGTACTCGTCATTCTGAGTACCGAAGTCTGTGGCTGGAAATTGTATTCCCGATGGAGTAAGGAAAAGTGGCTGTGGAGGGTGCTCATATCTCTGCCATGTAGGAGCCTTGAGGAGAACATGAACTGAGAGATCATCATATTTTCTCTACTATTCAACCCCCCTATGCCTTCTTGTTCTTTGCATCTCGTACATATTTAACAATTGACAAAAAAAAAAAAAAGGGGGGCAGCTCTCATAGCAATTTTTAAAAGCTCAGGACATTCTTTTGATGTTTTATTTTAACTAAAACCATAGACATCTAATCCTCTAGGGAGGTAGGTCTAGATGTTTTGCATATTATTAAAGTTCTTCTTGGTCTTTGTTTCATACAACATGTTCATAAATGCATCTTTAAATGGAAACAAAGGCTCAAAAAACTAGAAAGCAATCTCCATGCAGAACCTGTCAGTATTTATGCTTATCAGTGCCAGCACCTGTTTCTTAACAGTGCTTAATGCATGTGTCTCACCATTGACATGCATTTCATGGCTCTCTTTTGTTGGGTATTTCTAAACTATTAAGCATGATTTGCATATGCACAGCAATTCTCTTTTTAAAGAAACATTATTTCAGTGGTTGATAAAGATCTAATTGTTGATTGTTGGGAGCCTTTACAATTTTTGTGGTGGCTTTTGTCTAGTAGCATTTCTCATATTAGACAAAGTTGAGCAATGTAAACAAACTTGTTTGGGGCTGAGTTGTAGCTCAGTGGTAGAGTGCTTACCTAGCAAAGCAAAATTTAAAAAAAAAAACCAATAATGTTAACATGAATAGCGTCTCAGTTGTTTTGTTTGTTTGTTTGTTTGTTTGTTTGTTTTTAATAAGAAAATGGTACAACACAGAGTAGCTAGTACAGCATGCATCTGAGCATCCAAATGAGGACAGCAGTCATCGTTTAAATGGCATGTGTGTGGCAGAAGTACTCTATGGATATTCTTCAGTTGGCATGTAGATTCTTAAGACATGTGTTCTAGTTTCATTTATGTTGCTGTGACAACATACCCTGACCAAAAGTAACTTAGAGGAGAAGGGTCTCTTTTAGCTCACAAGGCCAGGTTATAGTCTGTCAGTACAGGGAAGTCATGGTGACAAGAGCTTGAGCCAACTAGTTATATCATATCCATAATCAGGAGCAGAGAGAAATGAATGCATGCATGCTAAATGCTCAGCTAGCATTCTGTACTTTTTCTACAGTTCAGAGTCCCAAACCCAGGAGTAGTGCCACACACTTTCAGGCTGAGTCTTTCCACATCGATCAAGGCAATCATGACAATCCCCCACAGACCTGCTCAGAGGCCAACCAGATCTAGGCAATCCCTCATTGAGACTCCTTTCCCATTGTGTCAACTTGACCATTAAAACTTAACTATTACAGCCTGGCAGTGGTGGCACATACCATTAATCCCACTCTGGAGGCAGAGGCAGGTGGACCTCTGTGAGTTCGAGGCTAGGCTCATCTACAGAATGAGTTCTAGGACAGCCAATGCTGCACAGAGAAACCTGTCTCAATAAAACCAAACCAAAACAAAAACCCTTAACTGTTACAAACGTATAACAAAATTTCATAAACATAATACTTTCTACATCATCAAGGGCATCTTCAACTAACTGCTATTTTGTTTTGTTTTGTTTTTTTAATGGAATGGCAAGGGGTCAATTGGATTTCAAATTCCATTCCTTTGATTCATGTTAATGTTCCAGCAATTGACCCATTGTTGCTGTGCACCATTGGTGTAAATGCCAGAAGTGAAAAAGGCAAACCTATGAGTACTGTGATGAAGCTGCTGTGACTTCCCGAGCCTCTGAGCAGCATCAGAGCCTCTGTTTGTCTCCAGGTTACACTTCTTAAGTGGCTTCTCTATGTGGGTACCTTCAAGCAATAAGCTAAGCTTGCACTGTGAGCCTTAGTTAGTGATTGGGATTTGCAGAAGAGGTGGGGAATGTTTGGTTAACATGCTAATGAAGTGGAGACTGGCTAAGGGAAGCGTTGGGCTAGCATTTCTACTGGTTTTGGAGACAGGTTCTCACTATATAATGTCTTCTAAGTGGTGGGGTGACAGACATGCATCTTGATACTTGACTTACCAGAAAATTTTGCATGAACTTTATACAAAAATAGTCTCTAACTCAAGGTTTGACAATTTTGAATTGTTTAGGGTTTGCATGCTTATTTAACAATATATTCTTCTTTCAATTTTTTATTTAGTGTATTTGTGTGTGTGTGTGTGTGTGTGTGTGTGTGTGTGTTGCCACATTGCACATGCAGAGTTCAAAAGACAATTTTGTTCAGTTATTTATCACCTTCCGCCTTTAGAAGAGTTTCAGGATCCAACTCTTAATTGTCAGGTTTGCATTATTAGCAAGCATCTTTCTCTGCTAAGCTATCTCACTGGGCGCTCTATTTTCTAGCTTGTTTTAATTTTTATACCAAATGTATAAATCTAATCAAAAGGAAATCTCCCTTACTCTCTCATTCCCCTACCCTACCCCTACCCTTCTCAGTATTAAAGGCAAGCAGTAGGGAGTAATAGAAATGTTATTTCTTACAAAGAAAAACTTTTATTCAATGTACTATCCTGATCCACCATAAACTGAGTTATAGATTAAATTCAAACGTAAAAAAATAATACATGCTGTATATTGGATGAATCCTTATCTAAGGTGCTAAAGAGTCTAATTTTGGACATAAATGGCTCTGTATTTGCTTTTAGAATATGCTTGAACTGCTGGAAGAAATGCCCAACGGAGTGCCACCTGAAAAAGTGAAAAGCTACATCTACCAACTAATCAAAGCTATTCACTGGTGCCACAAGAACGACATTGTCCACAGGGGTGAGTACAGATGCTCAAAAAGAGAAATATGACGTGTCAGCTAAAATGAAAGATTTCCTGTTTGGAGAACATGTCTATTTAAGGAAAACATACTTTTAAAGGAAGAGCTATGTAAGCCCTTTGCTCTTCGGATCTCCTCTTATACCCTCCAAAGGGCAGCATATAAGTTTATTCGTTACTGTGGTGATCTCTATTTGTATAACCAAGTCTGCTGTGAAATGTAGCAATAGTTAATTAGTTAGCAGCTGCAAAATTTGAAGCTTATTTGGGCTAGAATTGAATGTCCAAAGGACAGTTCCCATACCTTTGTGTCTTACAGCTAGATCAGGGAATGTGAAACAATTTAAAAACCAGGCTTTCAAACTGGTCTTAGGTGCCTGGGCCTCCAGTAGAGCTCTTCTTTCATTCTGTCTTAGATCAGGAATCTCTAGGATATATTTTCACCTCCTGATTTCTTCTCCCTATTGCTGGAAAGTGTCCCCTTTCTGTAGGTTGAAGGTATAATCAGCCTTGTATGGGCCATGATGATACTTCTCTAAACTAGATTCCTTCTTCTTTAGCACCATAAAGTCAGTGGTTTCAGAAATAAGGAAAATGATTTCTTTTCTGTCATTCTGACTCTAATGTTTGTTTTCTAATAACCTCACTTACACTGTAAAGTTTTGCAGCAATGGGACACAACTTGATGCAATAATGAAGCTAAATTTTTTATTATTTTTTAAATTATTATTATTATTATCATTTATTACAATTTATTCAATTTATATCCTGGCTGTGGCCCCCTACCTCATTCCTCCTAATACCAACCTAATACCAAATGAATATTTGCATTTTTCTGCATGTAGACATCCAGTTAGACAGCACCATTTGTTGAAGATGCTGTCTTTTTTCCATTGAATGGATTTGGCTTCTTTGTCAAAAATCAGGTGTCCATAAGTGTGTGGGTTTATTTCTGGGTCTTCTGTTTGGTTCCATTGATCCACCTTTCTGTTACTATGCCAGTACCAAGTAGTTTTTAATTAATGTTGCTCTATTGTATAGCTTGAGATCAGGGATGGAGATACCTTTAGAAGATCTGTTATTGTACAAGGTTGTTTTAGCAATTCTGAGTTTTTTTTGTTTTCCATATAAAATTGAAAGTTGTTCTTTCAAGGTCTGTAAAGAATTATATTGGTATTTTTCTGGGAATTGCATTGTATCTGTAGATTGCTTTTGGTAAAATGGTCATTTTCATTATGTTAATCCTACTGATCCATTAGCATGGGAGATTTTCCATCTTCTGATATCATCTTCAATGTCTTTCTTCAGACACTTGACTTTTTTTTCATATAGGTCTTTCACTTGCTTGGTTAGAGTTACACCAAGGTACTATATAGTATTTGCGGCTATCATAAAGGGGGTTGTTGCCCTAATTTCTTTCTCATCTTTTTTTTTTTTTTTTTTGTATACAGGAGGGCTACTGAATTTTTTGCATTAATTTTGTATCCAGCCAGTTTGCTAAAGTAGTTTATTAGCTGAAGGGATTCTCTGGTAGAATTTTTTGGATCACTC
This sequence comes from Psammomys obesus, assembly GCF_907164565.1. Taxonomy (NCBI): domain Eukaryota; kingdom Metazoa; phylum Chordata; class Mammalia; order Rodentia; family Muridae; genus Psammomys; species Psammomys obesus. Next base: position 2,067,475 of record NW_026592776.1, on the reverse strand, counting down.
ATGTATACTAGCATATCATCTGCTAATAGTGATACTTTGATTTCTTCCTTTCCAATTTGTATTCCCATGATCTTCTTTAGTTGTTGTTGTTTTTGTTTGTTTGTTTGTTTTTGTTTTTGTTTTTGTTTTGCTCTAGCTAGGACTTTAAGTACTATGTTAAAGAGAGAAGGAGAGACTGGGCAGCCTTAGGTAAAGCCATGATTTCCGGATTTTTGTTGGATGTGTTCTTAAACTGGCCTCTAGCCATCTGATGGTCAGTAGCCTTTGTTCCTGGAGCCTGTACTGCAGACTGGGTCCATCTGCCTCTGGAGTCTGGAGTATTCTTCAGGAAGATGAGAGAAGTCCACTGGTTTGAGAGTGGGTGTTGGTGTTTCAGATGCAGCTCAGGGAGGAAAGTCACAGGCTAATGTGTGCAAGTGCAGGTGTGTGTGTGGGAGTGTGCCTGCCTGGAAGGAGGGAGTGTAAGGGAGGAGATTAAGAGCAGGCTGTGGAGCAGGGGCAGCGAGGGTTTGCAGGCTGCAGTGCCTGGGTGCAGGAGCCCTGAATGGCTCAGTAGGCCACAGGCCTGTCTAGGTCTTGTGCTCCAAGTGCTCCACCATCTTGCCTCTAGGAATCGTCTGGCTGGACTCTGCTGGAAGACACACAGAACAGGGGCTTCAAAGTTCAGGAGGCTGTCCTAGGGATTTCTTTGTTGCCCACAGCAGGGGTTGGGGGATAGGAGGGATCAGATTGTCTGGCTCCTACTGTAGAGGGTCCCAGATCTGGGGCTCTGTAAGCACTCTCTGGCAGAAGCACTCACTCACAGGCCTATGGAAAGCTCAGAGGGCCTGTAAACTCACTTGCAGGTGTGTGGATAACACAGAGTGCCCCCAGTTTTCTATTCTCAGATTTGGGTCCCCTATGTGGCCTTCAGAGTAAGGAGTCCCCATACCTGGCATTATGCAGCCACTGGAAAGCTGCTGGAACAATGGAAGCTGTAGCCAAAAGTGCAGGGGTGGATAGTACACCACTCTCAGACCCTGGAGATGTCCACGGCGGGAGGGAGGGTCTGTATCCAATCTTTCCCAGCTCACCACTTGTCCCCTCCAGCCCAGGAAGCCTCAAAGTCAATGCTCTGGCTTCAGCTGCCCATCTGACAGTCTCCAGTTACAGAGTTTAGGACCCTCTGCTCCTCAAATATGGTGCACACTGGTCACCACCATCTCGGAGTCCTCCAAAGCGAAAAGTTTTAACAAAATGTTGACACATCTACTTCTTATCTGTATTATCTTTGTGTTATGATGTTGTTTCTGTTGCTGCTGCTGCTGATTATTATTATTATTATTATTATACCAAATTTATCTGTACAAATGTGCAAGGATAATCCCCTTCAAATTAGTGTTACTTTTAAGAATAGCTGAAAGGTATGAAGATTTCCAGCTTCTACTATGTGACTCTCACAGTAGTTACCCTGTTATCAAGACTGCAGATGTCATAGACAAACCGCCAGGTTAACTGGCCATCTAGTGTTTTAGGTAACGGTTCCACGAACAACCTGTGTTACACTTTAACACGTTAGTGAGGAGCTGGGTAGCTGTGTTTCCATTATGAAACTGTGCTTTGATTAAATGTATAGCTGATTAATGGTAGGAATTAAGGTTCAGGGCTGGGGCTGTAAATGGCACAGTGCTTGAGTAGCATGTGTAAGACCTTTGGTTCAGTCTACATGATTGAAAACACAGTTCTGTGATTGGGAAATCTGTAGATTTCCACAGTTCTCTCCTCACTTTCACCTCTACTGTGTAATATAGATAGTAACTACGGAACTCTAAAAATAAAGTTGTAGCTGCACATGGCAGTATATACCTATATTCTGAGCATACGGAAGCTAGAGACAGGAGGATTATGAATTCAAGGTCATCTTTGACTACATAGGAGTTGGAGGCCAGTCTAAGATGCATGAGATCCTGTTTCTACAAATAACATTGAAAGATGCCTCTCGGTGGTTTAGTTCAGCTCCATTTTTCTTTTTTCTTTTTCTTTTTTTTTTTTTTGCAAGTTTCTGCTCCTCAACTCCTATCACATCTTTACATCTTAATGGACATCTTAACTTGACTTATTGGTGCAACTTCAACAATAAATGTTGTTAGTTGAGCCACATGGGAAAGCTAAGTAGGTATGTGAATATAGGAATTATACAGAGAAATTTCGGCTTATTTGTAGTTTTCCTCCAATAAATATTATGCTATTTAACTACTGGTGTGTATATTTTTTAAAGATAGCATATGGATTATAAAAATCTTAGGTTTGGTCTCCAAAATTTTGTCTTTTTACTGTTTTCTGCAGCAAAAATTATTCCTTGAAACGTATTGGCCTAAATTTAATCATTTAAAATTTCCTTAGAGAGTTAAGGTGTATCCCCTAACATGCTATAGGCTCTAGGTTCAATCCTTAGCAGAGAATGGGAAAGAAATAGGTTTGGAGCTTTTAAGGATCTTCTTGGTAATTGAAGTCTGCATGTCTCTTACAAAAATAATTGAAACTTTTATGTAGCGGCATAAAATATCTGACTCTTCTGAACACTGCACAGTGTTCTAGTCAATCAGTGGAACATAGAACGTTTTTACTTACTGGTTTTTTTGTTTTGTTTTGTTTTGTTTTTTATTCTTGGTATTCTAGATATAAAGCCTGAAAATCTCTTAATTAGCCACAATGATGTTCTGAAACTATGCGACTTTGGTGAGTTAAAAAAAAAAAAATGAGCCCCTATATTAAGAGAATTAATTTAATGTAACACATGGGTAACTTTTAAAGGTATACTAAAAGTAATTTTTTTTTTACTAAAAGTAATTTTATGTTTTGATTTAAATTAGTCAAAAAGCATTCATTTGGGTCATATGCTGTCAGCTGATTGCTGGGATAGCTTCACTTTCTCTTTGCTGTATGGTGTATTGTCTGTAAGTTTAACAAATTATATAATTATTTAATGGAAATTTGTTTGAAGCAAATACTCACTTGTCATTTAGGAGTAATATACCAAATGACCTCAGAATTAGAATTTTTTTTTGAACCATCACTATGGATTCCTGGTTTGAGTACGATAAAATATTTTTAATATTTAGAGAAAATGTTCTAAACTGACTCATAACTACTACATATATGCCCATATTTATTCACACCTATGTATGTTATGCATACAGTGGTTGTATCTGTAAGGTCAAAGCAAGCCATTTTTAGAGATGTCTATGCTTCAATTTATTCTTGTTAAGTATTTAATGAATGAAGTGGAATTGCTGTATAATACTCTTATTTCTCAAATATATAGGAAAACTTGTAAAACTAATAATCCTACTGAAAATCTGTATTGTTTCTCATGTAGGTAGTTCTATTTTAAATGCTGTTAAATAGTTTAAATAATTTAGAAAAGTTTTACAGTCTTGAGCCAAGTAGTGTTTAGGTCATGGTTCTATAAAATTTGTCAGAAAGGAGCATTTACGAAAAGAAGCAGACAACTGGACAACTAAAATAAAAAGTTTGTGTTATCTTTAGTAATCAACAGTTGACTTAAATATGAAAATTATTTTACTTTGAAATAGGATCTCATGTATCCAAGACTGGCCTCTAATTTACTATGTAGCTAAGGGTGGCTTGAACTTCTAATCTGCCTGCCTCCACCTCTTGAGTGTTGGGATTATGGTCCTGTGCCATCACACCCAGCTTATACAATGTTAGAGGTAGAACCCAGGGTTCCCTGCATGCTAGGCACAGACTACCAACTGAGCACATTTCCAGCCCCAGGAGGTCAGCTTTTGAAATTATCTTTTTACCTAATCTGTATTAGATTAGGTTAAAAAATGGCAACTTTTAGAATATTACTGGGAGTTGTAAAGATAGCTCAGTGGTTAAGAGTACTTGTTGCTCTTAAAAAAAAGACCTGGGTTCAGTTCCTAGTGCCCACAAGGCAGTTCAGAACTGCTTGTAACTCCAGTTCCAAGGGGTTTAACTTCTCTCTTTTGGCCTCCGCTTGTTTCCAGGAATATTTCCTATTTATGAATTGATGTCTGTAATTATGATTACCTCCCAACAGGTCAAAAGACTCTGTGTCCCTCAGATTCTATTTACTATGCCTCCATGATTCTATGTTAAGATCCAAGGTGGCTGAAGATTATAAAGCAGGTTTAAGTACAAAAGAAATGCCTGAAGAATGATTAATGATGGGAGGAAAAGAGTACTGTTTGTCTGGCATTATTTCTTTAAAAGGTGGTCAAGAAGTCCTTCTGGCAGCAGTACATGTGACATTCTGTGTCTGGTGGGCCCCATCAAGGACTTTCTAATTAATTGCCTTCCCTGGCAGAAAAGCAACTCCTTTGTCTGGCTTGAAGAGCCTCATTGAGAATTGCACATAGTTATTCAACGAATGCTTCAGTAATAAGAATTGATTAGCTGAAGTTAGGAGCTCTGTCTTTTACTATTGTTTTTTGTTTGTTTCACTTTAAGAAATGATAATTTTTGCGTCTCAAACTGACAGGAACCTTAATTTTTTACTCCAGTTTTAATGTTTTAGTTCTCTATCAACCTGGTGGTTGACCTCCATTGCATTTGGTGAGTTAGATGGGTAATTAGTTTATTCTCCTGCTTCATTTTATGTGTCAAAAACCTTTGAAAAGAGTGAGAGACAAAAATAATGCTAGTGTCTGTAAGGTAATTAAGATGTTCTTAAGTCGTTTTTACAACATTAAGGGCTAAGAGTAATTTTCAGCCTGTTTGTTTCTATCAGTGCCAACTGTTAATTGTTTATATAATGACTGGAACTGCTCAGCATCAGAAAATATACAAATACAATGTAGGTCTCACATAGCAGAATTAATGCTGGTGTGACTTTAACTTCTGGCCTTTGTGAGCACTTAATTTTATTCCTAAAAATTCCAACTTTAGGAGATCCTATTTGAATGCCTCCAAAAACACAGGGTGAATTTGAAAACATGGATATCTTCAGCATAAAGACTGAGTTTGTAGCAAACTCATCACATGCTTTAACATACGAACTATTTCAAATAAAGGCGTTTTTAATGAACAGTCCATAAAGTATCACTAGAGATGTAATATTTTGCTAACAGTATATTACCATTCTTTCAGGTTTTGCTCGCAATCTCTCAGAGGGCAATAATGCTAATTACACGGAATATGTGGCTACAAGGTGGTACCGATCCCCAGAACTACTACTTGGGTAAGTTATCTTTCTGAAATAGAGTGACCTATGCACATTTATTGTTGCTTTATAATTGGCATTGGGATCACGAATAGAAAATAAGGACTTTGGTTACTTATGTATATCAGTTGCATAGTCACTGGAATAAAATTAAAAAAGCACCCAAGAACTTGATGCTATGAAACAAGTTTAATTTTGTTTATCACAGTTCTGAGTAACTGTAACGAGTTCAGTTGAGTGGCCTCTTTTGGAGTCACTCTGATGGTAGCTAATTGGCTAGCAGATTGACTGCGAGTTACTTGATAGAACTTCAGCTGGTATCTGATAGACCTTTTTGGTTTCCTCTGCATGTATATGTGCGGGGGGGTCGTTGTGTATATGTACATGTAGAGGCCAGAATGTCATTCTTTGGGCATGCAGTCATTTTTGTAAGACAAGGTCTCCCACTGGCTTACAATTCATCAGTTAAGCTAGATTCCCTCAACAGTGAACCCCAGTGATTCTGTTCTCTGCCTCTCCAGTGCTAGGATTACAAGTGTGTGCTAGCATGCCTAACATTTTCACATGTATTCTGGGTACTGAATTTAGGTCCTCATATTTGCAAGGCATGCGCTTTACCAACTGACCCATTCTCCTAGCTTCTGGCAGACCATCATGAATCCATCACTACTTACCTCTCAATAAACAAGTCCAAGTTTCTAAAATTGACAAGAGAATTCTATGCATCAAGAAGTTCAGCCCTAGCTAGGCACCGTGGTGCATACCTGTAATCCCAGTCTCGAGGAGGTAGAGGCAGGCGAATCTCTGTGAATTGGAGGCTAGCCTGGTCTACAAAGTGAGTCTAGGACAGCCAGGGCTACGCAGAGAAACTGTCCTGAAAAAACTAAAAAAGAAAAGAAAAAAAGAAAAAAAAAAAAAAAAAAAGAAGTTCAGCCCTTGAGCAAAGATACTTTCCAAGTTCTTTTTTGTATGGCATTCGCCTTTATTGATCAAGGCATGTCTCATGAGCAAGATGCAATTCAAAGTACGGAGAAAAAAGAAAAAAAATCCTACATCTTGCTAGGAGAAGTATTAAAGATGAATTGTAATGGGGACAGTTTGATAGTCTGGCTTACTTGTTGATACATTAGACACACACCTAAGTTTCCATGCAGCCGTTTTCCTAGACACAGGGTCAGTTCTGAACCAATTATCACTTTTCTTTTGAACAGTGTAAATCTCCTTGGATGATGAATGGCTCTTCATATTAGACTCACATTGCTGGTTTTGTCTTCAGTAGCGTCTCCATCCACACTCATCCACTTTGCTCACCTTTCCACTCAGCGGCCTGTCATTCATCCACTAATACCAGAAAACCTTCTGATAGAGTTCTTTTGCTAATGTATTTTAACTTTACAGTCAAAAAGGAGGCTGAAGCCTGCATCTCCATCACATAGTCTCATTAATAATTTTCTACCTCTCCTAAATTATACTGTTTTCTTATTTTTCATAGTCCCCTAGTTCCTTCCTTGTAACCCAATAACAGAGAAAGAAAACACACTCTAACAAATAAAATTAGTCATGTTGATAGATAATGAAAACAATACAAATCATACATTTTACCACGTTCCTTCCATGCAATGTACATGTGTCTGGGGAAATAAGAGAAATTTAATTCCTAAATGATACCATTTATGTAATAGCAATGCAAATTTTGTAGTTCTAAATTGCACTGGTGACTTGATGTGTCACTCATTGAGAGTTTATTGGATGTTAACTATTCATTTTCGAATATTTACCAGCCACCATCTGATACAATTCTTGATTTATTGCTGATCTCGAGTCAATAAAAAATGATGTTTTAAAAATCTTTTCTATTCTTCTAAATCAAAACTCCTGGTTAATCACTACCATTTGAATGGGCCAAGTTTTATATTTCCATGCTAATTTGTGTGTGCTCTTGTGTACCTGTGGGGATATATGCAGGCATGCTTGTGTGTGTGTGTGTGTGTGTTTATATGTGCACGGACATACCACCATGAGTGCATATGGAGAGATCAGAGGTTGACATTGGGTTTCTTCCTCTATTGTTCTCCTTATTTCTTTGAGATAGGGGTCTCTTCCTGAACCTGGAGCTTATTTGGTTGGCTACACTGACAGGCCAGTGAGCGCTCATGATCCTTTTGTCACTGCTTCCCAGTGCTGGCATTACAAGTATCCACTACCACACCCAGATTTTTATGTGGGTGCTGATGAGGCAAACTCATGTTCTCATGCTTACAGTGCAAGCACTTTACTCACTGAGATATCTCCCCAGCTTCTTGGGCTAATTTCAGATCTTGATCGTAGGATTGGTTTTCTTTGTATTCATCTGCATCTGTCCTGACTACCTTTGGAGAGTTGTAGTGCTGTATTCTTTTTTTTTTTTTTTTTTTTGAGGGATTTGGATTTTGAATTTACTGGGCACTATTAGCCAGTGAAGAAATGAGTAGGAAATAAAAATCAGTCTTAGAACTGAAGCCAAGAGCTCAAGTATGGTAAAAGGAATCTTTAAAATGGGGTTTTGTTTTGTTTTGAGACAGGGTTTCTCTGTCTAACAGCTCCTGCTATCCTGGAACCCGCTTTGTATTCCAGGCTGGCCTGGAATTCAGAGATCACTTGCCTCTGCTCTCTGAGTCCTGGGATTAAAGGCATGCACTACCACCATCTGGCTAAAATATGTTTTTTGTTTTTCTATAAAATAGCCCCATGGAATGTATTGTGAGGATGGCTTTATAATGAATCTCTGGAAAGCATTTGTTCTTTAATGGTACCCATTGGAAAACTGAGGTTATGTTTAGATATGTGTAATAGCAGCTAAAAATAGATGCACATAGCACAGCCAACTTGAGCTCAGTTGAATTGATTGTCATGTTCTAGTTTAAGTACCATACTATTTGTGTAAATTTTTATTGAAATCAGTTGATATTTGGTTTTATATTAAGAGTCTAAATGTTTATACATTCCAACGACTTTGTCCTTGATATCTAAAAACAGTTTCAGCTGCCTAAAGTGTTCAAATTACATGATAGGATTAAAATAGATTATCATGAATGTCTAAGATTTGTCCATAGGTTTCTAAATTAAGTACCATAGGACAGGTTTTCTTTATCTCAAACAATATTTTTAAAATCAGTATGTGTCATTGCCCAAAAAGCTACCAAAAATGTCTAAATGAGCTTTCTTTAATGGTTTTAGGATTGTGTGTGTGTGTGTGTGTGTAGGGGAAGGAAATGAGATAAATGAAACACTGAATTATTATTATAGTAACTTGTTAACCTCAATATATTCTGTATGCTAACAGTGTTCTAGTTTCTTTTTTGTATTATTATAATGGCATTCTAGAATTTCATTTGAAATTATTTTTCATGTATTTTACTCAGCCTTTCCTTTTTAAGGCTCAGATTATTTATGTTTAAAATGGTGTATATCTATCTATCTATCTATCTATCTATCTATCTATCTATAGGTTTTGTTTAAAAACTCTCATAAATAATTTTATTTTAGGCTTTAGGTACCTAGCTATTAAGGCTGTTTTGGGGAGCCTTAGATTTTCATTTATGACCTCCATTTGTAACAGACTCTCTTTCTATAGCTCTCTAGTGATTCAGGTCCTCTAGGAGAACTATAAACCCCTAAGTACATAAAAACAGGATTTGATGTAAATAGCTATTAGAATGCCTTATATTCAAGTAAGTAATCTTAGCTGTTGGAAATTGTGATACTAAGCAATCAGAAGTTAAATAACATTCAGTATTTGTTTAAGGTACATAAAGCAATGGAACATTCTACAGACTCAAGCTCAAAAATGGATATAAAATTTGACACTCAGCAAGCTTAAAGTATAATTATTTGAAAATACATTTCTTGGGAACATTTCATTCTCTGATATGTTCTCATCCAATGTGTACACAACATTAGGGTTTATTAAAGCCATTCATGTTCAAGATATGCACTGATTTCTTTGTGAGTATGGGTTATGAACTTATGTTCTAAATTTTTGCTTATAGAGCTCTAATTCCTCATTTCCAGTCTAACTTTTACTAATGGCCCGTTTACATTTTTTAAGTACATGCATGTTTTAAGTCATGAACTGGTCTAAAATAAGTTGGGAATTATTAAACCATTTTGTATCTTCAGTTGCTCATCTCTTCTTTTGGTTTTCAGAGCTCCCTATGGAAAGTCTGTGGACATGTGGTCAGTAGGCTGTATTCTTGGGGAGCTTAGCGATGGACAGCCCTTATTTCCTGGAGAAAGTGAAATTGACCAACTCTTCACTATTCAGAAGGTGCTAGGACCACTTCCATCTGAGCAGATGAAGCTCTTCTATAGTAATCCTCGTTTCCATGGGCTCCGGGTAAGAGGCTTTGATAAAATACAAAATGGTGTCAATCTGGCAGTATTTAACTCTCTGTTCCTTGCACAATGGAACCCTAAGCTATGCATTCCGTGCTCTTCCCTTCCCATTACAGGTTTTTAATCCTCACTATCCTATTTTATTTCTGAGTCTTATATAGTATTTGTGAAACGTAAAAACTAATCACAAGTGTCAGGTTGGGTCTGCTAATTTCTCTTTTTCTAATCTGTAAAGTTTGATTTTTCAAAATCTCTATAGAATATACATTATAATATCCCAAACCTTTATCATACACTGTCTCTTTGTTCGAACATTTAAGCATCTCCAAATGATGGAAATGTGTGAGTGGGTTGTGTTTACTTAGGTGACTACATTTGTGGTGACTTGAAGATGGCCATGTGCACTTGCATTCTGCACATTTAGAAGGGCTGTGCCACAGATGTTTCTTGCAGATTGACAGTGAAACATTAAATCTTTGTAGAAGTCAGAAGCCTTGCTATGTTTGTGTGAGACTTGTTTGCTGGGAATGTAATGAAAAACATTTTCAAAATCATAAACTTTTCCCAAATGAGGAGCATGTAACTGCCAGAGGTACCTCATCTGAATGACAAGTGAGTTATAGACTGTTCCTTATTTTCATCTACCCACAAAAGCAGCTTTTTAAGTTTTGAGCCAATGTGTCAATTTGTAGGCATTGTAGAAACTATAAAATAATTTCATCATCTGATCTTTTATTTATTTTTCCAGTCAAATGTATGATTCTCAAACCATGCTATTATCTTTTTAAAATATTTCCTAAATATTTTTTATTCTTTGAAAAATGTATAATCATAAGATGCATTTGAACCATGTCCAACCATTACCTCACTCCAAATCTCTCTAGGGTCCCCCCATCTCACCTCCCTCTAAACTTCATGTTCTCTGTTATTTTTATCCTTGTTGTTATTGATAACCTCAAGTCCAGTTAGTGCTTCTGTCTGTGTATGAGGGACCTACCAGCAACTATGTCCCCAAAAGAAAGTGACTCTTTTTCCTCAGCAACCATCAGTTAACATGGTACAACAAATTCATGGTATTTTCTCGCCATTTGCTAAACACTTTGGTTTTTATTCTTGACTTCCTGGATCTCAGTTAGGTTTTTTTTTTTGTTTGTTTGAGAACACTATTGCTCACATGTGAATATACAACAGAATCCTAGCTTCTACTTCCTTTTCCAGATGTGCCTACATTACCTCACACTAGTCTTCCTCCTTTCATTTTTGCCCGATTACGACCATTGTCTCTGTTACAAATAGCATGTAATGCAATGAGATAGTTCTATATTATGGAACATTTCTCGTACTAGATACTGAAAATGTGACAATAAATAGGACTTGCTCTTGGTCTAACAGAAAGGCAAATATATTCACAAGTAAAATAAAGGTAGTCATAATTATTGTATTTCTGTTTCACTAAGAATCATTCTATACTCTCTGCAATAGCCTGTGAAGCCTTGCATGACAGGGGCCCTTTGGTTCCCTGACCTTGTCTCATACTTGTCTTCATATGCCTCCCTCTAAATTCTCATCATACTTGCTTGTTCTTTGACCTCTATAGGTGTCCCAAGGTTTTGATACCTTTTGAACTTGGAACTAGTGGTTTCTTCTCCAGGGAGCATTCTTACCTTGCATGACCTCTTCTCATTCTGTAACCTCAAGCCAAAGAGAATCTCCTGTCTCTGGTGATCCCCTTCGTTTTCCCTATCATACCACTTTAACATGGAATTATTTCAACGATTTGTTCAATTGTTCTTTCTCAATGTCAGAGTTTCCTCTATTAACTCATAAGTTTCCCGAGGACATAAATTGCCTATGTTATCAGTGCACCTACAACATTAAACACAAAAATATATATTGTCCTGGTTTATTTCCCTGTTGCTAGGATGAAATATCCTGAGAAAAGCAACTTAAGGACGAGAGTTCAGGCCCGTAGTTTTGATTACAGTCCATCATGGTATGTGAAGTCCCAACTGGAGGATCTTGAGGGAACTGGTTCCGTTGCATCTTCAGTCAAGGAGCAGAGGGGCGAACTATTGCTTAGTTCCCTTTCTCCACCTTGTACAGTCCAGGAATGGTCCTGCCCACGGTTTAGATGGCTCTTTCTACATCAAGGAAGGTAATCAAGACAACCTACCCAGACATGCTCAAAAGACCTCCTTTCAGGAAATTCTAGCTTTCTGTCAAGCTATAGATAATGCTTAAGTTAACACAGAACCATCAAGTTCAATTGCATTCCCTCCTTCTCTGCCTCTAATGCTTTTGCCCTTACCACCCTTGCTTGAGCTGTGAGTTCTTTGCAAGCTGAACTCTTGCACTTTCTCTCAAACCACACATTTAAATCTGTCTCCCTTTTGCTTAAAACTTTCTATGATTTCTGATAAACTTTGAGCTATTCGTTGACATTAAAGTGTATCATTAAAGACTTTCTGGCCTCCTCATCCCTTTTCCTGATCTCTTTCCTGTGTTCTCCAGCCACCTTTTGGATGGTGTGTGTCTTCTGTAGTGCTGCACTGCCACATCTCTGATGCTCTGAGCACAGACCTGGAAGCCTATGAATCCCTTTTTGAGTATTAATCTAGGTTGTTTTGAGTCCCTGTAGCACACTGATCGTATTTTTTTTCTGTCACACCTATTGCATACTCAGTTAAGTAGCTGTTTGCACAAATGCCTCCTTACTGGACTCACGAATTTCTTGAGAAAAGAAACTGCTTCCTTCATAGCATCTCTTAAATGGTATTTGCTAGGTTGCCTAGTATTGAATAAATAGTTGGCTGAAGGATCATAATGTCATTAAACTTGGTTTGCTGGTTGATTTATTACAGGCCTGGTTAGATCTATGCCACGGTATCTGAATGAGTGAGCAACTTTTGACATTTCTACACCTATTCAATAGCTTGGAAACCAACTAAGGAATTAAGACATTTTCTCTTCTTTATCCTTACCTCTACTTTATTTTCTATTCTTTTGGTTAGTATATAAAATAATTTGTATTATATTCATGCATATATATCATTATATCTTACTCTTATTCAACACCCTCATTGCCCTCCCACATCCTTCCTCCTCCCCTTTCTTGCTGGTCTCTTTGACCTCATTTCCAAAATAGTCCTCTTCTTTTTACACAAACACACATACACACACACAGAGACACACACACATCTAGATTTGCATATGAGATAAAACGTGATATATTCTTTCTTTCCCTACTACCTTGGCTTGTCTAATCTCACCATCTGTCCAGACCCCTTCCTTGTGCCTCAGAGTGAAATCTACATTCTACATATGAAGGGAAAGTTTATATTTGTTTTCTTGAGTGCAGATTATTTTGTTTCACCTGATTATCTTCAGTTCATTCATTTCTGTACTGCTGACATGGTTTCATTTCTTTTAATGATTGTCCCCATATGTTACCTTCTCTTTATCTATCCATCTTTGATAGGCATCTAGGTTGGGTCCATATCTTAGCTATTGTGACTCATACTGTATTGAGTATGAATATTCTAGTAACTCTGTGGTCTGTCATTGTCAGTTCCTTTTGGGCAGATACCATAGAGTAGTGGATCAAATGGTAGTTCTGTTTCTGCTGTTTTGAGAACCCTCCATACTAATTTCTATAGTAGCTGCACGAGTTTACATTCCTATTAGCAGTGAACATGGAATTCTCTTCCCACATCCTTACCAGCATTTGCTGTTGTTCTCTTAATTTTGACTGGGTGAGATAGACTCTCAAGGCATTTTTGTCATTTCCCTTATGGCTAAGATTATTGTTTTCAAGTGTTTATTGGCTTTTTGTATACTTTCTTTTGAGAAATATGTTCTATCCATTTACCCATTTGTAGATTGAATGATCTAGGATTTGGGTGCTTATTATTATTTTAATTAATTAATTATTATTATTTTTTTTTTTTAGTTCTTCATAGATGCTAAATTTTTGGAGGCAGGGTCTTACTAAGTTGCTAGGGCCTTAGACTGCCTTGACCTCTTGTTTCAACATCTTATATGCAGGTATTCTATAGGCTATGCTTATACCTTATAGATATCAGAACTTCACAGAGGAAATCAAAAATAATCTCATACTGAAGTAACTGGGAAACAGTAAATTTATAGGAAAGCCCTGGACTTCTTGTTCGGCTTCTACCATATTGTGATTTAGAGCATGAACATGTCACACATTCTACAAAGTTAGAAATCATATCTGGTGTTTCATTGGAACAGCTTTGGGGAGGATTTGAAATCTAAGATGGATCTTTAAAACATAACTCACGTTAGACTTAGAGGCCACATTCAAATTTAGAGGAACCATAAAAAAAAATCTTTTTCTCTTTTGTCTGTGATCCAGTTTGTTCACAGACCTCCTCACTAAACAACCAATATCTACAAAATGCTAGACACATATGACAGCTCTGTTTGTAAAATAGCCTGCAGGGAAATAGTTGCTTCTAGGGCAGTTTGATTTTTATAGACTTTACTATGTTTACATTTTAGTTTGAAGTGTTCGTGGTGTCTAAACAAATTAGTGCAGTCTCCTCAGAGGCTTAACAATGTCTTTTGAGGAAAATTTATTTTCTTTATGATATATTGTGAGAATGTCTGTGACAGCTCAACACATAGGGCCCATGAACTGCATTTACTGCTAAACCATGAACAAACCAGTAACTAATCCAGCATGATGTGTATTTGGACCCACTTGTATACAGACTGGAAAATTTAAAAAAAAAGTCTTTCTACGTATATTCATTGTTTGGAAAAATAATTATCAATGCACCATAGTGGAAGTAGACCATTAGAGTGCCCATATTTACTATGTCAATAACATACAGATCCTATTTTCTTCTCTTGTACCTCTAATTTCTTCACATGTGAAACAGTGGTAGGTGATGAAGATGAAAGAATCTATGTGAAATGCCCTAAGAGCCAGGGTATACCTGAAGAGTAGAGTTCTTACCTAGTATGCACATAGTCCTGAGTCTATCTCTAGCACTGAAAATAAGCTAAGTGCTCAGTAAGGAGATACGTTGTATTATATTAGGCAAATGATTAAGAAAGTAAAAAAGCCCCCCTTTCCTCCCTTTTCCCCTCCTCCCCCTTCCCCCCTTGGTTTTGCTATTTTTAAAGACTTATTTATTTTATGTATATAAGTCTTGTATGTGCATGACTGAAAGGGGCATCCGATCACATTATGGATGGTTGTGAGCTGCCATGTGGTGGCTGGGAGTTGAAATCAAGACCACTAGAGGAACAGTGTTCTTAACCACTGAGCTGTCTCTCCAGCCCCTCCCCATTGGTTTTTCAAGACAGGGTTTGTCTTTGTAGCCTTGGAACTCATTCTATAGACCTGGCTAGCCCTTGTAATCTTAGAGGTGAAAGGTGCACACCAATGTGGCCAACTACTATCTACTCTTAATTCTAAGCTGCTCAATCTATATATTGTTACATGTATGTTTGCTTTCAGGGCTGACTATTTGGTGTACTCTTCCCTGGGGGAAGACTGTTCCTTCCACTGTCAGTATTCCTAAGTTGCCTGTAGTTCCTTGTGCAGCGTTGAGTTCATGTGAGCTTCCCCTGTCCACATTAGCATATCTATTGGTACCCTCCTTATTCAGCTCATGATTAGGCAGTCATATTGGTGAGACTTAATGTGTGTAGCTTCTGACATTCCCAGGAGACACAATCTCACAGCAAACTCCCTGTCCTGGTCTATTTTGTTGACTGTTCTTTTCCTAAGACCTTTTGGCTATCAGAATTAACTTTGTTTTCAATGAAATGTCATTCCTGGAGAAAGAAAAGCAAGGTATGTGGTACAATAATATAGACCAGTGGTGGTTCTCAACCTTCCTAATGCTGTGACCCTTTAATGCAGTTCCTCATGTTGTGGTGACCCCCAACCATAACATTATTGTCATCGATATTTATTAACTGTAATTATGCTATGTTTTGAATCAAAATGTAAATATCTGATATGCAGGATATCTCACATGTGACCCTTGTAAAAGGGTCATTCAACCCCCAAAAGGGGTCATGACCCTTTTCAGATGCTGATACAGACCTTAGAAGCAAAGTCTTCATTAATCTTTATTGATAGAGGGTCTTTTTTCATGGTGTGACAGGTGTCACTCCCTTTAGGCTGATAGTTAATGCTTTAAGTGCCATCAAAAGGAACTTCTGCAGCTTCCTTGGGAGAGGTAGTTGATTTTAGAAAAGAGTGAGGGTTTGAATCACAGGCAAATAGTTCTTCTGCTCATTAATTATGCCGTTTTCCTTGAACCAGTTATTTGAACTTTCTGATTATTTTTTTCATCTCTAAAATGTCACGCTATGACACTTAAAGTTCCTTGCAGAGCATTACTTCCCTATCTTTCTTTCAAAGTTAAGTTCAGGGTATCCACAGAGACTGACTACGTATCTGCAGGCTGTTGTCATACCCAAGCATTTCCTGCCTCAACCTCTTGGGTGCCACCATGCCTGGCTTTACCTTCTCATTTGCAGATGTAGAGTTCATCAATTCCTTTTCAACCAGACAACAAATTACTCAAGTGTCTCTCTTGTGCTACAGAACATAATGTGGGGATGGTAGCACAGTGTTTATTAATATGTCTTCTTTGATGTTACTACGTAATTAGTCCTTCTGTCCTTTTGTTAAGCATGTTTAAGGATTTCTGTACTTTGAAGTGCTCCTACGTTGATATGAAAGAAATAAGCATCACAAGCAACCAGCACTCAGTATTTTGAAGGTGTATAAGCGGTCGCGTTGTGCCAGTATCTTACTCATGGTGCTTCAGTACTACTCATGATATTTTCAAATGTGAATTAATAGAAGCTTCAACCCCTCTTTCGTTATTTAAAAAGGAATTTGTTGATCTAGGTGCCTATGTTTGCCCTTGGTTACAACGTTAATATTTTAAAAACAGATCATTAGAAGAGTATATTAAAAAGAGTAATAAAACATGTGCCTAAATGTACTATTTCAAATAGAACCTTTCAGTTCTGGCCTCTTGCTGCCCCCTTTTTTTTTTTTTTTTTTTCATTTTTTTATGTCTCCGTTTTTAAGAGTACGTTACACATTCTTATGGAAAAGCCAAGACATCTTTAAGTAATATCATATCATGGCCCTTCTATTAGTTCTTTAGTCTGTCAGTATTGAGAATTGTCTAGTGAAACAGACAAAATTTGTCTATAAATTGTTTAGAAGCAAGATGTATAAGCAGACAAGATTCAAGATATACAGGCTCGGGCTTTTACTCCTTTTACAAGCTTCAGTATTGTCTGTCTAGCTTTAGAGATCACCTTTCACCTGTATGTTTTTCCCAATATTTAGTTTTGGGTCCTATTAGTCCATAATACGCCAAAGTAATATAAATAGTCACTTGGCTTGGGTTGGCCTGAGAGCAGTGGTTTCTGTCCATGTGCTTCCGTGTGTAACCCTCACAAGCATATCCTTCCTCCAGTGCTAACCTTCATGTTGTGTTGTCCTCACAGTTTCCGGCCGTTAACCATCCTCAGTCACTGGAAAGAAGATACCTTGGAATTTTAAATAGTGTTTTGCTTGACCTAATGAAGGTAAGAAAAGTATGTTTGTTAAAAAAAAAAAAAGTCCTGAGATACAAAGTGAGTAGATTATAGTAAATAATTAGTGAAAAGTTTTTTTTTTTTTTAAGTCCTTTGGCTTGTAGATTTTCCTCTGCCTATTCTAGGACCATAGCCTGCTTTTATGAATTAAATATTTTGTTGGTAGATGATTAATGGAGAGTATGTCATGTTATAGGGCGTGTAATTTGTTTATAATTGTACCAGGAATCTGGTGCTGTCTAAGTTCATCTAGAGAGGAGCGTGTAATACCTCATTTACTTTCCTAAAATGGGCAGAATAATGAATATTTGTTGGCATTCAAGAACCACTTGGGCATATGTTTTAAAACAAATCTTAAAGTGGATAAGACAGAAGAGTTCACAATTATTTTTTCTATAACATTAAAGTCCCTCACAGTCTATACACATTGAATCAATGAATTTTTTTTTTTTTTTTTTTGTCTGACTAGGCTGCTTCTCCTCTAGGCAGATTGCTTTTCTTTAAATGTATCAGGGTCACTACTGACATCCTTGCCTGAGTGTTCTTCCTCATACTAGCGTTTCTGGAATCATCCTACTCCAAACCACTAAAAACAGCCTCAAAATTCGTTTTTAATACTTATTTTTATTATATATATTATATGTATGTGTGTGTGCATTTTGTATTCATGTGTGTCTGTATGCCATGTTATGAAGTGCCCAGGAAATCCAAAAGAAGGCATCAGATCTCCTGGAACTGGAGTTACATACTGTTGTGAGCTGTTATGTGGATGCTGGGAATCAAGCCCAGGTCCTCCGGAAAAGCAACCAGTGCTCTTAGCTGTTATCTCTCCAGCCTCAAAATTCTTTTTTAAAGATTTTCTTGCTGGACATGATGGCACATACTTATAATGTCAACATTTTAGAGGCCGAAACAGAAGGACTGCTCTAAGTTTGAGGCTAGCTTGAGCTACAAAGACCCTGTCTCAAAAATAAGAAAGTAAACAAAGATTATCTGCCTCAGTACACAGTAGTCCCTTGAGTAAAAAAAATAAAAAAATTAAAAAAAACCTATTTTTTATACTTCCAGTTTTTGTTTCAGGTAGTAAATGTACAGGCAAACATTGTTTCAGAGTAAAACTTCAGTGCTTAATTATGGATCAGTTTTGTTTTAATCCAACTCATTCAGCTCTCAAAATGTGGGGGCTACATGGTGTGCAGAAACTTTAAAAGACAGACTAAGCACAGTGGCAAGTTACTAAGCTGCATTCTTAGAACTTTGTTGTGTCTTAGGGTATGGTCATCTGTGCCCCAGGGAAGAGTGTAAATAGGTGCGGGGCCAGAATTGGAGTAGGGGCTCTGGAATTTGGGAAATGTCACATACCGTATAACCTTTCTAGAGGTATACAGTGTTCATTAACCTATAAAAGATTTCAGAACTCTCACAGTAAAGCATTTCTATCTCAACTTTTCCCAATTTTAATTAAATATCAAATACTATGTTGTACAAACTCTAATAAAGCACTGGTGTTATTAACACAGATTGAGAACTGCTATTTTTTAATGAACCTTCAAAACTCTTTGAGTTTAATTAAACGTTATTAGGTTTATGATCAGTTAGGTTTTGCCAATACTTTCTTTCATGTAGTCAGTACTTATCAATCTGGACCTTACTCATTTAGTAATTTTTAAAATATAAATAGAACAGAGTAGAACAATGGAATTAATTACAATTTTATGTTTCCTGACTTTTTTCTTTTTTTTTTTAAGTTAAAAATGCAATGATGATTAGTAAGAAAAAGAGGCCATGAATTTGAAGGAGAGTGGATAATTATATCCACATCTAATGATTAAACTGTTCATTTCATCTTGTACTTCTTTATAGCAGTCATTTTAGTAGAGCGACAACAATCACTAGAATTAATGCATGACCATGCCCTTAATAATTTTAAAAATATCTACAATAATTGGTTTTGCCTTACTTTCATTTTTTAAAATGATGATGTCCTACCCCCATGTTCTAATTTTTTGTTTTGTTTTGTTTTTCAAGACAGAGTTTCTCTGTGTAGCCTTGGCTGTCTTGGCCTCACATTGTAGACCAGGCTGACCTTGAACTCACAGAGATCCAACTGCCCCTGCTTCCCTGAGTGTTGGAATTACAGGTGTGTGCTACCATGCCCCCCTGACATGCTAAATTTTAAAAACTCTTAGCTAGGTAAATTTCATACTTTGCTCATAAAGAGTTCATGCTTTAAAGTAATTTGAAAATCGACATCTGTATTCATAGCATATAAATGTAGTTTTTGTATTACAGTAAATTCTACATGATATCAAATAAATGAAAACAACACCTATGCTTCTGAAAGGTCATGGGTGCTTTGAATTTAAAAGAACTTCTTGAGAGCTGATTTTTTAATGAGCTTCTTATATTTGAAACCATTTTAATTGTAGCTGTTGGAAATACTTGTTAAAACCATCACAGTTTTTGTTCTATAATAAGGGAGAAAAAAGAATTGAGATTAAGTTTGCAATTGTGTCTAAGTTAATATAGATATAAATCCACATGTAATTAATGGCTAAGTTTCAATAATTAAAATCTTTGGATCAAAATAAATATGTCAGTATATGGTAGGGTTAGAATTGAAATGTTCGGTGGTGCTGGTTTGAAATTGAAGTCTGTTAATTGGGAACAAAATTGCCCTCACTACTTAACTAAAGGTATTCATTATGGGTAAGACCAAACTGAACTAGGAATGAATTTGTGAACAGTAGAATTCTATTCTTCTTCCTTTTTCTGAGAGAAAATAGCAAAAACTTAGAAAAGTGAATTTCAGTACTTTATTATATCACGTTAGAGTATGCTGGTTACGGGTTTTAATATTTTACAATTTCATCAATCAAAATAAAAATCCTGTCCAACTAATAGATAAACAGTTTTGGGAGAAAACATTTCAATTGCCAAAATTCAAAATAAAATATAGGGTTAGGGCCTTGGTAAAGAAAGAACACTTAGAGATGAGTAAAGGTGGATGCAAAAAATGGAAAATGAATGAGAGAATATAAAGGTCACCAGTAAACCTGTAAAAGTATTCAGGCTTGCTAAAGTCAAAAATATAAGGCAAACATTTGTGAGAGGAACTGGAGCATTGACTCACTGATGAAAGGCACTTGCTGCTCTTACACGGGACCCATGTTTGGTTCCCAGCAACTATGTTGATAGTTCACAACTACCTGTAACTCCAGTTCCAGGGGATTCATGTTATTTTCCAACCTCTGAAGGCAACTGCGCACATATGGTACACATATATACATACACACATAAAATAATACTTTTAAAGAGATGTGAGAAAGCATCTTTTAAATACCTGATTTGCAACTACTAACAAGAATGAGAATGCCTATGGTCTAAGAGTCTAGAAATTGATAGACTTAATATACTCCTTGAGAGGAGTATAATTTGAGGTAATCTTCTTAAGTGGTAATTTAACAGCATGGAGAAAAGATCCTTTAACTCTCTGCACACCTACCAGTACCATCTTTAAGAATCCGTTAGACCTCAAGTGTTTTTGCCATAGCATTAATCATAATAGTGAAAAGTGGCTCTCATGAAAATGTTTTTGCAATAGCATGCTTGCTAAGTAAATCATGATAGACCCATCCCACAGGCTTCTCTGTAATTATTTAAAGTCTTACTGTAAAATCTGCGGATGTAGCTTAGTTGTAATACCCTTGCTTTGCATGCACAAGGACTTGCCTTCATTCCCCTTTCTTCCCAAAGAGCCTTATAAAATGGTGTGGAGAACAGAAGAGAGGTGTGGGTATGGGACTGGGGGGGGGGGGGCTGGGATTGGGATGTAAAATGGTTAAGTAAATAAATACATGGAGGAAAAGATGGTGTGTTCCCAAGTTGTTAAGAAAAAGGAAACAATGTGAATGTTTGTCATTTGGGAATTTCTGAAAACAACATATAAAGTATACACACAGGAGTTAAAGCTCTATACTTACCTGGAATTATCTTAACATTGTATGGTAAATGGAAGGGAAGCTAAGTACATACGGTTATGTGCTTACTACTATTGGAGTAAAATGAACAGAATCAGATGAAAGTATGTGCAGGATAGGCCTCATGGGTAATGGAATGGAAATGGTCACATGCACTGTTTCCAGAGATAGTAACTACGTATCTTAAAGACGGTAGAAAAATGAAGAATGTACATATATGCTTATCAAAAAATTTAAATGTTTAAGTTGTATTGTAAAAAATGTTATTCATAAAGTAACTGGAAAGGACAGGATATAAAAACATGTGTACATCATGAGCGGGTATTATAGAAGAAACACTATGTATGACGTTCACAAGCAGGACTAGAAAGCTCTCTACCAAGAGGAGATTGTGGGTGACTTTGATGATTTTTTTTCCCTCAACTGTTGTTGCTAGGTATTTTGCAGAGACTGGGGTAGAGTTTAAATTCAATTATTTTTTTTTCATTCCTAAACTTTTATTTCCTAAGAACTTACTGAAGTTGGACCCAGCTGACAGATACTTGACAGAGCAATGTTTGAATCACCCTACGTTTCAAACCCAGAGACTCTTGGATCGCTCTCCTTCTAGGTCAACAAAAAGGAAACCTTATCATGTGGAAAGCAGCACACTGTCTAATAGGTAAATATTCCCTTCTAAGGGAATACAAATGCAGTCATGGTCTTACAAGTAGGTGGAGGAGGTGGCTTCTAAAATTATGCAATTAGAGAAAAGAAGGAAAGCCCTCTTTATTCAAAAATATCTTCCTCATGCTTATTGCATGATTCAGAACTATAATTACAGAGTTGTGTAGGACTCTTAAAGACCTTATTATATTTAACAAGTATATGATGAAACTATGTATTTGCTTGGAAAGGAAGTACTGCATTTGAGTTAGCAGCCCAGGAGGTTTCTAGCATCAAAGACAGCTTTAAGACCTAGCAGATTCTGTGTAAATTACAGAAGAAGAGGGTTCTGGAAAGGGAAAGAAAACACTGAACACGTGTGTGGGGAACTGAACAAAACTGAACCAAGGCATAGGGAAATAGTCATCAATAATTAAAAGAAGTACATTTTGAAAGTGCTTTTTGAGCATGATATTTAAAAATATTTGTTTCTTTCCCGGGCATACCTGTAATCCTAGCACTGAGGAACTCATTGGGTAGTCAAACAAGCTTCAGTACTTGCTGTGTTCCTCCTGAATGCCAGGATCACAGGCTCATCACCACATCTGGCTGAAAACTGGTTTCTTGAATCAATCAGCCAGTCAATCAATCTCTATCTCCCTTCTTCCCTGCCTCCCTTTCTCCATCTCTCTCTCTCTCTCTCACCCCTCTTTTACCTCCTCCCCTCTATTGAATTAGTCAGATTGCCTTTCCTGTCCTGACATTCTCCAATTATGTTGCTGCATTCACAGGAGAATGGTGTTCCTTCATCCTCCAGAACCCAGTTTTGTCATCTGAAGATTTTTAGATATGGGATGTAAAAGTAGTTTATTTCACTTTAAAAAAATGAAAAACAATGAAGCTTTTAAATTTTGATTACTACCTCCCCCCCACACACACACACGCAGAATTTTCTTCCGTATATGGAAAATTATTCCTAATAGATTGGAATATTGCAAGGTCAAGACCTAGTACTTTGAGGCCTGGAAAAGCAGCCATAAATTAGGAGAAGCGTTGGTCCTGTTTTGCACTGCTTAGCTGCAAAAACACCATCTGTGTTGCATTTACTCTTCAAGACAGCTACTTGTGATGGCACAGCTTTCAGCTGTTCTTAGCTGGTTTGTTCACTGTTAACATCCACAAGCTTTCAGTATAATAACCCATGAAGGACCTGTCATCATTTGGTTGCTCCTTGACACTTGGGTGATTGACATTATTCCTGTATCTTTTCTGGGATTGTGCCCAGCTTGGTCTGGGGCTTTTAGTCTCCCTTCTTTCTACTTGAATTGCTACATGACTTCTCTAATTTAGATTTACAAAGAAAATGATCACAATGATGTCAGGTTTGGTAGACCAGTGATACATTTGTTAAGTTGCACTCTAGTCATCAGTGCTATAACCGGTAGTCTGAAAGAAGGCTGTATATTAATTAGTTTTACAGAGACTAACTTGACAGGAATTGTGAATAAATAAAAATTTCTGGAAGAATTCATTTTCAGGTCTTTGTGATATGTTGAATATATTACAGGGAAAGTCCTAAGTGTTTTATCTTTTAGTACTCTTCCATCATCTGAGGCCTTTCTCCCCACTCTTGTCTGTGGTCCATACTTATTCTGTAGAAGCCTAGCTTGCCAGGAATATGAATTCTCCTTCTAGACAATTTTAGATATGTTCACAACACTGTATCTATTTGTTGCCGCTCACATACTCCTCTGCCTTGTTCCTAGAGAGTGCACTGTCACCCTATATCCCAAGTCATTTTCTCTGTAGGAGGCAGTGGACTCAGTCCCCTGCTGTCACCTTCAGGCTCTTCTGAGGTTTTTCTCACCGCGTGTGTGGTGTGATGTCATTTTGGGTGTGTTGGTCCTTCTCAATGATGCTGTTTACCACCTGCCCCATATTAATATAGTTTTGTGCCTCTGTCTCTCTTTGCTTGTTGGTTTGCGGAATGTACCAGTCTGGCCTTGAACTTGTAGCTTCCTTCATCCTCCTAGGTGCTGAGACTAGAGGTTTGTGTCATCATGCCTGGCTATTTTTGCTTTTCAGCTTATTTTAAGTAAACATATTAATTGTCTATCCACTTATCTACTCTGCCAACCATTTGAGAGTGATTTATAGCCATACCGTTGTACACACATGTAATTCCAGCACTCAGGAAATGGAGGCAGGAGAATCAGGAATTCAAGGGCAGCCTTGCTCAAGTTTGAGGCTGATGTAGACTATCTGAGGTCCTGTCTCTAAAACAAGCAAGTGATTGAATGATGTAGACATCAATTATTTTTAAGTAGTTAGCAGATTAATACAGATTCTTTGCAGTGTGTCAAAGGAATCTAGGAAATTTTCTAAACTGCTTTTTATTGTTGTGCTTTGGCAGAGCTCCAATGTGAAGGTAATGTGATGCCCTTCCTACATAGGAATTATTCTATCTAAATCTCTGAGCTTCCAATTAATCCTAAAATGGAAACATGGAGACTAACTATTTAAGATATATATACATACATGAAAATCTGGACCTCTGACAACTCTTTCTGCCTTAATTTTATAGCATCCTTTCTCTTATATGCTGTGAGTGTATGTAAGATTGCATGGTAGCAAGTAGGTTTCTGTAGAAATAACTTAATGGTTCTAGCAGCTCTAGCAGCTTTCCTCAGTGCTCTCTGTTCCTTCCTGGTCCTCATTTAAAGTTAAAGCACTTCTGTCATTGCTACATCTTTGCCCTCAGAGGAAAGGGAGAAAATATGATTCCAGGGAGAACTTGAGTTAGGCACAAGGAGCCCTTTGGAGGGATTGAACTAGGACCTGAGTCAGGGGTGCATGGCCAGGAACAAACAGGGAAGTCTGTCTCCACCACCACCCCATCCTAGCCGTGGTCTCCTTTTCCCTGTGTTACTTCTTTCTCCTGTTCAGTCCTACCAGAAGATAAGTCAGCTAGGTACATAGGTAACCAATCTGAAGGAGAAAGAACAGCTGGATTGGAGAGTTTGCTTAGCTGTTAAGGGCTAGGCTCAAAATCAAAAACACGATTGTTTCTAACAAAGTAATAAAATGCCCACTAGTCATCCAGATATGACACACAGACTGTATCATCTAATAAGACCTAGCCACTTTCCTTTCATCTGCTAAAAAAAGAACTTATCCTTCATCCCAACACGAAATTCTCTCTGGCCAGGAGCTTGCCCTTGTACCTTTTGAAATATGCCACAATAAACCACCCTTTCTTTCTTTCTACCCTTTATCATATACGTATGTGTCTGATAATTTTTTTAACATTCCTGCAGTCAGTCTTGCAGACCCTATTGTGTATGCACTGTATTTTATTGATTTGGAGCTATGTTCTGTACTTCATTTAACAAGAAACAAAGCATGTCTTTCCTTTGTAATTCTTTTCCAAATCTGGGGAAACGAGAAGGCATAGTTTTGTGGGTTGACATTCTTATTAAATAGCAACAACAGCCCAAAGGACTTTTCTTCCAATTAGTGTCTGGTGGGAAAAAACTTTCAAATCAATCGATCTTCACCAGTAGCAATACTTGCAACATTTTCTAAATTTACTGTAAAAAGAGAAAGCATTGCTTAAATCATTACTTACTTTGAAACCTATGTCAAGCCACAATCTCATCCTTTGATTAGTTACAATACAACAAACTGATTTTTCTAGAATGCCATTTTCCGTTTTCAAAGAGAAGACAAGATTTCTCTCTGGGCAACTATTTGTGTATTACACTAGGTAGAAAATGAAGCTCCAAGTCCTAAAGAAGGGCTCGGTCACTTTGGAATAATGAAGTGTGAAATGAAGAAGGGACTAAATTGTGTCTTTTACCAAGCAATTAGCACTTAAGACCCTGTGTTCCAGTATAGGATTCCTGTTAAGTTTACACAGAAATATCTGAATGTTAGTGATGCATTTCTGTTTAATGTACAAGGAGCTATCTCAAGAGCCCCAAGTAATTGCCACTTCTCTAAAACATAAGCACAGATCATCATGTTTTCCAACAAACCTCACTAGTCAGTTCCCATTTCTCTCATAGTGTCATTTTCTTTTCCATCACTAGAGTTCTCACTTGTTGACTATACAGGCTAAAGATGAGATGTTGCCATGTGTGTATAGGTTCGGTGAGTGTGTCTCTGAGGCAGCCTACCGGTTTTACAGACAACATGAAGTTCAAAGGACACAATAACCTTCAAGTCTAAGTATTGCCTTCTGACATTCACACAGCTAAAGGAGTTGTCATCAGTCGGCTAGCTCTATTATTCTTATTAGCTATTTCTGTACCAGACAGTCATAGCCAAAGCATGCTTTACCTGGTTGTATCAGTGACTGTGTTGGCAGCCAGCAAGTTAGACAAGTGCTTAAGGATGCCAAAACAACTTCATCAGGAAGTGCTTTATTGTTCAGTGATTTACTCTCAGAAACTTGCTTGTTATTGATAGGATCATCTTTGAGATGATCAGTGATTGTAGTCATTTGAGTGCCTGCTTTTTCACCTCTTTAGAAAAATTATTCTTTTTTAATTTTAATTTTTATTAATTACAGTTTATTCATTTTGTATCTCACCTGTAGCTCCCTCCCTCCTCCCCTCCCAATCCTACCCTCCCTCCCCCTTCTCTACCCATGTCCCTCCCCTAGTCTACTGATAGGGGAGGTCTTTCCACCCTTCCTTCTGATCCTAGTCTATCAGGTCTCATCAGGAATGGCTGCATTGTCTTCCTCTGTGGCCTGGTAAGGCTGCTCCCCCCTGAGGGGGAGGTGATCAAAGAGCAGGCCAATCAGTTCATGTTAGAGACAGCCCCTGTTCCCATTACTATGGAACCCACTTGGACACTGAACTACCATGGGCTACATCTGTGCAAGGGTTCTAGGTTATCTCCATGAATGGCCCTTTGTTGGAGTATCAGTCTCAGAAAAGACCCCTGGGCCCAGATTTTTTGGTTCTGTTGCTCTCCTTGTGGAGCTCCTATCCTCTCCAGGTCTTACTATGTCCCCCTTCTTTCATAAGATTCCCTGCACTCTGCCCAAAGTTTGGCAATGAGTCTCAGCCTCTGCTTTGATACCCTGCAGGGTAGAGTCTTTCAGAGGCCTTCTGTGGTAGGTTCCTGTCTTGTTCCCTGTTTTCTCCCTCTTCCGATATCCATCCTCTTTGTCTTTCTGAATGGGAATTAAGCATCTTAGCCAGAGTCATCCTTCTTGTTTAGTTTTTTTAGGTGTACAGATTTTAGTATATTTATCCTAAAAATTATTCTTTTATAATATCTCTGTCTCTCTTTCTCTGTCTCTCTCTCACACACACACACACAGTATTCTTTTCAATCAAACCATTCCTTTTATCCTCCCAACAAATCCCTTCTTCCTAAGCCCCTGTCTAACTTTCATTTCATGTGTGTGTGCTCAGTCTGCTGCATATAAATATGGTTGCCTTCATCAACATGTAAGGGGTTGTTAGCTTGAGTAGGAGCAATGTACCAGTGGCTACACCACCAAAGAATATGACTATCCCTCTCTCTGTAACCTGTCAATGTCTAAATAGCTCCTTTGGGAGGGTAGGGCCTTAGGTCTCCTGCATTCATGATGGAATATTGATGGGCCCAGTCTTTTGCAGGTAACCACCGCTATTATCATGCAACAATCATGTCAGATCCAGAAAACAGCAGTCTTTCCCATCCTCCAGCTCTTACATTCTTTCCACTCTTTCCTTCACAGTGTCCCTGAGCTATTCAGGTGTTTTAAGTATATTCTTTCTATCTTTTACTGTTTGTTTGCTTATTTGTTTTAAACATTATACCGTTTGTCTCCTACTAAAGAAAACTGATCTGACTGTTTTTGTCTTATAGAAACCCATCCAGCAAGGGTGCTGCCTTACAGACTCACCACAGATCCAACAGCAAGGACATTCAGAACTTAAGTGTGGTTCTGCCCAGGGCTGATGAAGGCCTTCCTGCAAATGAAAGCTTCCTAAATGGAAACCTTGCTGGAGCTACTCTCAGTCCAATGCATACCAAAACGTACCAATCCAGCACCCAACCTGGGTCTTCCAGCAAAGATCTCACAAACAACAATCTGCCACACCTTCTCAGCCCCAAAGAAGCCAAGTCTAAAGCAGAGTTTGACTTCAATATTGACCCAAAGCCTGCAGAAGGCCCAGGCACAAAGTACCTCAAGTCTAGCACTAGATCTCAGCAGAACAGGCACTCGTTCATGGAAAGCTCCCAGAGCAAAGCTGGCACACTGCAGCCTAGTGAGAAGCAGAGTCGGCATAGCTATATTGACACCATTCCCCAGTCCTCCAGGAGTCCATCTTACAGGACAAAGGCCAAAAGCCACGGGGCACTGAGTGACTCCAAGTCTGTGAACAACCTCTCAGAAGCCAGACCCCAAATCACGGAACCGAGTACCAGTAGATATTTCCCATCTAGTTGCCTGGACTTGAACTCTCCCACCAGCCCAACCCCCACTAGGCACAGTGACACGAGAACTTTGCTCAGCCCTTCAGGTAGAAACAATCGAAACGAGGGCACCCTGGACTCACGGCGAACCACCACTAGACATTCAAAAACCATGGAAGAGTTGAAGCTGCCTGAACACATTGACAGCGGCCATTCACATTCACTATCTGCACCCCATGAATCATTTTCGTATGGGCTAGGCTATACTAGCCCCTTCTCCTCTCAGCAACGCCCTCACAGGCATTCCATGTATGTGACCCGGGACAAAGTGAGAGCTAAAGGACTTGATGGAAGCTTGAGCATAGGACAAGGGATGGCAGCCAGAGCCAACAGCCTGCAGCTCTTATCTCCACAGGTACCACTTAGCATTTTGATCTGTCTGGTGGCTTATCTTGGAAGTGTTACAAGTACTATTTATAAAGGTTTTCTCTACCGAAAGTAATCTTTGGATTATCTCTATTAAAAATAATATAGCTGTGTGTGATGGCACATAAACATACATATCCCGGCACTTCCGTAGCAAAGACAGGTAGATCTTTGTGAGTTTGAGGCTAGCATGGTTTGCATAGTGAGTTCCAGGCTAGCCAGAACTACATAGTGAAACCCTGTCTCAAAACAAATAATACTTATTATTTAAATATTTAAATCAACTGTTGAGTGCTCAAGACATCTCAACTTTGGTTTTAGCAATCTGTTTCTCAAATGTTCCTTTCTGACATATTTTGCTGACAGACCATTTTTTGTTGTTGTTGTTGAAATTGGCAACACGGATTAGCTTTAAGCTATTTCAAAAACTTGGGGTGTTTTTCTCTAATGTTTCTAAAGCACATTTGTTTAAACTTTGTTGCTAATACCAAGTATATTAACTGAATTTTAAATTTATCTTAAGTGAGATAAATTTAGCCTCCAGCAAGGGTAAATGATAACTACCCAGTCTTTTGTATTCTTACAAGATTTTTAAAGTTATGTATGTATGTGTATATCTCTGTCTAGGTGTGTGCACATAAGCATAGGCACCTACTGAGGCCAGAGATATCACATACTTTTGGAGCTGGAGTTAGAAAAAGTTGTGAGCTGCCTGACATGGGTTCTATGAACCAAACTCGGGTCCTCCGTAAGGGCAATGAATGCTCTTAACTGTTGAGTGGTCTCTCCGGCTCTTTGGTTTTTTTTTAAATGATTTCTTTACTAATATGTCTATGTTTATGACATGGGCCAGGGATATACATGTGGCATGCATATGGAAGGATAACTTTGTGAAGTTGGTTCTTTCTAGCCATCTTCATGTGGGTTTTAGGGATCTCACTCAGGCCATCAGGTTGCCTTGGTAAACATTTGACCTCTTAAGCTACAAAATCATCAAGGCCTGCATTACTAGAGCACTGGCTATGAACAGGCATAGAGAACAGGGAGAAATCACTGTGAGCAGGAGCAGTCTGCAATGGCTTCATTGCAGCTAACAGTCTGGCCTATATAGACAGATGAATGGCTGAAGAATGAAGCTGAGCTAAACACCGCAAGAAGCCCTGATTGGAAAGATTTAATTAAAGCATCCCTGTCATTTTGAAGTATGTTAACTGACAGAGGACGCTTGGTGACAAATTATTTGTACAAATACTGTAAAACTTTATTCCAGTCTCCATGCAGAAGTGTGCTTGTGTATCAAAAGAAAGATGGAAGCACTTGTACTAGTCCAGCCTTGGCCCTGTTAGAGGCTCCCAGAGGAAGTAGAATCTGAGCATATACCTCTGGGGAGGTTGAGGTTTCACTTGGGTAGGAAAATGGTAGCAGCAGGAAAGAGGAGTAAAAACAGGGAAAGTGTTCCAGGAAGACATGATGCTACATGAATCCCGACTGCTTTCACATTGTTGAAATAAAAATGTAAGAGCTGAACAATTCTCACATGAGGTGAGGAGAACATTCAGGGTTGAGTGCCAAGAGGAAAACAGAGTGGACCCTAAGGACCACACAGAAGTAGACACAACAGGACTTGCCAGTTGCAATATTGGAAGAAGCCTTCAGGGTTTCTTTCCTAGGAGCTTCTTTTCAGAGTTGGAAAGGGAATTTTTAAGCCCCTTAATCCAACAGTTTTCCTCTCAGATGAGGCTCATAGGAGATGGGTGAGCTGCGCAACCTTCCACAACTGGTAGTTCAAAGTAGAGCTAGGGTTCTGAGGCAGTCTACAAGCCCCCAAGTATAAAATGGTGGCAAGATGGCCTGGTGCCCAGTTAAGGGTGGGGCAGGAGAAGAATATTTGCAGGGCCTTTAAATGGAGTTATGAGAATGCTCAGAAGGGGTCCTGAGAGCTCACTATAAGATAAAAGAACCTGGAGTAGCTAGAGAGATGTCTAGGACACGCCCATTGCCTATCGAAGGGAGTTAGAAGTCAAAACAAGCAGATTGTGTTGACATTAAGGCAAGTGTAGAACAAAATAAAAATAAAAGGCAGCCTTCCTTGAAAAATGAACAAATGAGTGGCCCTCCGAGAATTTCTGTGAACATTGTAGTCATAAAGTAATTATAAACAATTTCTGAGGATTAGCACAGATCCAGCTGTTACTTAAGTCCAGTTCAGGACATGCAGTGCCAAAGCCTTAAGAAAGACCACAATTGAAGGCTAGAATGTGGCTGGAAGGATTGAAAGGTGACAAGAGCTGTGAGTAAATCATGGTGCTCATTCTCATGTAAAGTATTGTGGCTACTTTCAAAAGCATCAGGACTCTCACTAACTCATTTCCCAAAAAAAAAAAAAAAAAAAAAAATCTTTCTCTGGACCTTTGTCAACAGTACAGGTGGCAAAGGAAAAAAAAAGAACGGCTGCACCAAATGAATTTCTTTCCAGAATTCACTAAATATGGTGGTGGGAAGGAAGGGGGAAATACCAAATCTTATTATAGTTTTTAAATTAAAACATCCTATGCATATCACCTAGGCTTGAGCTAATACGTTTTGTGCATAATATGTAGACGCTGAATGCAGCCAACTCCTTAATCCTCCTAACCCAGAGTAGAAAGTGTGATGTGTTTTTCCTTCTTGGACACTAATAAAGACCCACTGCTGTACTGGGGTTGTGACTTACCCTACATGAGATGGAGCCAAGCACTGCTCTAGAGCATCTCTAGAGATAGGCACCATCATGACCATATCTAAGAAATACATTTAACAGATTAACTGCCATACTGGAGAAGACAAAGAGAGCAAAAAGCACCATAGACTACAGGAGTTGAGAACTCTTAAGACAAAAACCATTATGAGGGATTATTCTATTCCTTTTTACATTCACAAAACATTTCTTTTCATCTGCATCTGCTGTGTAAGTCTCCCAGAAAAATACTTTGGCCTCTGCATGTTTTCTTCCAAAGGACTCAGCCTAAAATCTGTAAGAGTACTTGTGGATGGGCTGGTAGAATCTCTTGGCATAGTGCTGCGTAGAGCTGTTATTGTCTAGATAGAAAAGTGATTTCTTTTGTTGTTTTAAAATAATTAATTGAACTATTTTCAGACTAATGCATTCCTTACTTGCCTTAACTTTAATGAGAATATCACTATCTGTTAAAAATTTGTGGGACTTATTTTACATTCATCAGATACTTTACTTTTTTATGGAATGAGGTATGTTGAAGCTACCCCATGATTTTTATTTTAGCTGGTTAAGGTCCGAGCTATATTAAATGAAGACTGTGACGAGTTTTCATCCCTAGAGATAGGTAGTTTCTATAAATCTTTTTGAATTTGATTTGCAGCCTGGAGAACAGCTCCCTCCAGAGATGACTGTGGCGAGACCTTCTGTCAAAGAGTCCTCCCGAGAAAGCACCTCTTCATTCCACACCCGTCAGAAGTCTGAGGTCTGAACTCTTCAGAGTTGCTACATCTTATAGATTGGTCTTATAGATAGGTCTTTACAGCCTAGCTTTTAAACTTTATCCATACCCAAATCTCCCATAAGTTAATTGAACTGACTTAGAAAGTAAGTAGTTTTCTTCATGACATAAGTGTGAGTTTTCCTTCAAAAAGATAAAAGAAAAAAATAGGCACTGGTTGGACTTTGTTGTAAGCAGCACTATCATCAATCCATGGTTGAACTTTTATAACATTGTTTCCTGCCTCAGGGTGGAGTGTACCATGACCCACATTCTGAAGAAGGCGCGGCTCCCAAAGAAAATAGGCATCTGTACAATGATCCTGTCCCAAGGAGAGTTGGTAGCTTTTATAGAGGTAAGCCCCTCCTCCCATATTTAATAGAATCTTCCTCTGTTTTCTGCTGAATACATCACCTTTCCTTGTCCACAACTATTTTTTCACTGCCCCAGCAGACTTCAGATCAACAACATTGTCTGCATTGTCATCATCTAACAGTTCTCTTTGTTACTAGTCTCACCATTATCATTTAGTCCCTTGTCTCTTCTGTCTAGAACTCTGATTGGTTTCTGTCTCCAAGGCACCCATCCAAAGAGTCCTCATAATTCTATTTTGAAGCTAGATACTGACCATATCATTTATTCATGTGACATTTACCCATGTCACTTTGTGCCCAGCACAGTTTGGCCTACCATACATCTTTAACCTGCCACCCATATGCGTAGTATGTCTACATGTAGTTGATAGCTATGAACACAGCTCAACACCAAAGTATAAACATCCATAAAGCATGAGAATTTTTAAAATTATATGTATTATCTTTGAGGCTAGGGGCACTGAGGCCACCTGTGGAGATCAGAGGACAGCTTGTAGTTCTTTTTTCACCATGTAGGTCCTGAGGATCAGCTCAGGCAATGAGACCTGGTGGCAATCATCTTTACCCCGATAGGCTATTTTCCCAGCCACATATATAAGGGGGAGTTGTTTTTTTGTTGTTGTTGTTTTGTTTTTTTTATTTTTATTTTGAGACAAGGTCTTACTGTGTAGATCTCGGTTGTCTTCGTATTATTCATATAACCCAAACTGGCCTCAAACTCAAAGAGATTTGGTTGTCTCTGCCTCCCAAGTGTTGTGCGTAAAGGTGTATGCCAATACACCAAGTTTGAGATTTTTGAAACTTTTTTCATTGTGCATTTCTAGAGTGAGAGCATTAGAGAGGACAATGTGATATTATAATGCCAAAAGTGTAAAAATGCCTAGAATATGTTAGTAGATAAGACATATAAAAATATCCATCCCTACTCTCACTTTTACAAAAGAGATTCCCAGGAAGTGTGATAATTGTCTAGAGCAGTCAGTTAATGATACTAGAGGAGAAAGAAATAGAGCGGTATCACTTTGGCCCCACTACCTCACAATCAGGCGCCAATTACTTAGCTTTAACTTGTTGAGAGGCCTTTGAATGCCTTCCTATTGACATCAGGGTAAAATCTCAATTCCCTGAGATGACATGCCAGGTTATTTGTGATCACACCCCTGTGCTCCACTCTGGCTGCTACCCACCCACCTCCATCCACACGCGCCCAACCACAGCTGGGCTCTTTCATGACCTGGAACACCCCACTCTCCTCCTGGCACCAGTTGTTTTTCACCGTTTTCTTCCAGCGTGACAGTCTTCCATGCCCTACTCCAGAAGCATTTCTTCTCTGTTTATTTCATGGTACCTGTTCTTTGTTCGTGATACAATGCACACCACCTTGCACTGGTTCTCTGTGTTTCTCTCATGTACTCCAACTTCTCAGTACGGAGCTAGAGATCAGGGCTAGAGTGCTTGCCTGGCATGTGTGAAATTCTGCATTTGATCCCCAAAGAGAGGGAAGAGGAAAGGAAAAAAAGGAGGCAGGGACTGCTTGACATGGCTTTATAAATAGTTACAAATTGAATTAAAGAAAAACTTCAAGGCTAGCTTTTAAAATACACTTTATTGTTAAATGGATGACTAAAACATGTTGTTGGGGTTCTGACAGTTTAGAAAAGAGCATATCGAGAAAAAAAAGCTTTGGAGTTGCAAATGTGTGATGATAAAGTAACAAATACTTGAGAATGCCGTGGCCTCAGTGGAGATATGAGCAGGGTGCTCAGGTGTATAAAGTCTGTCAGACTTACCATAGTCTTAACTTCTTCGTCTAAATAGCCTGACTTCCTGCTTTCTGTTGTTTTAGACAGCTGGAGAAGTTCAGTTGGGGCCAGGGACACACACACACACACACAAAAAAAAAAAAAAAAAAAAAAAAAACCCTGTTTGATCATTAAAATTAGGAATCTGAGCTAAATAAATGCATACAAGTTTTATTTAGGTATAGATATGTATTAAACAATTAGGCTACTATGGTCCCTCCCAGCTCTACCTTGGAAAAAAGTATTAGGCACTAGGCCTTTTAATGACACCATCCAATTCCATGATGACTTTAGAATCTTATAAGGCTAAACTTTTAATTCAGATTAAAGTTAATTAAATTTTTTGTCTTGTTCATGAGTAAAAACATCTTCAGTATAAGTTTTTCTTCTAAAATACTTTGTTATATGTACAGATGTTTATGGACAATATCCTTTTTGGGGGGAGGAGGGTCTAACAATTTAAACCAGATTGGCCTCCAGCTGACTTCTATCCTCCTGCCTCTATGTTTCAATGCTGGAATTATAGGTGTGTGTTAAGTAAAGTAATGCCTAGTAAAGGAATATTTTTTTATTTTATTTTATTTTTATTTTTTTATTTTTTTGTAAAGGAATATTTTAAGATAAGATGGAAGTAGAGATTTAAATCAATGAAATAGTCTTTGACTTCTAGAAATACTATTTTGGTTGCAAATGGATTGAATTGGTTAATATGGGAAAAGCACTTCCTTTCTCTAGCTCATAATCTATTCTGAGATTTGACAAGTAGAACATTTTAATTTTTAAAAGTTCAGTAATGAAAAAAAAAGTTCAGTAATGGAAGGGAAAGTTTCAACTGAATGAAACACTTGGAGTCATCTGTTATTTCAGTGATACCGGTAAGTCCTAGAGAAAAATAGTGGTTAAAAAAAGATAGATGTCTCCAGATCTATCTAGACAGATGTTTCTAGAATAGGCTCATTCTCTCATCTCCAGAGGCAAGTGAAATGATGTCACTTTTTGTCGTTTTTAATTTATTTTTAAGATTATAATATAATTACAACATTTCTCCTTTCCCTTTCCTCCCTCTAAAATCGCCTATTACCCCCACCTTGCTCTCATTCAATGTCATGGTCTCTTTTTCACTAATTTTAATTACATACATACATATGTGTGTATGTGTATTTACATATATATTCCTGAATATAACCTGCTCCCTCCATTTGTTACTTGTATGTGTGTTTTCAAAGCTGACCCTTTGGCACCTCTCTTGCTCCCAGATTCCCTTAGTTGCCTATAGTTCTTTGTGTAGGTTAAGGCCTCCTGGGCTTTTCCCTGTCCACATTGGTATATCCTTTGGTGTTGTCCTTGTTCAATTCATGTTTGGGAATGTTGGTTAGACTTCATGGGTGTAGCTTCTTATATCCCTAGGAAGCACAATTTCACAGCAAATTTCCTGATTCTCTGGCTCTTAAAATATTTTCACCCCCTCTTCTTCAATGTTCCCTGAGCCTTAGGTGCAGGGGTGTATTTTAGATGTATCCATTAGAACTGGTCTTCACAACTCTGTTTTTGATTGGTTGCAGCTTCTCTAGTGGTCTCCATCTATTGCAAGAGAAGTTTTCTTGCTGAGGGTTGAAGACTATACTTATCTATGGGTATAAGAACAAATGTTTATAGATTGATTGTAGTTAGGAGTTGTGATGATCTAATAAATCAGTGGTCATAGGTTCTCCTCCAAGAACCATGATTTCACTAGCACTGAGTAGTTGGCTAGGTTTCCAGTATGCGGCATGGTTTCCTCTCATTGAGCCAGTCTTCAGTGTAATTAGATGTTGGCTTTTGGCAAGGTATGCACATCACTACTGTACCGTTTGGGTTATTGTGCCATGCTGGTCTTTGATGTGGTTAAGCACCATTATAGCTGGGTAGGTGTCTTAGTTGGGGTTTTTATCACTGTGAAGAGGCACCATGACCATAGCAACTCTCATAAAGGAAAGCATTTAACTGGAGCTGACTTACAGTTCAAAGATGTAATAATCCATCATTGCCATGGTGGAAAGGATGGCCACATGCAGCCTGACACGGTACTGGAAAGGTAGCTGACAGTTCTACATCCAGATCAGCAGGCAGCAGTAAGAGAGAGAAACTGGGCCTGGCTTGAACATCTGAAAGACCTCAAAGCCCACCCACAGTGACACAGTTATTCCAACAAGGTCACAGAAAGTGTCACTTTCTGGTGACCAATCATTCCAGTCTATGAATCTGCAGGAGGCATCCTTATTCAAACCACCACAAGGAGTTTTGTTGCTGCCTCCCTCCTTTGGAAATTTGGATGGAACCTTCTGGTACCATGAAAGCCAATCCTCAGGAAGGGGACATTTAGGTCACTTCCAACTCAGGGATCTCTAGGCTCTGTATAGCAAGCAACCAGGACGTTGAAATGGGACGATTGCCAAGATAGGGGGTTAGGGAACAATAAAGAGGGAGAAAGCAGGGCATAAGTGATCTGATCAGGGAAATGAGAAAGGGGTTCTTTTTAAGGAAGGGAGTTGAGGTAAATACAGAAGGAGGTGGAAGGTGGATTAAATAACTAAGAATGTCTGAAAAGTGACAAGGAATCATACTATTAACTATTTATGTAAAACCTATAATACATGCATATAATTCTGTGTATAAAGGTATAGTTGTTGTTTTAAGACATTTTATAGTGTAACCCAGTCAGGATGACCTAGAACTGACTCTAACCTAGTCTGTCCTTGATCTCAAGTCAGCCCTTCTGCCTCAGCCTCTGGAGCACTTGAGCACTTCCCTTACTTGGTGTCACTGATCATGACATACAATGTGCATATGACTTTCATGATGAAATTTATAGAATGGTCAAGTTTAGAAATTGATGAAAACATGGTTACCCCTTCCCTCAAAGCAGAATCACTCAATAAATTCTAGTTCATATTTCTGTTTATTTTTTGTGCTGAGAATGTATAGAAAATTAATAATTTGTGCAAATGGCCAAATGTCCTTACAGTTTAAAGATCTAAGTGGCACACCCTTCCATTGTCAAGGATTATAGTGTAATTTGTGTGTCCCAGTATACATATATTGTTAAGTACAATTTGGACTAAGAATAATAAGAAAGCCTCAACTTCAAATATCCAAAACTATGGTGTGGGGGAGGAATGGATACAATCGTCATACTTTAAATGATGTCCCATTTTAAAATGTCCTTAAGTACTCTGTAGCGTATCAGCTAACATCCCAGGTTTCTGTTTTGAAATCTTCATAACTGACTCCTGTAACTGTTTAAGCAGTTGAGGAGGGAAATTTGCCTAGACCACCTCCATACTCAGGAACCAGAAGTTCTGGAAAGGCAGATGAGGACTTTTACTTTGTTTGTGTCTAAGAAAATGCTGTAGAATAACATTAGAACTACTTCAGGCAACAATGTGCTTCAGTAATGCTTTTCTTGTCTTCATTCAGTGCCATCTCCACGACCAGACAATTCTTTTCATGAAAATAATGTGTCCACTCGAGTTTCTTCTCTGCCGTCTGATAGCAGTTCTGGTACCAGTCATTCCAAAAGACAGCCAGGATTTGATCCATGGTGAGTGTTTTGGTTTAGTCTCACTATTCCTTTTACTAACTGTGGATGGGAATTCAAGGATATGCAAGATAAACTTTCTAGTATTCCTTTTACCACTAGGCCTTTCTTTCTTAAGAATAGGGAAAACATGGAATGTTGAGGAGTTTTGTAATTTTTTCAAGGTCAGAAGTTCTATTCGCTAGCATTAAAAAAAAAAAAAAAAAAGCTCTGTAAGCTTTCATCATTTTCATTCATTCTTTTATTGACAGTGAACTTGGTACTGACACTTTGTATAGCCTTCTGTATGCATTGTCTCAGTACTCTTGGTTGCCCTTGGAAATAAGGGCTATTTCCATTTCATACACACTGAAGCTTGAAAATTAGAGAACATACCTGGTGCTGATCACCTGTAACATGGAACAGGGACACTAGCACTTCCCTCATAGAATCGTTATGACATTTGAGTGATATAATATAAAAAGGCAACTAAATAGGGCCCGGCGCTATAAGGGCTCATTAGATTAGTAGTTACGGTTATTGTGCCTAATGCAATTTACTCTTTCCATGGTTTGTTGACCATTTTGCTTTTAACTTTGCTCATAAATTTCCATACCTCTTTGTGATTGTTTTGTTCCCTAGTGTGTCAAAAACAGGTCTAGCTTTTGTTAGTTTTCAGTGTTGTCCATTTTCAGGTGTAGCTTGGACAAGCCCTGAGATTGATGTCCAAGTGTCAGAATACAGATATACAGAAGGAACTGTTTTCTCTTGGCTGTTGCTTAATACAATGGTGACAATCTAAAACAGTGAACGGTATCAGTTAGACACTAGCATAGTCCTTTGAAAATTAGGTTAGTCAGATAAAAAGTAACTGAAAGTATGAAGTGGCCTGGCATGGTAGTATTGGCTTATAATTCCAGCACTTGGGAGACTGAGACAGGAGGATTGCCAGCTTAAAACTAGCCTGAGATGTGTAGTGAGACTATATCTCAAGGCCCTGCCCCAGAAAAATAATTTGAAGTAGGACAGACATCATAAGCAATGGAGTGGTTTCTGGGATTTTGTTTGTGGTGTGTGTTTTAAGGGTTTGATTTGGTTTGGTTGTGGGGACCGAATAGAAATATATATGTGGAATTGGTTGTTTTGAACCAGAAGTGCAGTTGGGATGTTACTCTTTAGCCAAGACATCATCAAGTTGTCCTTGCTCTAATGTTTCTATTATGTGGTTTAAGAAAGTTCCAGAATCCGTAGCTGTGCATTGGCTCCTCTTTTACTCTCTACCCCTCCTGATAATGGCATGTCTTCTTCGTGTATCACATCTAGTATGATCTAATCTTTAATCAAGTTTGACTCATTTTGCTTTTTTCTTGACCAAGATCTCTTTGTCTTGCCACATTCTTCATATCTGAAAGAACTATGCATTTGATAACATAAACATAAAAGTATCATTAGAGAATCATGGTAAAATGCTATTCTTAAACTATCACATAACCTCAGTCCAGTGTGTTTCTGTAATAGAGCCACTTTAAATTTGTTCGGGAAAGAGAATATTTGTACACTGTACATATTTGCTGCAATAGAAAGATTGAAGTACTATGTCATATTTAAAAGCAATAAATAGATATTGTAGTCTAACATACAGAGCTGTTTTGCTGGCCCTCGTTGTTGTCTTGAACTCAGTTAAGAAATGGTAAATAAGCCAAAGTAGCTCAGAACAAGAATAGCCTTGATTTAGCCAGATTCATTGTCTTTACTAATAGGATGGCACTTCAGTTCTCACTTGGAAGCTATTTCTCCCTCCTTTGGCCCAGTTTTAGCAGTTAGTACTGAGGTCATTCGGATGATCTGTGGTTCCATCTAACAACACAGTGTCCATAGGGGAGAAGGATCACAAGCAATAGCTATGGAGCAAAGCATTTGTGTTTTTGTCCTTTCGCAAACCTCTGAAAATCCCATGCATCATAGCTATCCATTTAGAGTGCATGCCTATAAAATGAATGCCATTTACTTTATTATAGACAGACAGATAGATTAGAAAGATAAGATAGCTACGTAGCTAAATAAGATAGAAGACAAAGTCTGTAGTTTAGAAAAACTGCCATCAAATTTGGGCTAAAAATTGATACTTAAACTAAATTCATTCAAAGTCCAACTGGTGAAGTGAAGAACTGTGAAACTCACTTGAATAATGACTGTTTTTTTTTCCTTTTTTACAGAGTTATGAATATATTGTGTCCATTATAGCATGTCAGTCTATCTTACATTTTTTTTCTCATAGAATCATACATTGAATTTCTTGTGTCACACAAGAGCTGACCACCTTCGTTACTGCCAGGGGAGAGGTGAAGCAGGGAAAGTGACAGAGCAATGCCCCCTCCCCCCATCTCTCCCATTCACTCTCGTGTTGCTCACATGGGGATTATATTAAATTTCAAAAGGCTGACCCTGAAGTTTCAGCCCCACTGTTCTTCATCATGAGTCTGGGGGCAGTTTGAGTAAGATGTCAGGCTCCTTGGTTGATTTCTCTCTTGATCCCTAATACCTAATACAACATTCCATAAGCGTTGATTAGTTTTAAGTCAGTTTTTTGTTTGTTTTAATTCTTTCCTTGATTACAATGAGTCTTTGAACTTCCCTCACTCTCTTGACTCCCTTGGGAATAGTTCTTGAGCTAGATGTTACCCAAGGCGATGGTCTGGGGCACTAGCTGTATAACCCTTCTCAGAGTGCCCCTCTCTGAAATTTACGTGACACCCAAAGCTGCCCGCTGTACCAGGTGAAATTATAGGGGTCACAAATCCACATAGGGAAATAGTTGCCTCACTCTTGCCTCGTTGGCACAGTGCTGCTTGTTCAAGTCTCCTTCCTTTGTGTACCACACAGCTTTTCAAGTGCCTGTCTTCTAGGCAGCTGTCCTGTCTCCCTTTCACTTGCAGGCTTTTCTCTCTTTGGCTTTTCAGTGTATGTTTCTGTGTAGTTCTGCTTTCTTCTTTTGTTGTGTCTTCTCTTCTTTGCTCAGGCTTCATTTCTTCTGTCTTTTGAGATGAAAACATACTCATGCTCCAATCCTAGCTTTCATCTTGTTCAAGGGTAATTTCTTTTATTTTTTTTTATTTTTTTATTTTTTGTGCCTAGAAACTTTCCCTGCCTACATCTCAGCCCTACTACCTAGTGTGCTTCAGCTTGAAAATGCTTCACTCTTCATTCCTCCTGCCCCACCTTGACTGTAGTTTATCGAGTGCCTTAAAGACATCCCTGGGGAGGGGGGGCGGGGTTTGATTCATCCTCTTCCCTCTGTTTTCCCAGGACCAACTCTGCAATGACAAACTGCAAACTCTGAACTATTCTCCTGCCTGTTTTTGTTCTTGCCCTCAACTTCTCCAGCCTCTCACTTGCACATTACCTCATCCCGGCTAGACTTTTATCTTCCCAGGTAGAATTCTACTTCCTCCTTGCAGTAGTATCCCTTTCTTTCATTTCCTGCTAGCATAAAAAAATTTTTTTTTCTAATGCCTGTTTGCACCCCGCCCCAGACTGCATTCATGAAGGCAGTATTTTTCCCAACAGTACAGCACTGCATCTAGAGAAACTGAAATTCCCACCATCTCATTTAGACCCATGTAACCACATCTAACCCTTATAGATTTCTTTTGTTGTTGTTGTTCTGTTTTGTTGGGGGGGATTTTTTATAACTTTTTATTCACTTTATATCACAATTGTAGCCCCCTCCCTCATTTCCTCCCAGTCCCACTCTCCATCCATCCTTCCCACATATCCCTCTCCCCTAGTCCACAGAAATGGGGAGCCTTCCTCCCCTACCATCTGACCCTAGCCTATCAAGTCTAATTATGACTACCTGGATGCTCATCCTCTGTAGCCTGGCAAGGCTACTCCCCTCTCAGGGGGATGTGATCACAGAGCCAGCCACTGAGTTCATGTCAGAGATAGCCCCTGTTCCCCTTATTATGGAACCCACTTACTTAGAGACTGAGCTGCCATCTGTGGCTACATCTGTGCTGGGGGCGGGGGGGGGGGTCTAGGTCTCTATGCATGGCCCTTAGTGCATGGTCCTTGGTTAGTGCATCAGTCTCCGAAGGACCCACTGGGCCCATATTTGTTGGCTTTCTTAGTCTCTTAGTGGAGCTCCTATCTCTTTTGGGTCCTTGTATACCCCTGCTCTTCCATAAGACTCCCTGCACTCTACCCAAAGTTTGGCTATGGGTCTCATCATCTGTTTTAATACCCTGCTAGGTAGAGTCTTTCAGAAGACATCTACGGTAGGTTCCCATCATGTTCCCTCTCTTCAACTACTTCCAGTGTATATTCTCTTTGCCCTTCTGAATGAGAATTAAGCGTCTGCTATAAGGTCCTCCTTGTTATTTAGCTTCTTTAGGTCTGTGGACTGTACTATGGTTATGCTGTATTATATGGCTAATATCCACTTATAAATGAGTACATACCATGTACACCTTTCTGGGTCTGGGTTACCTCACTCAGGATGATCCTTTCTAGTTCCATCCATTTGTCTGCAATATTCATGATTTCCTTGTTTTTAATAGCTGAGTAGTATTCCATTGTGTAAATGTACCACAATTTCTGTATCCATTCCTCAACCGAGGGGCATCTAAGTTGTTTCCAGATTCTGGCTATTATGAATAAAGATGCTAGTAACATAGTTGAGCATATTTCAGATATATGCCTAGGAGAGGTATCGCTGGATGTTTCTGAGAAAGCGCCAGATTCATTTCCAAAGTGGTTGTACAAGCACCAGCAATGGAGGAGGGTTCCCCTTTCTCCACTCCTAGTCAGCATATAACTTGAGTTTGTGATCTTAAGCATTCTGATGGGTGTAGTATAGAATCTCAGAGTCATTTTAGTTTGCATTTCCCTGATGACTACGGATGTTGAGAATTTCTTTAAGTGTGTCTCCACCATTCAGTATTCCTCTGTTGAGAATTTTCTGTTTAGCTCTGTATTGTTAAATAGGGTTATTTGGTTTGTTGGTGTTTAATATCTTGAGTTCTTTCTGTATTTCCAATATTAGCCCGCTGACAGATACAGAATTGGTAAAAATCTTTTCTCATCTGTATGCTGTCATTTTGTTCTGTTGACAGTATCCTTTGCTTTACAGAAGCCTTTTAGTTTCATGAAGTACTGTTTATTACTGTTTATTAATTGTTGATCTTGGAGCCTGATCTGTTGGTGTTCTGTTCAGGAATTTGTCTCCTGGGCCAATGAGTTCAAGGCTCTTCCCCACTTTTTCTTCTAACAGGTTTAGTATGTCTGGTTTTATGTTGAGATCTTTGATCCACTGGACTTTACTTTAATGCAGGGTGATAAATATGGATCAATTTGCATTTTTCTACATATAGACATCCAGGCAGACCAGCACCACTTGTTGAAGATGCTGTCTTTTTTCCATTGTATACTTTTGACTTCTTTGCCAAAAATCAAGTATCCGTAGGTATGTGGGTTTATTTCTGGGTCTTCAGTTCTATTCCATTGATCCACCATTTTGTTTCTATGATAGTACCATGCAGTTTTTATTACTGTTGCTCTGTAGTACAGCTTGAGATCAGGGATAGAGATACCTCCAGAAGATCTGTTGTTGTACAAGATCGTTTTAGCAATTCTGGTTTTTTTGTTTTCCTGTATGAAGTTGAGAATTGTTCTTTTAAATTCTGTAAAGAACTGTGTTGGTATTTTGATGGGAATTGCATTGAATATGTAGATTGCTTTTGGTAAGATGGGCATTTTTACTGTGTTTATACTACCGATCCATCAGCATGAGAGATCCTTTCATCTTCTGATATCTTTTTCAATTTCTTTCTTCAGAGACTTGAAGTTCTTGTCATACAAGTCTTTCTCTTGCCTGGTTACAGTTAT
Organism: Psammomys obesus; assembly: GCF_907164565.1. Classification (NCBI taxonomy): domain Eukaryota; kingdom Metazoa; phylum Chordata; class Mammalia; order Rodentia; family Muridae; genus Psammomys; species Psammomys obesus. The sequence goes on along the minus strand of NW_026592776.1, from coordinate 2,023,725 downwards.
ACCAAGATACTTTATGCTTTCTGTAGCTATTTGGAAGGGTGTTGTTTCCCTAATTTCTTTCTCAGCCCCTTTTGTCTTCTGTATACAGGAGGGCTACTGATTTTTTTGAGTTAATTTTATATGTACTGCTCTGAGTTCCCAGATTAGTTATAGTGTGGCTGGATTGAATCACAGAACTTGGAACTTATTAAGTGGTGCTTAAATCGACAATTCTAGTGGAGTTTAAGAACACCTGGGGTGCTCCTGGTCCCTGGGATTATAGATGTATGCCATTGTGTCTGGCTTTCGTGGTTCCGAGGGCAAACATGGGGCTTCATGCATGCCAGGTGCACATTCCACCAACTGAACTATATCAGTACCATCAAAGCTATATCCCCAACCCCCAAATACTCTGTGCTGTACAACACCTTGTTGATGACCTCTAGTTTATATTTGTTCACAAAAAATTAAGAAGGACTGGAGAGATGGCTCAGGGGTTAAGAGCACTGGCTGTTCTTCCGAAGGTCCTGAGTTTGATTCCCAGCAACCACACAGTAGCTCACAGCCATCTATAAGGAAATCTGGTGCATAATGAGATATTGTATATACATAATAAATAAGTAAAAATTTTAAAAAATTAAGAAGAATATCAATAATTCTACAACCTAGATAGAGCTTTTAAGCTTTGTTTGGTTGGTGGGTTTTTGTTTTTGTTTTTTGGTGGGGAGTCTTTTTTGAAAGAGGGCAATCTCACTGTGTTATCCACTGTCCCGCTGTTCTCAAACACATGTGCTAAAGTCACATTCCCACCTTAGACTCCTAGCTAGGAGTATAAGCATATGCCATAATGCTGCATTTCAAAAAAGTGTACGTAGGTGGCGCAGGAGTTAAGAACACTCATTCCTAAAAAAGATTCAGGTTTGGTTCCCAGTAAAAATGGTAGCTCACAACCATCCATAACCTCAGTTACAAGGAATTCCACACCCTCTTCTGACCTCCATGGGCTCCAGGCACACAAGTAGTACACATTCAGACAGACCAAACACTCAAAACCCATAAAATAAATAAACTTTAAAAATTAAATAAGTATTAAAAGTGCATGTGTAAACCTATATACCTTCTTACCATGTAGTTAGACTTATCTGGTGTAGAAAGCTTAAAATTATTATAATTTTACTTAATATTATAGTTTAAATATTCTTTCATGTCAGTGGCTATTCTTTGAAGCTGTGATTTATTTTTTAATATAATTTTTTATTACAATTTATTCATGTCATTTATTTTTAATGCCTTCATTGTGGTTTCTCCCATGCAACCAGTAACGGTTTATGTACAAGTTTTCTGGCTTACATATTTTAATGAAATAAGCTGGGTGCTGTTTTGGGTCGTATTTTCTTAGTTATTATATCACTTCATCACTGCTTGGAATTCTGAAGCCATAAATATAAATTAACTGTCACTTTAAATGATACTACCACTATTACTTTTAGAGAATATGTAAATATGTTAGGTTTTATTTTTTCAAGAATAATAACAGTTTAATTGCTTTTTAAAGAGTGTAAGCCAAAAACCATAGGAGTTCCCCACTCCCTCTTTTTCCTTTTACCTCCTCTTTTAGGAATTTTTTTTTGATAAGTGGATTTTTGTTTCAGGATCAATCTTGGCAGATAAGCTCAATCTTTCTGTGTCAGCCTCCTGAGTGCTGGGACTAGAGGCATATGCCACCACACCTGGTTTGTTTCCTGTTTTGAATATCTTCTATTTTTATTAAGATACCTAGTGTTACCTGTGGTATCAATCTTTTTAAATTTTATTCTGTTTATTCTTCTGTCATATATTACATCCTGAATGCAGTTTCCCTCCCTCCTTCCCTTCCAGTCCCCTCATCCTTTCTTTCTCTACTTCTCTTTAGAAAAGGACAGGCCTCCCATGGATATCAATCAAATATGTCATATCAAGTTGCAGTAAGACTAGGCAAAATTGCCGTTAAGACTGGGCAATGTGATATTAACCTATTTTCAGCTAAAATGATTATTACACACACATTGAACATACTGTCTTAAAGCATACATCATGTCCACATTTTTTCTTGAGTAGTTTTTTTTTGTTTTTTTTTTTTTTTTTTTTTTTTAGCTATAATAGGTTAAATGTTTAATAAATAGGAATTTTCCAGTTTGGAGCAAATTTTACTTTTGTTTATAATATTTCTATAGCAGCATTTTTTCTTGTGTTTAGTAACTTGGCAAGCTACTAATAATAAACTTGTTAAGCTAGTTTTTAAAAAGGTAAATAGAAAAATGAAGGTATTGAAAATGTTCTGTTTTTTTCCCTTGGAGAGTTACAAAGGACGCATCCTCTAAACCATGCATTTTCCAGAATCTCTAATTCAGAGACTTTCAGCAGCAGGAAAATGGCCCCAAAGAGCAGTTACAAATCATTTGTAATAGTGCTCAAATTGCTAATGTGATCAAGCCTGTGCCAAAGAACAGCCGTTCCCCATGCTGGTTAGATTAGGTTCCTCCCATGCTTTTTAGAGGACCTTTACCTGTGGGCTAAATACTTCCTGGCTGATGGAATGTGGTATCACACATTTTCAGCCTTCATTATGTTTGTCACACAGTGGCAAGAGAATGAATCAAAGATCCATATGATAAACATGTCTTCTCATTTAGGAAAAGTCCTGAAAATATTAGTCATTCTGATCAACTCAAAGAAAAGGAGAAGCAAGGTTTTTTCAGGTCAATGAAAAAGAAAAAGAAGAAAACTCAAACAGTAAGTACATGACTAATATGTGTATATATTCTATGGATATATTTTACCTTCTACATGGGACAGTCAGACTTAATTTCTTAATGTGAATATGTTCTAGATACTTCTTTCTGAAGTCTCACATTACCATCCTCTCTCAAACCCTTTCAGGATTCAGCAGAATCTCAAGGAATAGAAGAAATTTAATGTGGATGAGAAAATACTTTAAGCCCTCTCAATAAACTTCTTATCCATGTGACTTTTGAGTCCTGAAGAAAGAATGAAGACATGAGATTTGTTTCTCTTTGGGAGCATAAAGATATGGAAAAAAAAAAAAAACTTAGGAAATGGTTTTGGTTTACATTTAAATCTTGAGATTCAAATAACCACCATCCCTTATCCTTCCCTGGCTTCTGGGTTATCTTGTTACGAAATCCAATTTCATCTGACATTTCAGGGCTTGCTTTAGTCAGAAAAGGTGTTTCAATTATGATGGCATTGTGAGACAAGCTGCACCTCAGCTCCTGAGAGCTCTGCATCTGAACAGTGGGCCAGCTCCACTTGACTGGACTCATCAGTTTTTGGAACCATCCAAGCGAAATTCTAATCTCCCCGGTAATGAAAAAGCGGGGAGGAAGAACAAGCCTCCAGGACAGCAGTAGGGAGAGTTCACTCAAAAGAAGCCTGCCGTCCTTCAGTACCCTCCTACCTAAGTGACATGAGCCACTTTCAATAGTTTTGGTTTGGGCTTTAGTTTTATTTCACACAAGATTTACTCTCATTCATTTACAAGAGAAAACTGCCTAATCAAAATGGCCTGTTCACACTGGCTTTATCTATGAGATGAGTAGACTCAGTGTTTTCTCAGGCCCTTCAAGGCATCATGACAATTAGAAATTCTAGCTTGGTGGTAACGAAGGAAGACAGAGATGATTATAGGAAAGGGTGTAACTCATAGTAAGGCTGTGGGTCTCAGAGGTGGCTGAGAAATGTTGTGAGTAGTTTTTGTTTGGTCGGTTGTTTTATGACAAGGATGTGCATATTCAACAATGTGAACGGTTGTTTTGCCTGCGTATGTTTGTTCACTGCTTGTGTGCCTGTGACCACAGAGACCATAAAGAAGGCATTGGATTCTCTGGAACTAGAGTTAGAGCCATTTGTGAGCTATGCTGTAGATACGTAGACTCAAACGGGTCTGCTGAAAGAGCAAGCAGCCAGTCCTCTTAAAAGCTGAGCCATTTTTGCAGGCCCTGAAAAGTCGTTTTTAGGCCCCTTTAAATCTAGACCTTTGTAAAGCATTGTTTCACTTGCTTATCAAATGTATTTCATTAAAAAGAAATGATTTCAAGCCAGGAGTAGGCATGGAGCCTGGTATTGTAAACCTTTAACCCCAGCACTCAGGAGGCATAAAAAGGCAGATCTCTGTGAGTTCATGACCAGCCTGGTCTACAGAGTGACTTTCAGGGTAGCCACAGCTATATGATGAAACCTGTCTCAAACCACCATCACCACCACCAACAAAAGATTTAATTATGGAAAAAAAAACGTGAAAAAGACATCATTCTTAATCATGCCAAACCTACCACAGACAATATTAGAATTTTAGTATTTCTTTGTAGCTTTTTAGCCTATGCATACATTTATGGAGGAAAGGTGAGGTGTGCGTGTATGTGTGTGTGTGTGTAATTTGTCTTAAACAATAGTATCCCCATCTTAGTGTAGTTTTGTATTCAGGCTGTAACTGTGTGTGTGTGTGTGTGTGTGTGTGTGTGTGTGTGTGTGTGTGTGT
>NW_026592776.1:1957047-2019199 GCF_907164565.1 Psammomys obesus | reverse complement strand
GTGTGTGTGTGTGTGTGTGTGTGTGTGTGTGTGTGTGTGTGTGTGTGGTGTCTGTCTGTTTTACCACTTCATTTGAATAGTTGCATGGTATTTCTGAAATGTTCGTGGGGGTGGAAAAGGGTACCTGTAACTCTTAACGAAACTTGCCTAGATGGAAATGTCAAGATCAAAATACCACTCAACTACATTTGTTGCTGAAACTGGATTAAGAAATGAAGAAATAGGCTTGACTTTGCCTCAGGATGTTTAAAATGCTTTACATGCTAAAAAATAAAACTCTGCCCATTGTCTGTAGAATATATTAGCTATCATATGCATTACCCTTCAGACACCTCTTCCTGGACACTGTTACAAATTTTGTTGTACATGACCATAACCCTTTGATCTGATTAAGTTATAGAAAATAGTTAGAGTAGAAGAACTGAGGCTGTCTTGTATGTAAATTTAGATTATAATACTTTTCTGACTTAGGCCAACATTAAGCCTAAAGCCCTTGCCTGACTGTGGCTACGCAAAGTATATACATTTTACCTAACTTGATTTTTCTAGACTTGGTTCAAATTTTAGATATTTAAATAGTATAGGTGAGGGTAATAGAAAAATTACTATTCTCTAGCATCTACTTCACTTAAACTTTTTATTAAATATTTATACTAACTTCATAATGACTTCAGTTTTACAAACCAAAAGTTTTTCACACCTCTCCCTTTTTGAATTAAGAAAAAAGTAAGGCCTTTGGAATCTAGAGTCAGATTTCCAAATAGTACTACATACAGAGTGCCAGACTTCAGGCAGGAAGGCCTGGCATTAGCTTAACTCCGCTTTCTTTGAATGAACATTCAAATGTAACCAGAGGGAACTTGTTTTTACTTTCTAACGTTCAGTAAATAGAAAGCTAAGTAGACCAAACCAAAAAAAAAATGGACAGTATTAAAACTTTTTACATAAGATTCCAAGAAACTTAAATCTAGAGCCAGACGAACATAGTATAGCTGCGACGGATCCTAAATCTAGTTTATTAGATTAGTTGCCGAGCAAGGCAAGTGCTGACCTGTCCAAAGTCACACAGAGTCGTAAGGACTCAATCCGGTTTCCCCTGTGAAAGGCTTCTCATTCAGGGCAGCTGTCATTAAAACAGGGAAACCCAGATACTTATACAGATGTCTTCATCCACACACCAATGAAAAAATGATCTCACTGCATTTCTATACAGTTTTGTTCTTGGACCATGGAAGAATCCAAAAGAGAGACAAGAGATGCCAAAAATATTTCTGTTGTAATGGTGCCTGCTTTGACTCTAGCAAGTCTGGAAGCTGCCTTGGGGAATCTGGCTTCAGTTGTATGTCCCTGGAGTTACATAAGTCCTCAAAGCATATGGTGACTTTGCCAACTTTGTAATTGTAGCTTACTTAGTATCTCAACTCAAAATGATACTTCAATATAAAGATTAAACCTTAAAGAAAATCTTGTGTGTGCATGAAATGGGGGAGGAGTGTCCAGGGCCACAGTGTATAGAGGTTAGAGGGTAACTTTGTGGAGTTGGCTGTCCCTTGACTTTTATGTGGGTTCTGGGAATAAAACTCAGGTTGCCGAGTGCCCCTCTGATCCATCCTACCAGCCCTGAAGATTAAAACCTATATGTATTTACTTGAAACCTGGAATTCTGAATTGTGCCAGATGTTTTAAATGAGGTATAGATTTCTAACAGTGTAGAATAGGCCTCTTAATTAACCTTAGTAGCCCAAAACAGTGGTAATCTCCCAAGTGATGTTTACTAGATCAAGATAATTGACCCAAAGTTCAAAAGAACCTGGGTGTGGTGGTACATGCCTGTAATCCCAGCACAGGCAGAGGCAGGTGTATCTCTGTGAGTTTGAGGCCAGCTTAGTCTACAAAACAAGTCCAGGACACCCAAGGCTACACAGGGAAACCCTGTCTCGAAACCCCTCGTCCCAAAAGAGAAGTTCCAAAGAACTTAAAGTTCATTTTATTTTATAATAAATAATCCGTATGGTGAAATCTCTTAGTTACTGAACTCCTAACAATTAGGAAATGGCTACAGTTCATCAGTAACTCATTAAGTATAGTTCTTCATAATACTCTTATTTTGGATAATAAATAAACTCTTAAGTAAACATAATATAAGTAAACAGATACCTAAAGATCTCCAGGCACCCCTGGACTATTGCTCATAAGCATGGTATATAGGCTCTGAAAAGTTTTGTACTTGTCTAAACGTACATTATTGTTTCCAGGTGAAAAATAACAGATAATCTCTCTAGATGCATAACAGAGATTCTTTTCATGAGTGTTAATATTTAATCATATTTGGGGGCTACCAAGGTCTAGTAGTTTCAATTAAAGCACCTATTTATTTTACTTTTTTTTTTTTGCAATTAGCTCATTTGTATCTTATATTACAGACAGACTCCACCAACGGGGAGAATCCAAGCATCAAGAAATCCCTCTTTCCTCTTTTTAATTCAAAGAATCATTTAAAGCATAGTTCTTCTTTGAAAAAACTTCCTCTAGTCACTTCACCCATGGTACCCGTTTTTACGTAATAGTAGCCCTGACAACTGCTCCAGTAAACTTGTTTTACTGATAACAACAGCATGTCTTATTTTCATGGGGTCATATTGTCTTTGTGCTAGTTAAGTATCTGAGCCAGTTCCATAAATTCACTGAGATATATGGATATATATATATATAACACATTTATTTGATACATTACATATTTATATATATATATGTATGTATGTATTCTAGGTTCTCTGTATCAGTTAAAGATGTTGACGCATAAGCTTACTAAACAAACTAGTAAGGCTGGTTTAGATGGACTGATTAGCCAGTTATTGGCAGATGGCATTCTTGAAGTCCTTTAATTCCTGTAAAGAATCTGATTAACATTTACAGTCAACAAATGTCTTTGTACTTGGCTCACTGTGTGGACTTTGTTACTATTTGGTTGGCAGTTTGTCTCTTTGAAACCAAGTTCGAATTGACCAAATTAATTGAGCAAGCAGGCTCCATGAAAAAAGCAGCTTGTACTAGTTAACAACTTGCTCTTTTCTTACCTGCCTCTAGCTTTTGCTAGTCATTAGGTGTGACGCCATGGCTTTTGCTTGGCATTTGGCACAACTCTCCTTTGTCCACGAAAGTCCTTGAATAGACCAACTGCGTTCATATGGAATTCGTGGCATAAATTTCCAGTAGTTTCTAAGTGTACAATGCCAGATTACTGGGCAGTGGTTTGGGACTATGATTCAAACCATACCTTCCCACTTGTTTCTCCTTGAAAGCCCCCTAGACTTCTTTGGCAGCATCAAATACAGAGTTTGCATCATATTCCCAGCATGAAATTTTGTTTTTGTTTTATTGAACTGGTTCATAACCTAACTACAATATGGAATGAAGATACAACAGCAGCTTCTGGTCCAGCCCACTTTAACTGCTCTCTCTTAGCTACTGAAACTAACAGCATGGGAATGCTTTAAGGGTTAAGGTATTAACCAAGCTGCATGACATCTGCTAATTTTTCCTAATGCAGGGAAAATTGTTAAGAAGGCAGCAGAATTTCACTAACACCACTTACATCACGACCATTTGGAGAGTTTTGGTTTACTTAGTGGGTCTTTTTTTTTTTCTCTCTCTCTCTTTTTGAATTTTGGTTTAGTTCAGTTTACTTTTCAGTTTGGGTCTCCTCTTGGGTGTGGTTGTCTATTGTAATCAGGGTTGTTGGTGTGCTTGTTGAATCCTTCTCCATCTTTTTCTCTAGGTGCCCAACACCGATAGTTCCGATCTATTGACATTACAAAAAGCCATTCACCCTTCTAGCACTGCAAGCAGCAGACCAAAGGAGTGGCGACCTGAGAAGCTCACGGATCTACAGACCCAGGTGAGTACAACCTATTTCACTCCCAGATTTTCACACTACAGTGTGTCCTGGGATGAGAGTACCAGCAAGAAAAAAATGTAGCTTCCCCCCAGATGAACCCTAATGAATAGTGTTGATGCATATTGCAAGTCAGAATGAATCCTGCATCAGTGATGCCTTTCTCACTGGGAAAAAAAAGCGAGCCTCCACTATCCTTCACCTAGCTGTGGAGGGCAGTGGAGCAATGAGGAGAGATGAAGAAGAAATAGTCCTAGCCTGGAGTAGGTGACAGCTCAGGAGACAAAGATTCATGAAGATCTTAGAAAACAGTAAGTATGCTATGAAATATTGATAAGAATGAATCCATATTGTGAAAAGATTAAGGTTACCTGAGAGATGCTAGCATATAAATTGGGCCTTGAAAGCCAGATAGTAGAAACTTTGTTAAAAGAATATTTTAACTTCTGAAATTCAAACTTTTTTATAAAGAGAGGCAAACACTTTTATTAGGAACTGCGTATTATACAGTAATATGGGGTTATTTTTACCTGCCATAATGGAGAGCATTACTAATTTTTCTCAAGTAACTAAAGTATCTGTTTTAAACAGTTACTCTCATTGGAAATGTTTCCATATTGTATTTCTTTAATACCCCATAATAAATATAGTGACTCATTCAGAAAGGGAAATGGGATGGACATGGGAAGAGGGAGAAAACAGGGAACAGGACAGGAGCCTACCACAGAGGGCCTGAGAAAGACTCTACCCAGCAAGGTATCAAAGCAGATGCTGAGACTCATAACCAAACTTTGGGCAGAGTGCAGAGAATCTTATGAAGGGAAGGGAGAGTTAATAAGACCTGGAGAGGACAAGAGCTCCACAAGGAGAGCAACAGAACCAAAATATCTGGGCACAAGGGTCTTTTCTGAGACTGATACTCCAACCAAGTACCATGCATGGAGATAACCTAGAACCCCTGCACAGATGCAGCCCATGGCAGCTTAGTGTCCAAATGGATTCCCAAGTAATGGGAACAGGGACTGCCTCTAACATGAACTCAGTGGCTAGCTCTTTGATCACCTACCCCTGAGGGGAGGGCAGCCTTGTTAGGCCACAGAGAAAGACAAAGCAGCCAGTCCTGATTAGACCTGATAGTCTAGGGTCAGAGGGAAGGGGAGGAGGACCTCCCCTATAAGGGGTCTTGGGGAGGGGCATGGGAGGAGAAGAGGGAGGGAAAGTGGGATTGGGAGGGAATAAAGGAGGGCACTACAGCTGAGATACAAAGTGAATAAACTGTAATTAATTATATTTAAAACCCTTAAAAATAAATAAATATAGTGATATAATCTACCATGTTTATTCTAACCAAATTTTTGGGATTTAGAAGCAGTGGCTCTACTTTCTATAGGTTTTCTGTTTTATTCTTTTTTTTTTTTCCTTAAAGCATTTTACCAGTTAGTCCAGTTTAGCCTGCAATTTGCTGTGTAACCCAAATGGGTCTGGAACTAACAATCCTCCTGCCTTTATGTCCCCACATGCTAGGAGTAGAGATCTGACTTGTTTCACTATAATCTATTACTTGGAGTTATGAACAGGAGTTCCCCAAAATTGCCATTCTCTTTCCCTGGCCATTTATATTTTGTACTGATAGCATAATCTATTCTGAGGGTAAAGGCGTCATAGAGAACCAGATATCCTCCTTTTTGCATGCTTATTCAAACTAGAAACACAAAGTTCCGAGAGTGTGATGCTAAGGAGCCCTTTTCTAGTAACGTCATATCTCCAGCTGATTCTGGATTATTATGATTGCTTGATAATTTTATAAAATTCACTAGAAAAGACTCATTTATCATTTTAATAAAAATGAAAAAGTAGTCAAGAATGATACCACCCACCTATCATCACTTGGAGTGATTATAGCACTTGGGAGTTTGAAGCAGGAATATGAAAAATTTGAAACTATCTTGGGCTATACACAGAAATCCAGGCCAGCCTGGTCTACATAAAGGCAAGGAGCAGAGAGATCAAGAGTTGGAGAGGCCCTTAGTGCTATGAACTTTCCTCTTAGCACTGCTTCTTTATGTCCCATAAGTTTGGGTATGTTGTGCCTTCATTTTCATTGAGTTCTAGAATGTCTTAAATTTATTTCATTTCTCCTCTGAGCCAGCTGTCATTGAGTAGCAAGTTGTTCAGTTTCCATGTGTGTGTAGGCTGTTTGCTATTTCTGTTGCTGAGGTCCAAGCTTTAGTCCATGGTGGTCAGATAGGATAAAAAGGATTATTTCAATCTTCTTGTCTCTGTTGAGGCTTGCTTTGCGACCAACTATATGTCTTTCCATCTCTCCCATCTACTCTAAATTAAATTAAATTAAATTGTGCACATCTTAATCTTACTTTCAGAGTCAACCACTAAAATCCCTTCGCAAGTTGTTGCATCTCTCTTCATCGACCAATCACCCGGCTTCTACAGATCCTCGCTTCCAGCCCTTAACAACTCAACAAACCAAAAATTCCTTCTCAGAAATGCGGATTCACCCCCTGAGTCAACCCTCTGGTGGGAGCAGCAACATCCGGCAGGAAACTACCCCAAAGGGCAGACCAGCCCTTCAGCTGCCAGGTCAGATGGATCCTGGCTGGCATGTGTCCTCTGTGACCAGGAGTGCCACAGAGGGACCTTCCTATTCTGAACAGCTGGGTGCCAAGAGTGGGCCAAATGGGCACCCTTATAACAGAACAAATCGTTCACGAATGCCAAATCTGAATGATTTAAAAGAGACAGCCTTGTAATTTAAGCTGGGATGGAGGATGTGTGTTGGGGTGGGGGGGGTGGGGGAAGACAAGCCAGTTGGGAGGGGAAGGTTCAGGGTGGGTTGGGAAATGGGTTGGGCCAGGGTAGTAAGCCAGTATTTTCAGCTTTATGAAGGTGTGTGCAATATTGTGTGTGAGGGGGGCCACCTGGCTCCTCGCAGCCACAAATGCTAGTCAGGGATCTTAGAGCCACGGGAGTTCCTTAGGGACCAGCACTCCCCACAGGTCTTGTGTGAGAATGGATAGAGTGTGCCATTGAGGAAGAAGAAATTCTTGCCAGTTTCTCCCCATTACATTCCAGCTTTAGTGCAATCTTTGTTGAACTTGGGGAAGCCGGGGTACGTCCTGGCAGCAAGGGATAGAAAAATTCATGTTGACCGATGCCCTTACCACATTTTTTTTGACTAGACTAAATGTGGGGTTTATTGTAATCTAGGAGTATCCCTTTGAAGGGTTAGCAGATGAACTGTATGTCTTAAATTGTTTTCTAAGCTTCCATATTTGATAGGATTTGTAACATTTATTTATAATTAATATTGTACTGTTATAATCATACCTTTTACGTTAAAATTAAAGTTATTTTGAGCTGTTTGGAACATTGTGAAGCAGTGGGACAGCTATGGTAGTTTCTATAAAAACTAAACAGTAACATTTATATATTGCATCAGGAGTATTTTATTCTATATATATAAATATATATGGTAAATAACTGCCTGTTTTATAAATATATTCATTTAAAGAAAGTATCGTTATGACACTATCTGCCATATTTTTATACTTTTGTGATATGAAGTGAGTATTATACTTATAATAAAGGGAGTTGAATTGTGGCTACATGTGACTGTAACAGTATGAACTTTGCTCAACTTTTTGGTCCCAGCAGTTGCCTCTAGACATGATCCTTGGTAGCAGACAAGTGCAGCATCTCTTTCCAGGCCCATAGGAGAAGAGGGTTGGAGAAGCCAGTAAGGATCCTAGCAGGCCTCACTTCTGTCCTCAGACACTTGGCTCTCGTTTGTGTCCAGGGACATTAACACGCACAATGAGAAAAGGCAGAAGTGGCACTCATGGGTCTTTACAGAGAATGTGCTCTTAGCATTAGTGTTAAGAGTGTAGACCAAAGATTTGCCAGTGAACATTCCTTGTTGTGAGGTTATGAGGGGCACCTGTCTGTGGAGCTTGCAAACCAGCTCTCTGCTCCTGAATGCTGTCCGCCCTCCTGGAGCCTCTTGACTCCAGGTGGGATATGAGCCACGTGTATGGTATTTCTTCTTCTAAATGCTTTTTTGTTGTTGTTGTTGTTGCTGCTCTTCTAATATATTTTAAAGGCTCCTGAAGCAATTCCAGATGTAGAGAAAATTGCTATATCCTTTTTTCCTTCCTGGGACTATCCATTTATATCAAGGTCATCATGTACACCTGTATATACATTCACTCCATCCATCAGAACAGGACTTATTCTTCCCTCATTTGATCACTTTCAACTCCCGAGTTAGTATCAAGTATCATCAAGGCCTCTGGTTAGCAAGCCAGACCTCTGTCTCTGGAACATCTTTGACAAAAAACAAAAACAAAAACAAAAAAATAAAAAAAAATAAAAATAAAAAAAAACCCACCTCAACACCATCATCTATCAATAGTCGTAGAGTTTTGAAAGTAGTCTCTTAGCAATAAGACTTTTAGAGATCACTCCCATCCCTCAGAGAGGTAACTTTTCAGTATTTACTAATTGTTCCAGAATTCTGAGAGTGTCAGTCCCCAAATAAAGTCAGCTGTCACTGAACTATGTTGAGTTACTCTTAACCCTTCCCTGACATTTTGAGAATCATAGCACTGATGATTATGAAGATTATAAATGTCTTAGATTCTTTGAAGCTTAAATTGTGTGCATATTGCATATTTATATAAATACTATAATGATGTGTATTGATTATATATAGAGGTCATTTTAAGGTGCTTTTTATTTAATTTTACTAAGTATAATAGGCACTAAAATGAAACTCAACTGGGTACTATCATGGAAACAATTTGATTCATTTTGCATGCTCTTGAGTTCTTTTCCTATCTTGTTTCTGTTACCAGTTTAGTACTGTTTGGGTAGCTCTGAATTCCGGCTATTCCCAGGCAACTCTTTGGTTATCCTAGTGAGGTAGACCCTCAGCAGTTTTTGCCTGGATATAGTGACACTAAAAAGGTGTATATTTAACTGTTCGTTTTCATACTAGATCTGTACTTTGTATCCCCTTGCCCCTTGCCCCCTGCAAACCAGAAACTACATTTTGTTTCCTCTGGAAAGACTTCTCACTGTGCTGTGTGCTTAAGAACTGCGAGGTCCCATTGCCATACTGTGGCATTCGTGGCTGTCATCACCAAGGGGCTGGTTTCCCATGTTATCATCTTTGCTAACACTGGGATCTCAGATGTTTGCAGAACATTTATATTCATGATGGTTCTTTAAAGAAGGGCTAGAATAATTGCCTTCTACCTAGAGCAAACTAATCTTAACTGATGAAGTCAATACTTACTTTTCCTACATTCCCAGATTTGAGCCAGAAAATAGCTACAATGTTTTCAACTAGTGTTTCTGAGCTAGCTCTTTTATCCTCTTAGCTCTTGTCTATTCTTACTTTCCCTTGATCCTCAATAAGCTGTAAGTGAATCTACAATCCCATTCATTCTCTTTCTGCTCACAGTTGGGGGCAGTAACATTTCCTCTCAGATCTAATGAGCCCTCTCTTAGCTTTTCACCAACACTTCCCCCTCCGGTTGGTCATTCATTGGCCTCAAAAAGATGTCATCCATGGCAGGAAGGAGTTGACTGAAAGTATTAAAACCCCCACATTTTCTTTAGGAGGGGGAATTGACGGCACCCTTGTTCTGTTATCTGCCCTGACATCCTAAAGGACACCAAAGTTGTGTCCTTAGGATGTACTTTATGTTAGGAAGTTATTGCTGATATACTTTAGAAAAGAACCTTGGTTTCACTGTTTTTCCATTTTCACTTCTCTATCAATCCTCTTTTTCTTCTCTGAAGTTCTAAGTAAACCTAACTGATCTTTGTTTCTGTCTTGACTGAAGTATAGGACTCTCTCCAGAACCTAAGACCTGAAGAGAGTGCCCCGTGCCAAGAGGCTTAAGTGAGCTGCCTCTACAGCAGCACTTCTCAGCCAAAGACGGTTTCGTCCCCCAGGACACATTTGACAATGTCTGGAGACATTTGGTTGTCATAGGCTGCTACCAGCATCTAATGGGTAGAGGCCAGGGATGTTGTTAGGCATCCTCCAGAATGCCTCAGCACATAACTAGTGCCAAAGTTAAGAATTCCTGCCCAAGACCATTCCAGGCCAACCACTCTACAGAATTTGCCTCTGGCCATGGACTTTCCAGGCTAGGTAACTGCAGGAGTTACTCAACATCGTATACTTTTCAAGAGTCCTCCACCACTGTTCTCAAATCCTTGCAATCCTTTTGTTCATTTCCATTGTCTTGGACCTCCTAAAAGGTGCATACTTTGGGAGGAAACCAGAGTTACTTTATATCTGTTTGAGAACTTCAATTCTAGGTTAGCATCCTTAGGAAATCTTTCTTAGCCATGAGGCTTATATTTAGAAGCAAGCAACAGCCTGGCAGATTGGCATGATTTTTACCAACTGCTCAGAGGCATCATGGCTTTCAGCTGTGTCTACCGAAAGAAAATGTCTTTGTTTTTTTTTGTTGTTGTTGTTGTTTTTGTTTTATTATTCAAGTTATTTAATAGCGCTTTACAAATATTAGCATATGGCAGGCCGATTAGAAGCCAAACTCTTTATTGGTGGTTGTGATGTGGCTATTCTAGAAGTATCGTGCTGTATGCTTTGGTTAAATCTGTTTTAAAACATGCTTTAAAACTCACCATATGCAGTCGTATACTTTAATTCTAAGCAGACCTATGCTGGTCAAGTCTCTAGTCATACTGTGTATTATAAAAGTATGTTGTGGTTGTAGAGTTAGCCAGTTTAGCATGTTCCTAATCAGAAAATTAGTGGACTCCACTAGGAAATGCTAGCCCATTTTCCCCTCCCAGTACCTCTTAGTTGATATCATAGTGTCCTCACTTAAACTAGTCTTTAGAGTAAAAAAGGGAAAAAAAGCCATTTATTTTCTTCTAGCCATGTCTTGAGAATAACTCATATGTGTATAATTTTTTTCAAAGGCCAGAGGATTACTTTTCCAGTAGAAGGCTTGGTCTCAGTGATCACAGAACTTTCGGCAAAGACAATAAATAGCTTATTGGAAGTCACTGCTGGGGCTCATCTGGGACTCAGAAGAAAAAAAAAAAACAAAACAAAACTGTGTATCTCTTGTGCTCAGAACCTATGTTCTGGATGTCATTGCCTTTTCATTTATAAGTTCATTGCCTACTCCATTAGAGTTGGCTACTACTGTGTGGATATAAAGATCCTTGCCTACTCCATTAGAGTTGGCTACTACTGTGTGGATATAAAGATCCACAGATGCCTACTTCTGTGACTTGGGACTATAGTGTGTTTCACCAATCCAAGTCAGAAAACAGTGAGATATTTCCTTGCCTCTTTTGTTCATCACTAATTAATAGTTCATTGAAACTCATTTATGGCTTAAGAAATAGCAGTTCTGGTTTCTTTAAAAGAGATTGCAGAAAAGACAGTACAAATGTTATTAATCCTCGGGGCCAGACTCTTAGGAGAAGGTCCCTAACAAGTTGTAAAAAGCCAGACTACCAGAAAATGAGCAAACAAACAAACAAAAAAATCTAGACTTATAAATGATTATGGTTTTCTCCTTAGCTGGAATCTGGATTTTCTTGAGGTCTGGTTCACCTGATTAAAAAATTCAATCTTATGCCAGGCATGGTGGCGCATGCTTGTAATCCCAGCACTCAGGGAGGCAGAGGCAGGCAGATCTCTGTGAGTTCAAGGCCATTCTATTCTACAGGGCAAGTTCAGGACAGCCAAGGCTACACAGAGAAACCTGTTTCAAAAAACAAAACAACAAAAAAATCAGTCTTAGAAACCATGAGTGAGGAGCCATGCAAGAAAATGAAGCCCCTTATCAGTCTGTATACACACAAAGGGAAAAGCCAAGTGGCTGGGAAACTCTGGGCCTATTGCCCATGCAATTCTTGTTGTTGTTGGTTTTTTTTTTTTTTAATTCAATGTACTATACAAGATGGTAGACTTTGTGCAAACCACTTACTTACATCAAACATTGTTGCCCACAGTGTTTCGTTAATTCATCAGCTTTTGGCCTGGTCCCTACTCCACCTTTTTCTTTGTCCATGACCCACCTCTCTTTCTATTTACTGTAGGCTGTTAAATATGATCCTGACCTGCCTTGTAATTTCATTCAACTGTTTACTCCCACATTTAAGGGAGGGTTGTCTCTTGTTTTGCCAGAAAAAAATAAATAAATAAAATAAAATTGTCATAGTCTGTACATTGAATTTGTAGGGCCAGCAGAACTGCAGGGGTGAAACTGGTTTCACTTCTAAGGCCCTTCATTTCTTACAAGGGTAAGCTCTCTCCGCCCCCTTTGATCCTCGGTCCAGTTGGTCCTCCTTGGGAATCTGAAATCATTCTCAGTGTTGTATGCAAATTAGAAGTTGCCTTGTTTGCTGCTCTTCCCAGGCAGAGTATCAGGGAGAAAGAGGCCTTATCTGTCCTTCCGTGTCCCTTCCTGTTTGGCAGACCCACTGAGAATCCCTCAGGACTTCCTTTGGTTGGGATTTCCCTTCCCAGGCTGATGGGATTCACTTCAGGCATAGACAAGCTTGTCCCAGTGCTGTGCTTCAGGTCTAATCAGAAGAAACCCAGGAATTGAAAAAGGTAGATGCCTTGACTTTTGTCCCTGTTGGAGGATTAAAGTGTTTATTGCCAGAATCATCTAAAGCTCTGGTCTAACTTGGTAGAGTTTCATGAGAAAGACAATGCTTTTCCTTATGGAAAATGTACATTCTCCACACTGGCTTCAGTTTTCCAAAAGTGGAAAGTAAAGCTTGCAGAAAATCCATTTTCCCTAGGGATGATCAGTGGGTTCTACTCGCCAGTCTCACTCCCTCTTCTTGTTTACTCTTTGATGACTGATGGAGTTGGGCTGGGGGAGGAGCAGGCAATATGGTGATAGAAAGAAGGAAATTCCCACTGTAAACTTGCATTGATGAACAGAGACAATGAAGCCAAACAAAACAGTTTACCCCAGAGTTCTTTCTCCAAGAATTGTTTTGTGCCATTCTGAATTCAGGTAGTTATTCTATATATATATATATATACTTCGACGATTATCAGAGCTTCTTCAATCTTTCCTAAGTTTGAAGGGGGTTTTCTGGGAAGGCACAGGACAGGGTGACACTGAGACCCCTGTTCATTCTTAAGAACAGAAATAGGGATAAGCCAGATAGGGATATGCCATCTGATGTGTAGTAGATGAAGAAATGAGTGGACATTCTTAATTGCACAGACTTTATAATCCATTAGATAAAGTGTAATCCATACTTTTTACTGTGGCAAGGGTGTGATGTGGTTGTTAATCTTTTTAATTTTTAAATCCAAACTGAATTTAAAGTGTTGAGTACTTAAAATTCCTCACGAGCTAATTATGAACCATTTGTAAAGTGTTTCTATAACTCTTTGTATCATGTGTTGGTACATCTTATCAAGTTTTTTCTGGCATGTATTCCATTCTAAACTTCTGTAAAATTTCTATTGTTGCTGTACATATTCTACAAATATCTACTTCGTGGTAACCTTCATTAACAGCATGAAATGGTTAATTTCTACTGAGCACAATGTATTTTTGAATGGATCTTCCCACATGTCTTTAATAAAATGCAGATTTTGCACTGACTGATGTGACTGCCAGGCTTTCCCAATCTTGAGCACTGTGGTCCTTCTTGCCTTTGAACAGCAAGCAGCTCCATTTCAGTTCTTTCTTTGTAAATAAGAATGTGTTTGAATTCAAATGAGGGGCAATGGGCCTTTGAAGTTGTAATCAGTTTAGAGGAGAGAAATTAATGTAAAGCAAAGCAAATCCTGTTACTTATTTTTTTTTCTATTTATAAAGTTCTTTTCCCCTATGGCATTGTGAAAACTTTGGTTTCTTTCACACTTGAGTGTTGTCATTTGTATAGTTTGTTTGGTGCTCACTTGGTAATTTGAGCAAAATTACCAAGATAAACAGAGATTCTAATCTTGCATGCTTAATACTACAAAGAAAGAAAAGATGGTCAGCCCTTGAAGACTGCTTCTTGCTCTAGGGCAGGGGTTGACAAGCTCTTTCAGAAAGATTGAATAGTAAATGAACTCTCTGGGCCATAAGGGCTCTGTCACCTCCACAGAACTCTGTGTATACAGCACAGACACCGCTAGATAATATACATTGGCATAACTGAATGATGCTTGACATAGGCCAAGTGTACAAATGGGATTGCTACTGGACTACTCTCAGCCAAAGGGGACATTTGGCTGGACACAGATAAAAAAAAAAAAAAAAAAAAAAAAAAAAAACAGGGCGCAATGGTTACACCTCATTGTTCTCATTGTTTCATAGTCTAGATGGAGGCATGACTACATACTGCTCAGTTAGGGGGACAAAAACTTCAAAGCTGTGGTACTTTATATGTCAGTTATTTTCTAGTTTTATATATCTTTCTTTAAAAGGGAGTAAGAGAAGTGGGAGTGGTGACACACACTTGTAATCCCAGCACTTGGGGAGGCAGAGGCAGGCGGATCTCTGTGAGTTCGAGGCCAGCCAGGAATACAAAGCGAGTCTAGGACAGCCAGGGGCTACACAGAGCAACCCTGTCTGGAAAAACAAAAAAGAAGGGGGGGGGATGGTGGTTAAGAGCTGAAACTTAGAACTTGGCATTCTGTGTGTCTATCTGTCTCTGTCTTGAGTATAGATGTGTGTGTTCCACAGCAAGTATGTGGCGGTCAGAGGACACATGAAATGAAAACGAAAGCTAACTCAAGCGTGTATGGTTTTGTTTGCTTGTTTGCTTGTTTTGTTTCATCTTAGAAAGAGTTCCTGGAGCTATCCTCCAGCTCCCAGTTAACTGAGAATAATCTTGAGCTTCTGATCATCTTGCCTCCACCTCCCGTGCTTATAGGCATGAGCCACCATGCCCGGTATTATACCAGTTTTTCCTAAAAGCTCACACCAGTTCATGTGCCATCTTCTATCACGTCGCCTAGCTGGGAGTGACTGATTTGGTTTAAGGGTGAAACAGTTCGATGAAACAACTTATTGGACCTCGAAGGAGGCTGGCAAAGTGATTAGGTAGCCTTAGTGGATTTATCACTTAACTCTGATATGACTTGAGGCAAACTTAATTAGTGTCCCTGGGCCTCAGTTTTTTTTTGCATTCCATGTAGGATTGTTGTGAGCATCTAATGAGATGCTGCCAAACATTTAACAGAATTTCAGTAAATATCAGCTAGTGTAACATTATGCTTTGTATTTGTGCCTCAGTTGACAATTGCAAGAACTTGGGAAGGAAGACTGGAAAGATGGTTTATTCATTAAGAACACTTGCTATTCCTCCAGAGGGCCTGAGTTCATTTCCAGTACCAACATTGGGTAGCTCACAACTCCCTGAAAATCCATCTCCAGAAGATCAGATGTCTCCTTCTGGCTTCCACAGGTACGCATGCGCGTGCACACACATACACACACAACAGGCTTAAAGAAACTGGGAAGAAACTTCATTGAATATTGAAAGACAGCTATAGAGAACTGTGAAGTTAGTACATTAAGTAGGTTCATATATTCTATCTGATTTCATATCATCCCTGTTGTTAAAAAAAAAATGTCCAACTTGGGGCTCTTCTTAGACCCACAGGGGGAGCAGGTCTTTAGAAGCTGTTCTTCAGCTGTCCTCTACCACTACACCTCATGTGGCCAAAGAGGTATACTTCTGTCAGGATTCATTCAAAAGCTTACTTATGGGATGGAATCTTCTTGGTGTTGGCACTGAGACTGGATTCATAGCAATTTCTCTTCGAAACACCTTTGCCTTGTCCATATAACCTCCCACATTAAATACCCAGGATCACTTCCATTTTTTTTTCTTTTTTAATTTTTTTTCTTTTTTCATTATTATTATCATCATTTATTAAACTTTATTCAATTTGGATCCCAGCTGTGACCCCCTCCCTTGTCTCCTCCCAATCCCAACCTCTCTCCCTCCGTAGTCCACTGATAGGGGAAGTCCTCCTCCCCTTCTATCTGACCCTAGTCTATGAGGTCTCATCAGGAGTGGCTGCATTGTCTTCCTCTGTGGCCTGGTAAGGCTGCTCCCCCTCTGCCCAAAGTTTGGCTATGTGTCTCAGGCTCTGCTTCAATACCTCCATCAGTAGAGGCTTTCAGAGGCCACTGTGATAGGCTCCAGTCATGATCCCTGTCCTCTCCTGTTTCCCATGATTATCACGTTTACCCTTCTGAATGAGGATTGAGCGTCTTCCCTAGGATCTTCCTTGTTCTTTAACGTCTTTAGGAGTGTAGATTTTAGTATGTTTATCCTATATTGTATGTCTAATAACAACTTATGAATGAATATATACCATGTGTGCTTTCTGTTTCTGGGTTACTTCACCGCAAATTTCATGACTTCTTTGTTTTTAATAGTTGAGTAGTATTCCATTGTGTAAATACCACAATTTCTGTATCCATTCCTCAGTTGAGGCACATCTAGGTTGTTTCCAGCTTCTGGCTATAACGAATAGAGTTGCTATGAAGATGGTTGAGCAAATGTCCTTGTGTAGTTGAGCAAATTTCAGATATGCCTTGGAGTGGTTTAGCTGGATCTTGAGGTAGCACTGTTCCTAATTGTCTGAGAAAGCATCAAATTGATTGCCATAGTGGTTGTACAAATTTACATTCCCACCAGCAGTGGAGGAGGGTTCCCCTTTCTCCACATCCTCTCCAGCATGTGTTGTCACTTGAGTTGTTGATCTTAGCCATTTCTGATGGGTGTGAGGTGAAATCTCAGAGTTGTTTTGATTTGCATCTCCCTGATGACTAAGGACGTTGAGCATTTCTTTAAGTGTTTCTGCCATTCGATATTCCTCTATTGAGAATTCTCTGTTTAGCTCTGTAACCCATTTTTTAATTGAATTACTTGGTTTGTTGGTGTTTAACTTCTTAAGTTCTTTATATATTCTGGATATTAGCCTGCTATCAGATATAGTGTTGGTGAAGATCCTTTCCCAATCTGTCAGCTGTCCTAGTATGGTCTGGTAGAATTCTGTGCTGAAACCATCAGGCCCTGGGCTTTTTTTGGCAGGGAAGCTTTTGATGACTGCTTCTATTTCCTTGGGGGGATACAGGAATTTTTAATCTAATTACCTGATCTTGATTTTCTTTGGTAAATGGACTATCAAAAAATTATCCGTTTCATTTAGATTTTCAAATTTTGTGGTGTATAAGCTTTTGAAGTAAGATCTAACAATTTGAATTTCCTCAGCGTCTGTTGTGGTTATGTCCCCTTTTCGTTTCTGATTTTGCTGATTTGGATATTTTCTCTCTCCCTTTTAGTTGGTTTGGCTAAGGGTTTGTCTATCTTGTTTATTTTCTCAAAAAAAAAAAAAAACAACTGTTGCTTTCATTGATTCTTTGAATTGTGTTTTGTTTTGTTTTGTTTCTAATTTATTGATTTCAGCCCTGAGTTTGATTGTGTCCAACCATCTACTCCTCTTGCGTGTGTCTGCTTTTTTTTTTCCCCCCTAGGGCTTTCAGGTGTGCTGTTAAGTTGCCTGTATGAGATGTCTCAAACTTCTTTCTGAAGGCACTTAGTGCTATGAATTTTCCTCTTAGCATTGTTTTCATTGTGTCCCATAAGTTTGGGTAAGTTGTGCCTTCATTTTCATTGAATTTTAGGAAGTATCTAATTTCTTTTTTCATTTCTAACCTGATCCAGGTGACATTGAGTAAAGAGTTGTTCAGTTTCCATGCATGTGTAGGCTTTTTGTTATTTCTGTTGTAGAGATCTAATTTTAGGCCATGGCGGTCTAATAGGATACAAGGGATTATTTCAATCTTCTGGTATCTGTTGAGGCTTGCTTTGTGTCTGACTATATGGTCAGTTTTGGAGAAGGTTCCATGGGCTGCAGAGAAGAAGGTATACTCTTTTGAGTTTGGGTGAAAGGTTCTGTAGACATCTATTAGGTCCATTTGATTTAGGACCTCTGTAAGTGCTATTATTTCCCTATTTAGCTTCTGTCTAGGTGATCTGTCCCTTGATAAGAGTAGTGTCGAAGCCTCCCACTATTAAGGTGATGGGATCAATGTGTGATTTGAGCTTTAATAATATCTCATTTATGAATGCAGGCGCTCTTGTATTTGGGGCATAGATGTTCAGGATTGTGATGTCCTCCTGGTGGATTTTTCCTTTGATGAGAATGAAGTGTCCCTCCTTATCTTTATTGATTAATTTTGGTTGAAAGTCTTTTATTAGATATTAGGATAGCTACTCCAGCCTGTTTTCTGGGTCCATTTGCTTGAAAAACCTTTTTCCAGCCCTTTACTTTGAGGAAGTATCTGTTTTTGTTGCAGACATGTGTTTCTTGGATGCAGCAGAATGTTGAAGCCTGTTTCCGCAACCATTCAGTTAGTCTGTGTCTTTTTATTGGAGAGTTGAGTCCATTGATATTGATAGATGATAGTGGCCAATGAATGTTAGTTCCTTTTATTGTGGCGTTAGTGGTGATAGTATGTTTGTATGCTTGTTTTCTTTTTATTTCTTTTGTTGTGAGGTTATCTATGTCCTCTGTTTTCTTGGGTGTTGATTTTGTTAGATTGGACTTTTCCTTCTAATATCTTCTGTAGGACTGGGTTGCTGTGTAGATATTGTTTTAGTTTTGTCATGGAGTATTTTGTTTTCTCCATCTATGCTGAATGAAAGCTTTGCTGGGTATAGTAGTCTGGGTTGGCATCTGTGGTCTCTTAGAGTCTGCATGACATCTGTCCAATCCCTTCTGGCTTTCATAGTTTCTGATGAGAAGTCTGGTGTGATTCTGATAGGTCTACCTTTATATGTTACTTGGTCTTTATCCCTTGCTGCTTTTAATATTTTTTCTTTGTTTTGTAGATTTAGTGTTTTGACTATTGTGTGACATGAGGAGTTCCTTTTCTAGTCTAGTCTATTTGATGTTCTGTAAGCCTTTTGTATGTTTAAGGGCAACTCTTTCTTTAAATTAGGAAAATTTTCTTCTATGATTTTCTTGAAAATATTTTCTGTACCTGGGAGCATGGAATCTTCTTGTTTGTCTATCCTATTATTAAATTTTCTCATTTCATTGTGTCCTTGATTTCCTGGATATTTTCTGTTTGTAACTTTTCCAGTGTTAATTTTTCTTTAAGAGTTGTATCAATTTCTGCAATTGTATCTTCAGCATCTGAGATTCTCTCTTCCATCTCTTGTATTCTGTTGCTTACCTTTGTGGTTCCTGCTCTTTTCTCTGTGTTCTCCAGCTCCAGGGTTTTCTCTGTGTTTTCTTTATTGATTCTAATTCTGTTTTCATGTCTTGCACCATTTCCTTCATCTGTGGATTCCTGTCTTTCCATGATGACGTTTATTTTTTTGTTCATTTCCTCTTTATGTGTCTCTAGTTGTGTGGCCATATTTGCCTGTATTTCTTTGAGAGCTTTCTTCGTTTCCTCTTTATATGCCTCTAATAACTCAATAAGCATAGATTTAAAATCATTGTCCTGTGTTTCTGATGAATTAAAATATCCATTGATTTTTGGGGATGCTAGTGAAGCCCTAATGTTCTGATTTCTGTTAGATATGTTCTTAAGCCGGCCTCTAGCTATGTGATGGTGAGTAGCCTTTACTGTTTGTTCCTGGAGCCTGTACTGCAGAGTGGGTCCATCTGCCTCTGGAGTCTGGAGTATTCTTCAGGAAGATGAGAGAAGTCCACTGGTTTGAGAGTGGGTGTTGGTGTTTCAGATGCAGCTCAGGGAGGAAAGTCACAGGCTAATGTGTGCAAGTGCAGGTGTGTGTGTGGGAGTGTGCCTGCCTGGAAGGAGGGAGTGTAAGGGAGGAGATTAAGAGCAGGCTGTGGAGCAGGGGCAGCGAGGGTTTGCAGGCTGCAGTGCCTGGGTGCAGGAGCCCTGAATGGCTCAGTAGGCCACAGGCCTGTCTAGGTCTTGTGCTCCAAGTGCTCCACCATCTTGCCTCTAGGAATCGTCTGGCTGGACTCTGCTGGAAGACACACAGAACAGGGGCTTCAAAGTTCAGGAGGCTGTCCTAGGGATTTCTTTGTTGCCCACAGCAGGGGTTGGGGGATAGGAGGGATCAGATTGTCTGGCTCCTACTGTAGAGGGTCCCAGATCTGGGGCTCTGTAAGCACTCTGTGGCAGAAGCACTCACTCACAGGCCTGTGGAAAGCTCAGAGGGCCTGTAAACTCACTTGCAGGTGTGTGGATAACACAGAGTGCCCCCAGTTTTCTATTCTCAGATTTGGGTCCCCTATGTGGCCTTCAGAGTAAGGAGTCCCCATACCTGGCATTATGCAGCCACTGGAAAGCTGCTGGAACAAGGGAAGCTGTAGCCAAAAGTGCAGGGGTGGATAGTACACCACTCTCAGACCCAGAGAAATCCATGGGGCCTGGATCCAATATGTCCTAGCTTATGGGTTGTCCTTTCTAACCCAGGAAGCCTCAAAGCCCATGCTCTGGCTTTGCCTGCCCATCCACTCAACAGTTTCACAGTTTAGGATCCTTTGCCCTTCAGATATGGTGCACACTGGTCGCCGCCATCTTGGAGTCCCCAAATTTTTTTCTTAATAGCATTATTTAATGTTTCATGTTAATTAAAACTTTGCAAAATATTGTATTTTACCACAATGTTTTGTTATGTTTTGATCTGCAAGCTGCAGAGGGTACTCAATGGTAGTGTATTTCCCTAGCATGTATGAGTCCTCAAAACCATAAAAAAACAAAAATCTCAATTTATAAACCAAAGCCTAGTATTAAAAATTAACAAAATAAAATAAATAAAATACATAAAATAAACAAAATATGATAAGATAGGAGTGAATTTGCTCCATTATATAATTTTTATTGAATTATTCACCTCCTAAAAGAAATAATATTGCCAACATACTTTTTAAAAGCAAGGTTCTGTTAGGTTTCAGGTTTCCTTTAATGCTAGTTTTTTTTTGTATATATCTTGCCACAAATTTACTGAAGTAAATAATTTGTGTGCTATTAAAGCAAATTACCTACAGATAAATGTATTTTAGATCTTACTGCCTCATTGTTTATTAAATTCTGAAACTATAACCATTTTCCATTGTGAAAGCCCTGGCTGGCTTCTTTATACATATAGTTATTTAGAAATTTAAGCAACCTAGAATAGCCAATACAATCTTGAAAAAGACCAGAATTGGAAGACTTGCATGTCCTAATTTCGCAATTCCCTACAGTGCTACAGTAATAAAGACTATGAGGTAATAGAATTATGAAGCCTGAATTTAAATCCTCATATTCTGGGCTAGGTGGTTTTGCCAAGAGTACAAAGACCATTCAATATGGAGAAGAATTTCAACAGAAGGTACCAAGAGAGCTGCATATTGAAATGCAAAGAATGTAATTAGACTTTTGCTTTATAACCATTCACGAAATAAGAGGTAAAACTTTAAAACTTTTTTAAAATGCATTTCAAAATGTTGAGAAGAAAACACAACAGTAAATCTTCTTGACCTTGGATTTAACAGCAGTTTCTCAGATACTACACCAAAAGAAGAAACAGGAAATTTGGACTTGATTAAAATTTGGAATTTGTTGTGCTTCAAAGGACTTCACCAAGAGATTTAAAAAAAAAATGAATGAAAGCTGAGTGTGGTGACACATACCTATAGTCCCAGAACTTGAGGCAGAACGATCTCTGCAAGTTCCAGGCCAACCTGAGCTCCATAGTGAGTTTCAAGCCAGCCAGGGCTATACAGTGAGTTCATGTCTCAAAACTGGACCAAGACAACAACAACAAAGCATGATGGGAGAAATGTTTGCATAAGAGAATTGTAGGTAGAATATATGAAGAACTCTAATGAATCAGTGACTTGAAACTTTGAAATGGGCAAAGGGTTTGAGTAATGCTTCTCCAAAACTATGTAAATGGTCGCTTGAAAAGATGTTCCACAGCATTGGTTGTCAGGGGGATGCAAATTAAAATCATCATAGAATGTTACTTCACTCATACCAAGAAGGATCGAATTAAAGACAAGAAGCATCACTGAAGATGTGGAGGGATTGGAACCTTCATACCTGGCTTGGTGGGAACAGAAAATGATATAGCCACCTGGGAAAGTAGTTCTTCAGAAGGATAAACCAAGTGATCAAACAATTCTAGGTGTGGATGTGCTCAAGATAAAACATGCCCGTGCAAAAACTTAACACTTATCTGTTCATGTAAGCGGCATTCTTCATAATAGCTCTAAAGTGGAAACCACCCAAATGGATGGATAAATAATAAGAAAATACCTTGTACAGAATGATAATAACCAGAAAAGGAAGAAGTACTTCTCCAAAACATGGACTTCAAAAACAGGGTGATAAGTACAAGAAACCAGTCACAAACTATATATCATAGGATTACATTTATGTGGGAAAATGCCCAGGACAGGAAAAATATCTGCCTACAAATAGCAAATGGATTTCAAGTAACCTAGGGCTGGGGTGGATAATAGCTGATGGGTAGAGGATTCTCTTTGGGATGATAACAGTCCAAAGTTACTTGTAATAATTGCATAACTCTGAATATCCTGTCATTGAATTATACACCTCAAATGAATAATGACTTTTATGTGAAGTTAATAAAACTATTATAAAAACAAACGTATGATAGGAACTGTTCTGTTATTTTACTTGTTTTGTTTTGTTTTTTTCCCTGATCAATACTCTTTAAGTTCTCTTATAATTACTCTGTGTGGTGAGAAAAGTTAACTCAGTTTTCCAAATATGGGTCTGCTTTCAGTAAATTTCTCCAGTGGATTTGTAGATATATTGTAATACCAGGAATATTGTTATGCAATCACTCACGTAAACACACATATACATACCTGGGGAACTCTAGAACACTAGGTAAGAAGTTTGAAGCTTTTGAAAAGTTGTTCTGTTCATTGAGAAGAATGTGACATCCAAGGTCATTTTGATTTTTTGATTGATTGATTGTTTTCTGGCCAGTCTCCCTATGTTGTAGCCTTGGCTGGCCTGGAGCTTGTTCTGCATGCCTGGCCTTGAACTAACAGAGATCCACCTGTCTGTGCCTCCCAAGTGCTAGGATTAAAGACGTAAGGTACCAAGTCCAGCCATCCAATGTCCATTTAGTGTGAGTCCATATAATCCTCCTTAATATCTGAAAATGGAAAGTATCTCAGAGAAAAGAACTTCTAGCCAAGGATACACCATATGTGTAAGGCCAGGAAATCATCTTTAGAGGGTCCTCATTCTCTGGCTTCTCAGTTTCTCCCCATATGCCTCTTGTAACTTCACCCCAGTTAACAGCCTCTCCCAGAGAAGGGCCTCAAACCCAGCCTGAGCTACAGATGGCAAATGAGACAAAGACCAATATAGTCATGCTCTTGGGCTCCAAAGCTCCGTCTTGAATGAGCGACTCCAGCCAGGTAATGATGAGCCAAGCCCATTCCTACCCCCAAAGAGGTTTCAGATGTCGTGTCTGAGCAAGCATGTTTGGGTGGGCAAGGCAGAGGTTGGCGGTGAGACGCCTCTCAAAAAGAAGGTAGAGGTTCTTTTGTTCCTGCTCATATCTTTGACTTTTTCTTAGAAAAGAAAATAGGAAAGATGACTGCTCCCTAGGTATGGTGGAGGAGAACATTTATTATAGACATGAGAGCATAGTCAGAGGCAGAGACATCTGGGAGAGTTCAGAGGGAACATGACCAGACTGAACTGAGCTATGTGAGGAGAAGAGGGAGGGAAAGGGAGAGAGGAGATACAGCAGCCAAAAGTACAAAGAGAGCAGGTAACCAAAATGGTTGGATTATATAGAGAAGAGCATCCCAGCACCCCCTCCCCCCCCCCGGGCTGGAGTGTTGAGAGTTCAAGGTAGGGGTCAGGGCATGTTAACCAGGAGGGGCAGGTAGGGGTTGAGACAGCCTTAGCTGGCTTAGAACTGCTACATAGACCAGGCTGGCCTTGAACTCAAGAGATCTGCGTCCTCTGACTTCCGAATACTGAGATTGAAGGTGTGCTCCACTATACCTGTCCATGTCTAGCTTTTAACATGGGTTCTAGAAATATAAACTCAAGTCCTTTTACTTGGGCTGCACTTTACTGACTGAGCCGTTCCCCTCATAGTCCTCTATGACAGGAGCCCTGACCCCTTTCCCCGCACAAACCATGCTTTCCTCCCAGTAGCCCAAGCTATGTCTTGTCTCAGCTGTTTTCAAAGTGTGTTCAATTTCTGGAAAAGTGTAACCGTAGATAAAGAAGGTGTGACCCATTCTAGTTATCTGGGCTTCCTTTATGAAGGGAAACCTTACCACAGGCATGTGCAGCCTGCCCTTGCACTCATCTGGGAACCACAGATGCACAGCCAGTATGCTGAATGGACTGTAGGATGGAGTTTCTGCAGGAGTTCCAGCGGACACTAAATCCCTCAATCCTATAGCTAAATGTCCAGACCCCTTCAGGGCAAAACCACTTCCTGGAGGGGAAAGCTTTGACTAGTTGGCTAGTTGATTGGTTGCTGTTTACAGCCAGGCTGCAGACTCCCCTCCGTTTGATTCCCATTCCGCATCTTTGCCTCCAGTCCTCTCTAGGCAGGTTTTCATGAAAGCTGTCAGGGCAAACTTTCAGCGTTTGTGTGAGGCTTCACAAAATAGTATGCTGCTCTTCTGAATGTGGTGAGAGCCAAAAGAAAAAAAAATCAAATTATCGTAGCTGCTTTGTGTTCACCTGGGTCTGCACCTTTGACAGTGTCACTGAGACAAAAAAAAAAAGAGAGGGAGCGAGAGCAACCAATTACCCCTGCTATTTAGGTTTATGTAAGAAAATTGGTTCGAAGGATATTTTCTTTGTTCTCATTTTTCTTTGGCCTTGAGTTGAGGGAAAGCTCTTTTTTTTTTTCTTTTTTTTTCTTTTTCTCTCACTGAAATGGGAAACTTTTTTTAAGGAAGTATTCTCTATCCAGATTTAAAGTGCTCATCCGAAACAGCCCTGTTCATCACAGTGGTATGTCGGGATGCCCCCTCCCCCAAGCTCTCCCTGAAGTGACAGGGCTGAGCTGAAATAGGCATCAGACACACTTGCTGGCACACTCAAGCAGTTCCATCCGGATGGCAATTCGTACATGCCAGCCCAGAGGAATCAGCCGGATGAAGCGGGAAATGATGGGGGGCCGCAGTAAGTTCTGGACTGTAGAACTCCGGTCTGAGTTTCCGTAGAAGACCTAAACAGGGGGAAGAAAGTCTGGTCATTATCACAACAAAGGAAGGAAAAGGAACAATGGCTCCTCCTTAGAGCTAACTTCAGTATATATATGTATGTATATATGTATATATACATATATATGTGTTTGTGCGCGCATGCATGTATGTGTGGAGGTCAGAGAACAACTTTCAGGAAACACATCAGTCTCTCCTACCATGTGGGTTCTGGGCCATGAACTCGGGCTTTCCATGCTTGGTGGCAAGTACCTTTACCTGCTCAGTTATCTTACTGGCCCTAGGGTCAGTTTTGAACAATGGAGAATCTTAGACAGTCGGTTAACTACAGAAAGCATACAGTACCCTCATAAAATCTGACTGGATTATTGCAAACAGCCACATCATCTGGCGATGTCTGAGTATACATGGGGACATTGCACCATTCAGAATGGCAGCCATTAGCCATGTGTACACAGTTAAATTTATATTAAGTGAAAGTAGATGGAAATTTAGTTTCTCATCTCTGTCTCTGTCTCTCTCTCTCTCTCTCTCTCTCTCTCTGTGTGTGTGTGTGTGTGTGTGTGTGTGTGTGTGTGTGTGTGTGTGTGGTGCCATTTTATCCTTTGTGCTTTGACAAAAAGTTTTGAGAGGGTCCATGCCACACAAGTGATATCTAAGGTCCACTCAAGTCAAACCTTATACCTGGCTCTGAAGTTGGAAACCAAAGCTTAAATGTGTGTTTCTACTTTGATACAAGTGGCAAGTGCCTTTTAGGCTTGGAAAAAAAAAAATAGTTTTTACAAACAGACAAAAATTAGAAGGAAAATTCTGGAAAGGAGAAGGTGGTGTTGACATAAAGAGATAAAAGGCAAGTTTAATGTTTTTCAAGAAGCAGCATAAGATGTTGCAAAACTGTGACAGTGTTTCTGAATAAATCATTCTTCGCACTCTTTCCAGGGTCACGGTGTTCTGCTCCATGACATAAGAGTGTTTCATTTCCTCCTGTAACTTTCTCCTAAAAATATTTAACAGCTGCACTTAGCTTTATCTATCCGAAATACCAGCAGTCCTTGTTTACAGTGATCTTGCCTTTCTTCCTAGCAACAAAGTCTGAGCTGCCCTCTCTTTAAGCATTCCCTTGAAGGCATTCAAGTCAGAAGGAGGTGAAGAGGAGGTTGATGGAATCTGACCTGAGACCTGATGAATGGAGTGAAGTGCCTCCTTCAGAGCTCCATCAAGTCCTTCACACAAGCGCAAGGCTTAAAAAGGAATTCTAATGTCTTTTGGAGACTACAACTAGTAAGTGCAGAAAATGAAATTAGAAGATGTCAGAGAAGTGGCCCAACTGGTAGTGTGTGTGACTAACAAGCAGAAAATCCTGGGTTCTGATTCCCAGCACCACATAAACTGATGATAGCACACACCTACAGTCCTAGCACTCAGGAGATGGATAGAGGCAGGAGAATCAGAAGTTCAAGGTTATCTTCAGCCACATAGCAAATTGGAGACCAGCCTGGGATATATGAAACCCTGTCTCAAAAAAAAAAAAAAAAAAAAAAAAAAGAAAGAAAGAAAGAAAGAAAAGAAAAAAGCATCAAGATGTTTTCTCCCATTGTGTCAAACTCCTCATAGTGTCAACCCGTGAACGTCATACTGTGCAAATTGTTACCACTTTGATTATTTAGCCACGCATGTCTCCTCAACCTGATTAAATGTCAAAAACAGGCTGAGGAGGACTGGAAGTGGTGGCGTGTGCCTGTAACCCCAGCATTCAGAACAGTGAGGCAAAGGATGAGGACCAGCCTGTGCTCCACACTGAGGGGAAGGAGAGAGATAGGAAATGGCCTGAAGAATTCCTTGCTATTGGGGGGAATTGGGCTGGCATTTTCAAACAGCCACTGAGTTTTCAATTCATTTTTTTATTAATTGCAAAGAAATCCAGGAACTTAATGTGTTAGTTCACAGTGAAGAACTAGAAGTCCATTCTCAAGGATTAATAGATTAAGTGTGTCTGGATTGGTACCATCTCTTAAATAGCCATTTGGGCTGCTAATATTAGTTTATCTTACTATTACAGATTACTAACATTTTCAAATTTGTTTTTAGTAATTTTTTTTGTTATCATTTGTGTCTGTATGTGGTTATATGCACGGGCATGCAGAAGTCCTTGGAAGCCAGAAGCATGTGATCCCCTGGAACTCGGGTTATAAAATGTTATGACCTGGGTGCTGGGAACTGAACTCTGTTTCTCTCCAAGAGCAGTATGCATTCTTAACCACTGAGCCATTTCTCTAGCCTCCAAGTGGCTCACTTGTGGGGCTTCCAAAAGGTTTGCAGCTGTCACTCTCAGTCACTAGTAAGAAGAGACCATAACTATACAAATGGGTGAAACAGGCCCCACAGTAAATGACTCAGTAAGTTTGGAACGGTCAACATTACCAGGATAGTGTTCGCAAGAGACTATATGCTGATACTGACAACTAGGAAAATGCCTCTTTTTTTTTTTTTTTTTTTTAACACAAAAGCGCAGCATTCATTTCCAAGCTGCCAGTCTCCCCAGGCTCCGTCTGGGAAAGAGACCAGATCAGACAGTGGAAAAGGAACACAGAGGACCCAACATGTCCAGGGGGCCGTGCCCCGACAAAGACCTAGACAGCAAGAGCACCGGGGTGGGAGGGAGAGCACGTCTCAGGAGGTGTGAGCTGAAGATGAATGACTTGGACTGAGCCCTACTTACCCGATTGTTCCCGGTCTGATCCTTATAGTAAATCCAGTTCAGGTGCTCATCGGTCCGATACTGCACGCTGTACTTGGTCATCCACTCATCTATGTCACAGCGGCCTTGGGTGAGGATCCCCGAAATCACCTTGATCTCCTTCAAATCGATCTGCAGCCACTGGCTGCTGTCCTGATACTTAGAAAGCCAAGCGCACCTGCCAGGAACACAGCAAATTACCAGTAACCAACCTCTCTAAAGTTCTGCAAAAAGCCAACAGGTACTGAGTTTTGAGGAGACTAGCGCCAAGAGGTATCCTCCCAGTGCTGGGCCTTCAGACATAGCCCAATTCTCAGGTCTTTTCCTTAGGAAGACTTTCTGGCATGTTAAACCGATGAGGTCTTTTTTTTTCCTTCCCCATCTCTCCAACCATGTTCATCCCCTGAGCTAAGTAACCAGGTGTGCAAGGGATGGGCTTCCAGTCCCTCTCCCCCTCTTCACTATGTGCCCCCGACACTGCCAAGGAACTCGCCCAGCCTGCCACTGTTGTGCTTGCAGACCTTGGCACAACAAGGCACTCAGTCCAAGTTTGTTGAAGAAGTGCTTTCTGTGCCATCCGTTTATGAGGCAGACCTAATTTTTCAAAGCACATCTTAAGAAAAATGAGAATGAACGACTCCTCCTTGGGCTGCCTGCCCTACTTACCCGAAGCCTTGACTGTTGAGCCGGGCCTTGTTTGCTGTCCAGGAGGAATACCAACCCACATACTGCTCCGGGTTGGAGCAAGTGATCTGATCTGGCGTGACCTCCCCTGACTCGAAACCCAGGGGCTTGTGATATGGGCATTCTGAGAAGGAAAAACAGCACACACTCAAACACCCAGACCTCTAGCCAGAGTGATGGCATATATATTCTGTGAAGTCCCAGCAACTCTGGGCTGCCCTGAGAATGGATTGAGATAGCCCAAAATTCAAAGAAAAAAATGAACTCTAATCCCAGAACTCCAACAGGAAATGGCTGAAAGAACAAAGCAGAAGCATTGGCACTTTGCAGGTGGAGGACATTTCATTTCTCGGCATTGTGCCGGTTACAGAGAGTTAAGTGTTCACACGGGATGAAGGTGAACTGAAGTAAAGGGATTGCCATAGACATTCATGAAAGACTCAACATTCATGAAAGCAGGGTGGGGTCGGGGAGCCGGTTCTACAGCAACCTCATTGAGGGGGGGAGGGCAGTAAGAAATGCATCACCTCCCTCCTCAATTTAGAGACCTAAATGCCAAGAGAACCGCAGTGAAAGAGCATATTGAAATGCCAGGCGTCCGGCTTTAGTTCTCTCATTATCACAGGTTGAACTGTGCTGCCAAAGAACATTAGGGTCTCTAATTGTTCTTGAGCAGCAGATGATGCCAATTATAGGAAGAAAACAACGGCGAGCAGAAAAAAAAAAGGCAATTATGTATTGAGACTGACTTCTTACTTGAAAATTGTCATTTTCTCACTGAAGAAAAATAAAGGATGACTGAATAGGGACAGCCCAAGTGAGCCTTACAGGCTAGTTACCTGCTGCTTCCTTCCCTTCGTAACTAAGCCCTCACACAAAACCAGCATTGGGTGACCCTGCCAATGGACAACCTGGCATTCTCCTTTTTGTTTTGAGAAAGAAAAAAAGTTCATGAAGGCAGCAATATTACTTGTTTAAAACACACACACACATTTTAAAATCATTTCCAGAGTTTCTCAAAATTAGGAGTGACTACAGGACGTAATTTCTGACCCAGAAGGTCTAAGAGGAGGGTCTGTCAGGTTCTCTTTTTTTTTTTTTTTTTTTTTGTCCCTTCTTTGTTCCTGTTGCCTGGACAGAAGGAAGTCATGATAGCTGGTGCACCTGTAGGTCACTAGCACTATGGGGGACCTGCAGGATACCTAGCCCTGCTACCTTTAGGTAACTCTCTAACCCTAGTCCTTGTACTGTACGCCAGTGCAAGGTAATCCAATAAGCCACTCTCTTATCTGAATCCTAACCCAGTTCGTAACTGAAATTCTATTAAAAAAAGATAATAATTCACCTCTTTTCCTATTTGAGAATGATAAATTCCAAATAAGGCAAATGAAATCATGTTATCTTTGTGTAAATCTGAATTCAAGCAAAAGAGCTGTTTGTTGTGGCATCATTAGCTGCACCTGTAACTAACAGGAAATGTTTGAGTGTTCCCTGAGGATGAGGTTCCCAAATTCAGTAAAACAGGCTGAGGCTGTTGAACAGTATATTTTCATAGCATGCACAAGATTCCATCTTCAACACACACACACACACACCACCTTCAGAAATGGCTCTGCCCTGCCCTGAGGTGCCATAGACAAGATAGCCGCAGCCTTCAGGCTATGATGGCTCAGCTTCCTTTCTACCTCTATCTGCATTTCAGTGTGGCCAGGGTTGAGAGGACAGCATTGTGGTTTATCAAGTACTCAAGGCCTTGGAGTCCATTAAAATCATTCCCATTTTCAGGAGAGTAGCAGTGCTTTTATGAGCCACTCAATCACACCTGGTGTGGCTGAATCATTAGGGGAGCTTATTAAGAACGCCGTGTCTAGGATTCCACTCCCGGAGTGAAGTATTTTTAACAAGCATATTTTCAAAGTGCACTTTAAAAGCTTTCGCCTGCCAGGGAAGACATTTTGTGGGCTAGTAAATTGAGAGATGCAAACACCCAGCCCCCAACTCCCCTCCAGCCTGCAAGATAGGGTCAAGCTACCAGAAAGAGGGATAAGATCTCCACAACAGGAAACAAGCTTTTAATGGGCCTTCCTTTGTCACTTAACCTGTTTGGTTTGGGCTTGGGAGACAAGATATTATGTAGCCCAAGCTGGCTTCAAACTACAAACACTTGCTATGTAGTTAAGCCTAGACTTCATCTTCCTGCCCTCATTCCCCACATTCTGAGATTACAGGTGCACACCCAGTGCCCTAGCTGGCCCAGGTTCTTTCATCTAGAAGGTTTTTTCCTTTGTTTACCATGAAGGCAAATGTGCCAAGCACTTTACCAAATGAGTTACGTTTCCAGCCTTATTCTGTCAAATCCTAAATGGGTATCTCTAAGTCCATTCCACTTTGAACATCTAACTACCAAATTCCTTTGCTTTTTCACCCTTTTTCTTCAGGGCTGTGGGCTATAGGGAGGAGGCAGAAAAGAAGGAAAATCTTGTTGCCATCTTCTAGTTACCGCTTGTGGCAATCTGCTTTTTCCATTTCACTTTCCTTGACGTTCTTGCTTTGCTTCCCACATCTCCCATGTGACATCTAGGAGTAGGCTAGAGACCTCCAGTGGCTAGGGGTAGGCTGGAGACTCGGGAAGACATGTCCAGCAGGTGAAGAGAGTAGAGTTCACTTGTGATCCAAGGACATGTTTTGGAGGCCTAGGGCTATAGCTCAGTTGATAGAGGGCTTACCTAGTCCTGGGTTCCATCCTCAGAACCTGGACATGGTTGTACACACCTGTATGGAAGTGAGAAGCAGGAGGACAGAGCCGTTCAGAGACATCCTTGGCTACATAGCTACTTGAAGGCCAGCCTGGAATACCTGAGACCCTGTCTCAGAAAGGAAAAAAGAAAAAGAAAAAGGAAGGAAGGAAGGAAGGAAGGAAGGAGGGAGGGAGGGAGGGAGGGAGGGAGGGAGGAAGGAAGGAAGGAAGGAAGGAAGGAAGGAAGGAAGGAAGGAAAGGAAAAGAAAGGAAGAAACTATAAAGACATATTTGTCCAGGCTGCTCTCACTTTTCACAGCAAATAAGTAGGCTTCACCTTACCTGTGGGATCCTAAGCCCAGCTCCTACTGTCCAAGACTTGTCTTGCTACCTCCTGAATAATGCCACCTGGAACCTTGGTGCCCTTTATAAATCCAACATGGCTCTGCATCCTCCTCCCTCCTGTCTAGTGCTCTGGGTTTCAGGCCTTGACAACTTCAGGTCACAAAATAAAGACTCCAGACCAGGAGAGCTTCGTCTGATCTGCACCATCTAGGCACCCAGGGAGCTTCAGGCATACCGGTACTCTGACACATTCCCAGAGATTCTCTGCTGAGACTGGACTGGAGTAGGGCCCAGTGCCACAGATGATTATAATGAGCACTTAAGAATAAAGAGGTCATTATGGAGATAACCTAGAACCCCTGCACAGATGTAGCCCATGGCAGTTCAGTATCCAAGTGGGTTCCCTAGTAATGGGGAACAGGGACTGTCTCTGACATGAACTGATTGGCCTGCTCTTTGATCACCTCCCCCTGAGGGGGGAGCAGCATTACCAGGCCACAGAGGAAGACAATGCAGCCACTCCTGATGAGACCTCATACACTAGGATCAGAGGGAAGGGGAGGAGGATCTCCCCTATCAATGGACTCTGGGAGGGACATAGGATGAAAAGAGGGAGGGAGGGTAGGATTGGGAGGGGGCTACAGCTGGGATACAAAGTGAATAAATTAAAAAAAGAAAAAATAAAGAGGCCTTCCCAGGGGCTGGAGAGATGGCTCAATGGTTAAGAGCACTGACTGCTCTTCCAGGGGACCCAGGTTTGGATCTCAACACCCACATGGCAGATCATAACTGTCTGTAACTCCAGTTCCAGGGATCTGACACCCTGACATAGATACACATGCAAGCAAATACCAATGCACATAAAACAAAGTAAATTCATTAAGTAAAGAGGTCTGCCCAGTGCCAGCAAACTTATTTCTTAACGCCCTCTGATTCTGTTTTCTCTCCTGTGAATGGGCATCCTAGTCATATTGCCATAAGACATTTGCAAAAAGACAAAGTGAAATCCTGTTTAGCAGTTATGGACTTTGAAGTATATAGTGCCTAGCTAATACTAGTTGATTGTTTCTTGGCTTTGCATGGCTTTTCTTTGGACTTACCATAGGAGGAATCCAGCACCGCCTGTGCTTGTCTGTTGTCCCCTCCACCTACTCTCCTGGCAGCATCTGCCACGGTCAGGAAGTTGAATGATCTTGGGTCTATACAATACCAGAGGACTAAGTGATGGCCACAGCTAATGCAGAAGGGACCTGGTGGAGGCCTGAGCTCAACTGAGACATGATTCCACTGAGGAATAGGACCAAGGAGGAGTTAGCCCTCTGGCATGCTCAGGAAACCATGTGGGGATTCTAAGGAAGTATAGCCTAGGAAGGGCTTCCACCATAAGCAGCTGTCAACCTTCGGTGGGGCCCAGACCTCAACCCCTGGCAGTTATTGCATGCTTCAGAGGGCAGATCCTGGTCACCCCACAAAGAACATTACCCTCCCAAGTCTCTGCCCAGTGATTTCATTATAAACAGTTGCTACACTGGTATGTGTGTTTGACTGTGTGTCAAACAGTCTGTGTGAACGCATGTGTGTCGGATGCACATGCGCCGCAAGTACATGAATGTGCATATGCCCATGTGGGAGGCCCGGGAAGAGGACGTTAGGTGAATTCCCCTATCACTCTCTGCCCTATTCCTTTAAGACAGGATCTCTTACTGAGCTGAAGTGCAGTGTTTTGGCTAGGGTGACTAGCCGAAAATATGACTGCCTCCATTCACCAGTGCTGAGGTTACAGATACAGTAATGCCTAGTTTTTGTTTTGTAGTTTGGGGGTTGTGTTGTGTTTTGTTTTGATCAGGTTTCGTTCTGTAGTGCTGGCTAGCCTGGAACTTGCTATATATACACCAGGCTGGCCTCAAGCTCATAAACCTGCCTGCTTTTACCTCACGAGTGCTTGTATTAAAAAAGTATGCCTCCACACCTTGTGAAGCCTAGTGTTTAATGTGGATGCTGGGAATCGAAACCCTGGTTCTCAAGAAAGCATTCTTACCCACTGACCCATCTCAACTCACCAGCCCCATCAGACTTTTTCTCAAGTCATTTCACTCTTAAAGGAAAAACTCACGTCTTTTATGGCTCAAGTGA
Organism: Psammomys obesus; assembly: GCF_907164565.1. NCBI lineage: Eukaryota > Metazoa > Chordata > Mammalia > Rodentia > Muridae > Psammomys > Psammomys obesus. The sequence continues at coordinate 1,985,457 of NW_026592776.1, read as the reverse complement.
ACCATGATGACTTGATGGATAAGGATGCATGTGAAATGTGTTGCTAAGGTACTTTACAACGTGTTAGCTTGCTTTATTCAGTCTGTATTTTAAGGGTCTGTACGTGTGAAGCCCAGGCTTGTTTATAAAGAATACTCAGGGCTAAAGTAAAAGGAAAGGGTGTTGCTCAGTGGTAGAGTATTTCTCTAACATGTACGAGGTCCTGCCGCGTGTAGCTCACTAACTGAGCACTTGAACTAGCATGTGTGAGGCTCTAGGTACAAAAGCAAACAAGGCTAACCTAAAGAAACCCAAAGAAAACTAAGCCTGGTGAAAAATGCCTACAATCCAAGTTCTCAGGACAATCTGGAGTTCAATGAGATTCTGTCTAAAAAAGGGAACACAGGACAGCTCAAGAACATTTCTGATAAGAAATTTCTGAGAGCTGTAAATTTTACTGTGTGTGTGTTAGAATTGAAAATATATAACAATAATGAATGTAAAATAATAAAAGAATAATATTTATAAAAGATTATACAAGTACAGATAACATAGATTATAAATCTGGAATGAAAGTAAAGTATTAAGGAACGATTCGATTATCTTTGTTTTTTTGTTTTCTTTTTGTAGTGCTGAGTATTGAACCTGGGGCTTCACACTTGGAAGGCAGGTGCTTTACTACTAAGCTTTCTACTTGAACCCCTAGATTTCTTAAGCTTTTGCATGCCCCCACCTTGCTATACCTCATCCTCAGGAGGCCAGGCCAATCTTAGCTCAGTGGTGGAAAAGGCAGAGTTGATATTTGGAATCATTTTAACTGAAGCTAAAGACAGCCCCTGGCCTTCTGCTCTGTGGGTAGAACCCATAGACTTTATCCTAAGTAACCCCATGGGCTTTCTTGGCAGCTCTGAGTGACACCACCCATACTTCTGTGCTTTCTAGGACCTTCGCTCCTCAGGCAAGCCCTGATGGAAGCACTCAATATCAAGATCGAGACAGATGAAGTGGTGTTCTTGGCCTTTCACGAGAAACTGAAACAGTGAGCGACAAATGACTCCTGGAAGTCTGAGCCTACTCCTGCTGCCTTGAATCTTTCGTTCACTGAACAGCTAGCTAACACAATGAACCAACCATTTCACGCTGATGTGTTTTTTGTCATCCTGCCTGAAAACATCTGTGTTGCTAGAAAACAATAAACACTATAAGGAAATCGCTTTTTTTTGCTAAGGTATAGTTTATTGTTAGCACCTCAAGTTCATGACAGATCCACAAGGTAACAAAGCAACTCCAATTCTAGCATCTTCTCAGCCTCTCAGTTGATTGGCTTTATGAAGCCAGTCCCCATAAACACCCTCTGTCCAATTTCTTCTCTTTTCTTTCCTTCTGTGTCTCTAATACATGTGTTTATTGGGGGGAGGTGGTTGAAGGGAGTGTGCACATGTGGAGACAAGTACATATATGGAGGTTGGAGGACAACAACCTTAAGTACTTGCCCTCTCCTTCCATTGTGTGAGTCTGGTCATCAGGCACCATGGCCGACTGATCCATGCCACTGGCCCTATTCCTTTACCTTTGACGTAGTGTCCTCTGTAATTCAAACTCCCTATGAAGGGTTGAAAGTGGCCTTGAAAGAATAATCCTCCTGCTCCTGCCTCTGGAGTGCTGGGATCATGAGCCCAGAGATGGAACTCAGGGGTTGGTATGTGCTAGGCAGGCACTCTGCCAACAGAGCTGTATCCCCAGCCCTTTGTCCACTTCTCAACAAGCTTCTTTGGAGTGAAATTCCTGTGTAATCTGATGTCCCTGCTGGAAAGGTTGCATTGAAAACAAATGTTAGGCTTAAAATGGGGAGGTCAAACACAATGATGAGAAAGTAAGAGTATGTGGTAGCCAAGCTGACCAAGATAAGAGGAGCGGTAGGGATCTGAGGAAACCAACAAAGCTAGTTTTGACATGCTCCAGCTAGCTTCCAACAAAGCCCTTTCCCGCTAGTCAGCTTCCTCACATTATGGGTGGTTATACCTTTATATGTATTCTGGCATCTAACGCTAAAAGATTGAATTGTGGATTAGGACTACTTCTAATAAAGCTTCCATCTATATCACAGGAAAAGGACTACCTCAGACTACCCCCAAGGCTGGACAATAGCCGGAAAAAGGTAGACCAAGGCTTAGAAGTCTAGACAATAGAAACAGCCCTTTGCCATTGCAGGACCTTCTGGAAGGCGGACTCGCTTCCTGCTTGGTTTCTTTAGCTGCTGAAATCCTTTTTGCTTGCTAAAAGAAACTGTGACCCACTTGCACCCTTTACCTCTGCCCCGGTGGGATTCTTCCCCTTCTGGGACACAAGAATGGACACTGCTGCTGTAGTTAGGATTAGAGATCTTCCTTCAGGAAGAGGCTGATCTCTCCATTCATAGCAGAAAAACATGTCCATTTCCGCTAAATGGTAAATCTCACTATGGTGGGGCCCATGCCTTTGTTCCTGTCTTCCTATCAGTGCGCAGCATACCACGGGTGTGTGGTTAAAGTCACTGACCAGCATTCTACATGCATTACTAGAGATGGTCCTTGAAGAGTGGCCAGACTGCACCACCATTTAACAGCTTCAGGAGTCCTTGCCACCGAGTATAATGGGATGACATCCCTCAGGAAACCCCACGTCACTGAACATCCTTCCTGTTCCCCAGCTCCCCACCCCGACTTCACAGTGCCCCTAAGAAAAAGACTCTGGGTTTCTGTTGAGACATGAGATTGGAGGGCAATCTCATAACCAAGGGAGGCATGGCTTTCATGCACAATTGGCCCTGGGCAGTGGAAAGGATTAATAAACCTTGCAAATATTTGCAGGGACAGGGCAAGCCTCTGCAAGGCTGCTCTAATTCCTCAGTGTGAACTCCAGGAGGCAACAAAGCAAAAGAACTCATGTCTATCAGAGGCTCCACAATGACGCCTTGTCCTCTTTATCCCTCCTAACAGCCCCATCGTGCAGGGTCACCAAAATGCCAGCGGTTCTCAACTTGTGGGTTGTGACCCCTTTGGCAAACTTCTGTCTCCAAAAATATTTACATGATGATTCATAACTAACAAAATTACAGCTATGAAGTAGCAACAAAAATAATTTTATGGCTGTGGGGGGGTCACTAAGACATGAGAAACTGTAGAGCCTTGCCATTTTAGCTTAACTCTGACAATCCATGAAATGATCCTCTCTCTCTCATGTATCCCAGGCCGACTCTAAACTCACTATGTAGCAGAGAATGACCTTGAATTCCTGATCCTCCTGTCTCCACCTCTGGGTGCTGGGCTTATAGGTGAGTACCAGCTTGCCCAGTTTATATGGTGCCGAGGAGCAAATCAAGATCTTCATGAATGCTAAGCAAGCAGTCTACCAACTAAGGTACACCCCAGCTCTATATTCCTTTTGAAAAATTTGGTTCCTAGAACTGAAGCGACTTGTCTTACTAGTTTATTGCCCTCCCTAGCCTCATAACTGATTTGAAGGCAGCCTGACTCCAGGTATATACTACATACTACTCATGAATCCCAAGATAGAGAACTACCCCCTCCTCTGATACCTACAAGGAAGGGACTTCCCCCACTCCAAGCTGTGTCCACATTGCATTGACAGTTGAGTCTGGCCTGGCCATCTCAGACAAGCCAGGGAGGGAGAGAGCCTGGCAGCTGGTGCTGAATGGTATGTTGAAGCAGTGGCCAGTGTAAGACGCAAAGCTCACAAGCCTACTCGAGAGAAAGCACTTTTGGCAGAAGGATCGGGAGTTGGAAGGAGGAACGCTGGGTGTTGAGCTACTCACCTGGAATACAGTCTAAGGAGGTGGCTCCAGCAGACCACAGAACATTGGCTCCTCCCTGGCAATCACACTTGCATGCTTTCTGGTACCAGGGCTCCTCGCCCTCATCCTGCAGGCGGCCAGAGGGGCACAAGTCACAAAAGTCACAGTTAAATGAAGAAGCTGGTTTGCAAAGGTCAGACCGGTTCATGACAGTGTGTGGCTGCTGGCTCTCAATACACAGTGACCGCTCATCTTTGATTCCATGCTCCATTTTCACTTAGGTTGTTGCTGCTGCTACTGTTTTTAGACAGGATCTCTCCCCCCCCCCCCCCCCCCCGCTCATATCCCAGGCCAACTCTAAACTCACTATGTAGCAGAGAATGACCTTGAATCCTCCTGTCTCCACCTCTGGGTGCTGAGTTTATAGGTGTGTACCAGCTTTCCTGGCTTATATGGTGCTTAGGATCAAATCAAGATCTTCATGAATGCTAAGCAAGCAGTCTACCAACTAAGGTACACCCCAGCTCTATATTACTTTTAAAAAATGTGTGTGTGCGTGCGTGCACGCGTGTGTGTGTGTGTGTGTGTGTGTGTGTGTGTGTGTACGTATGCAAACTACATTCAGGTACACATGTACTTGAATACTTATATATGTGTGGAGGCTAGAGGACAACTTTGTATGTCATCCTCCAGAATTCCATCTTCCTTTGAGGCAGGGTCTCTTACTGGCTTGGAGCTCACTAATTAAGCTAGACTTGTTAGCCAGCATGCAGTGGAGATTCTCCTGTGTCCACCTCCTCCCCAGTACTGGGAATTATAAACTACTGCCACCATGCCCAGCATGTTTTTATGAGTTCTGTGGGTTTACCAAATGAGCCATCTTTCTATCCTCTTTTGGTTTGTTTCAAGGGTGGGTCTTATTTAGCACAGGCTGGCTGACCTCCAACTCTTTGTATAGGCAAGGATGACCTTGACCCTTCTGATCCTCCCGTCTCTATATCCCAGAACCTGGGATTAAAGACATGTTCCACCAGGCCTTTCTTATCTTTGATTCTAAATGAGTAAATGTCTATCACTCGAGGCGGCCAGCTGATTATCTCTCAGGGCTACCTATGTACACAAGGGTAATGTTCACCTTCTTGGGGATAGAGTTCCAGTACAAGGTTGGACTCTCCTGCTCACTAGGCAGGCCTATTTAAGGCAATTTTAAAACTACCTGTGGTAGTACATGACTGTCATCTCAGCACTTGAGAGATAGAGATGGAAGGATCAAGAATTCAAAGTTATCATCAGCTACCTATCAAGTTTCAGCCTGGGCTACCTGAGAACTTCCCTCAAGGGAAAAAAAAAAAAAAAGCAACAATGAGAACAAAAAGCAATAAGGACAGTAAAACAAACCAATGTAACTGGGTGTGGTGTCTGGGCTACATACAAAAATCTTGTCCCAAGAACGAAGAAATCCCACCGATCTTACTAGGGGTGCAGCTAAGTGTTAAATCACTCGCTTAGCATGGGAAAGGGTGCCAAAATAGGTCTGGGTGGGTGCTTTTTAGATTTTTTTGGTTTTGTTTTTCTTATTTTCTTGTTTTGCAACACAGTCTCTTATATCCCAGGCCAGCTAAACTCTCTATGTAGTCAAAGAAGACCTTGAAATGACACCCCTGCCTCGACCTCTAGAGTCCTGGAATCATAGGCATGCGCCTCCACATCTAGTGTATGCAGTGCTAGATGAGCACTGTGACAAACTAAACGATGACCCTGGCTTCTCCCCCACCTTCCTTTCCTTCTCTCTTTTTATCTTTTCTTTCTTTCTTTCTCCCTTCCCTCCTTCCTTTCTCTTTCTTTCTTTCTTTCTTTCTTTCTTTCTTTCTTTCTTTCTTTCTTTCTTTCTTTTTTTCTTTCTCTTTCTTGAGTCAGGGTCTCAGTTTGTAGCCCAGGCTGGCCTGGAACTCACAGTTCAGCCAGGCTTGCCTCAGTTTACTGGGTGTTGGAATGATAGGCCTAAGCTCAGTGTAAAACTTTATATAAAAAAAATATACATTTGAAAGGACGTTGGAGAGATGGCTCAGTGGGTAAGAGCACTTGCTGTGCAAATATGAGCACCTGAGTTCAAAACTCCTGAACCCAGGCAGAAAGCTGCATGGGGCTGTATGTGCTTGTAGCCCCAGTTTAGAGGGATAGAGAGAGGTGATTTAGGTAGCTCATGGCCAGCCCACCTAGCCAAAAAAAAAAAAAAAAAAAAAAAAGCAAGTTTCCAGTTGAGTGAGAGAGCCTGACTCGAGGTAATATGCTCTAGATAATGTGCTCTAGAACAATAGAGGAGGACATCCAATCTTCATCTGGCCTTCAAACGCATGTACACAGGTGTGCACACCTTTACACTCCTCGACACCCCCCACAACCCCACACACAAATAAAATAATACACATTTCAAAGAACCCTCAGGCTTCAGGCGGAGGTAGCTCAATGCAAATCGCTTGCTTAGCATGCACAAAGCCCTGGGTTCACCCTCAACATTCTTCCCCCAAACAATGCTACCCTGACACATTAATTTTTATTTCAACAGCAACAATGATGAAAATTCCATCCGTCTTATTGTCACATACCTCTGTGGATGATAATCCCAATGTGGCTGAGCAAAAAGAACAGGAGAGGAAAAATGAAATTAGGAAGCGAGAGAGAAATTCCACAGACTCATTAATTGCATGGGAAAGCAAACTGAAAATGATGCCATGGAAGTTAAGAAGCCCATTCTGGAAGCCGTCCAGCTGCAGATGCATCCCCCAGGAGAAACTTCCACAGATGCTGGGAAAGGAGGTGGGAAAAGGATAGCAACTATTACTTTAGTTCCTAATCAAATTATAGAAAATACATTAAGATAACAAAACAGGGTGCAATGCAGCTTTTTTTAAAAAACTACTTTTTTCCCCCTTTTTTGTGAGGGGTTGGGTAAAGTGGGGGAGTGAGGCCACCATTGCCTCAGTGTGGAGATCAGAGAAAATTTTTCGAAAGTCTGATTCTCTCCTTCTTCCATGTGGGTTCCAAGGATTGAACTCAGCTCATCGGTCTTAGTAACAAGTGCCTTCACCTGCAGAGCCATCTTAACAGTCCCAGTACACTTTTATTTCTCGCTGTCAATGTCAGTACTATTAACATTCCAACATAGACCTTTCCAGCTCTCCCTTTTTGCAGAAGACTATTTTATATTTTATAAAATAATTTTTGAGATCATAACTGCAACATTTCTTCCTCCCCTTTTCTCTCCCCAAATCCTCCCGAATACCCCTCTCCACTCTCCTTTGAATTCATCACATTTTTTCTCTAAGTTTTACACACACACACACACACACACACAAACACACACACAAACACTTAAACACATTCCTAACTATAACCTGTTTGGTCAGTGTAATTTTACTTGTATGTATGTGTTCAGGGCTGACTGGCCCTGGGCTACCTTCCCTGAGGCAGACCGCCTCTCTCCTACACAGCTTTCCTCAGCTGCCTCCAGTCAGTTTTGTTTGTTTGTTTCGTTTTGTGGAACCCAGAGCCTGGACCATGCTAAGCCTCCAATCCCTGAATTACATCACCAGCCCCTTCAGTCACTCCTTGTACTCTTCCTCCTCCTTTCCCTCACTCTCTTCTTTCCCCTTTTTTGAAAGTCAGAGTCTTGAGTATCACAGGTCACGGCTTGCCTCCAATTTGCTCTTTCGCCAAGACTGGCATTTAAATCTTGACCTTCTTGCCTCCATCTTCCTGTTGCTAGGATGACAGTCATGCACCACCAAACCTGGTTTATGTGGTCTTGGGGATTTAATCCATTCATGCTAGACAAGCATTCTCCCAAATGAGCTATACCTTTAGCCCCTCAGTCACTTTTGTGTATAAATGTTAAAAACGGCATTTGATGTTAGAAATTAAATGATGGAACAGAATCAGCATGGTCTCTGGAGATACGTGGGAAAGAAAGAAATTGGGGCATTTCATATTTAGTGATATAGGCCTGTCATTTTAACAAAATGATCTGCATCTGTTACTCTCACAGTAGTGAAAAAAATAGCTGCATAAAGAGCCTTTAAAGAGGGCTTTATTTTGGCTAATAGTTCCAGGGTGTACTCAGTCATGGCAAGGAAGGCATGGTGGTGGTAAGAACAGCTCTAGCTGTGGCGGCAGGATCCTGAGGCAGCTGGTCACATCACACACCACAGAGATACTGGCACATCCATATTTATGGGCCACTGGTTATAGTAGCCACAACATGGAGCCAGTCTAAATGGATAAAGAAAATGTGGCATGTATGCATGAGAATGAAGCTACGTCATTAAAAAATACATTTGGGAGTTTACTTTCTAAACGACGCTGGACTCCATTTTCCTTTCCTTTTTAACATTTTCCTTTACTGATTAAGTCTTCCTCCTCCCCAACCCTTTTCTCTTCCTCTCTCTGGTCCTTCCCTTTAAACTCTTCCTCCTCTTCCTTTTTCTCTTCCTTTCTGTCTCTGTTTAAATAGGCTTTCCAGCAATTGAGTCTCAGTTGCCTCACTGTGTGCCACATTTGTATTATGAGAAGTCTGGGTGTGGTGGCACATGGCTGGAATCTTAGAACTCCAAGAGGAAGAGGCAGGAGGATTTGGAGTCTAAAGCCATTCTCAACTACATGAAAAATCTGAGACAAGCCTGGGATGCATGAGACGGAGTCTCATTAAAAACAAACAAACAAACAAACAAACAAAACGTTTAAAGCCACCCTCGACTATCCTGTCTCGTAGACAAACAATGGGGGCTGGAATTATGACTACTGGACACTTTTCTAGCAAACAGAAGTTCAGTTCCCATCACCCACATGGTGGCTTACAGCCATCTCTACCTCTTGTCCCTGGAGACCCTATGCCCTGCTCTGGCCTCTGAGAGTACCAGGCCTACAAGCAATACACAGACAGACAGACAGACAAAACACCCCTACACATAAAATAAAAACACTACTACTAATTAAAACAACAACAGAAAGGATATTTTGGGTTGGGCAGTTTGTTGGAAGTTTTTCTTCAGGTTTGTCTCTAATGTACAGAGATAATAAACCACAATGAAATATAAAGTCTGGGGGCTGGAGAGATGGCTCGGAGGTTAAGAACACTGGCTGTTCTTCCAGAGGTCCTGAGTTCAATTCCCAGCAACCACATGGTGGCTCATAACCATCTATAATGAGATCTGGTGTGCAGGCAGAATGCCGTATAAATAATAAATAAATCTTAAAAAAAAAATAAAGTCGTGCTCGCTTCGGCAGCACATATACTAAAATTGGAACGATACAGAGAAGATTAGCATGGCCCCTGCGCAAGGATGACACACAAATTCGTGAAGTGTTCCATATTTTTCTAGGAATAGTGCTTCCTCGAGATCCAGCCATACTACTCCTAGGCATATATCCAAAAGAGGCATAAGTACACAATAAGGACATTTGCTCAACCATGTTTGTAGCAGCTTTATTTGTAATAGCCAGAACCAGGAAACAACCCAGATGTCCCTCAACTGAAGAATGGATGCAGAAATTGTGGTACATCTACACAATGGAATATTACTCTACAATGAAAAATAAGGAAATCATGAAATTTGCAGGTAAATGGTAGGACCTGGAAAGGATCATCCTGAGTGAGCTGTCCCAGAAGCAGAAAGACACACACAGTCTACTCACTCATATAGACATGTAATATAGGATAAACCTACTAAAATCTGTACATCTAAAAGACTAATCAAGGGAGAGGACCCTGACTAAAATGCTCAGTCCCCATCCCAAAAGGCAAAGAGGAAGGACATCAGAAGAAGAAGAAAACAGGAAACAACCTAGGAACCTGCCACAGAGGGCCTCTGAAAGGCTCTGCCCTGCATACTATCAAGGCAGATGCTGAGACTTATGGCCAACTGTTGGGCAGAATGAATGGAAGAAGTAGGAAATAGTACGATCTGGAGAGGACAAGAACTCCACAAGGAGAGCAACAGAACCAGAAATTTGAACACAGGGGTCTTCCCAGAGACTCGTACTCCAACCAAGTAGCATGCATAGAGATAACCTAGAACCCTTGCACAGATGTAGTCCATGGCAGTTTAGTGTCCAAGTGGGTTACATAGTGTTGGGGAAAGGGACTGCTCTTTGATCACCTCCCCCTGAGGGGGGAACAGCCTTACCAGGCCACAGAAGATGACAATGCAGCCAGTCCTGATGAGATCTGATAGACTAAGATCAGAAGGAAGAAGAGGAGAACCTCCCCTATCAGTGGACTTGGGGAGGGGCATGCATGAAGAAGGGGATGGGATGGTGGGATCGGGAGGGGAGGAGGGAAGGGGTTATGGGGGGATAGAAAGTGAATAAAGTGTAATCAATAAAAATAAAATAAAAACAAAAACAAAATAAAGTCTGTATAAGTAATCTGGGACCATTGAGGTGCAAAATTTAGCAGGACCAGGTTTAACTCCTTCAGCTGTGGTGGCTAAAGTAGATGGTAAGCATCAGCATCCCTCCCTGGCCGCCCTCTCCAACACAGGGCCTCACTATGTAGCCATGGCGATTCTAGAACTCACTATGTGGACCAGACTGGCCTTGAACTCACAGAGATTTGTCTCCTCCCAAGTGCTAGAATTAAGAGTGTGCACCACCCCACCTGGCACTGTACATTTTTCTTTTCGCTCCTCCTCCTTCACTCTCTTCCCCTGTTTTCTGTTCCCCATCTCCACCCCCACCCCCATTGTCCTGGTTCCCTTCCTACCTTCCAATAGCTAACTTGCCTTCTGCTTTCATGTCACCTGTACACTGTTATCCCCATCCCAAGAGCTCTCCTTTTCTTTTCATCCTTTTCTATGAAGACATGTACTGTTTGCCTTTCTGAGTCTGGTTTATTTTGCTTAACGGTGAGTTCCAGTTCCGTCCATTTTCTTGCAAATGCCATGGTTTCGCTTTTCTTTATGACTACATGAAATTCCAATGTGTATATATCTTCCTTCCCCTTTTCTTCTTTCTCTTCTCTCTCTCTCTCTCTCTCTCTCTCTCTCTCTCTCTCTCTGTCTGTCTGTCTCGAGAGAGAATCCCACTATGACCATAAGGTCTCAGTATAGCCATGGCTGTACTGTTCTAGCCATGGCTGGAACTCACTATGTAGACCAGGCTGGTTTCAGACTCACCAAGATCTACCTGACTCTGCCTCCTGAGTGCTGGGATTAAGGATGCATGCCACCACCCCCTGCTTGTGTCTGGTGTTCCTGTCATAGGTTGACTTGAAGTCCTTTGGGTAAATACTCAGGAGTAGTAAACCTGGATCATATTGTAGTTCTAGTTTTATAGGTTTTTTTTTTTTTTTTTTTTTTTTTTTTGGTGTGTGTGTGTGGGGGGGAGGCTTCTACACTGATTCCCATAGTGGCTACATCAGTTTACACACCTACCAACAGTGAATACATGTCCTTCTCACCCACCGCAACCTTTCCGTGCAACCTTTCCATGCAAAACTTAATAGGTAAATGTGCCTGCTTGTGTGTGCTCCTGTATGTATGTATGTATGTATGTATGTATGTATGTATGTATGTGCATGTGGAGCTAAAGAACAGCTTCAGATGTTCCTCAGGAACCATCTACCTCATTTGAGATACAGCCCCTTAGTGGCCTGGACATGGACAAATAGGCTAGGTTAGCTGCTCAGCAAGCCCCAGGGGTCCTCCTGTCTCCTCTTCCCCCGTGTACCCAGATTTTTTAATTTTATTTCTGGGGATTGAATAGAGATTATTTTTCTACTTGCATATAAGGTACTCTGCTGCCTGAGCTCTCTCATCAACCTAAATTTGTATGCTTTTATTAATCTGTCATTTGTCATAAGGAGTCTCAGCCATGAACCTTAGAATGAATAAGTAAAATATATTAATATTCTCCTCATTAATGCCAAAGCCCCACTTCTTTTCAACAAAACAAATCCCTTTATTTCTGTTCTGGCTGGAAAACAATACAATACCTAATGTAAAATTTTCAACAGAAACCTGAGTATAGACAATAGAAACTGTAGGCCCCTCCTTTAACAGCCTTGTTATTTAACAAGAGAATCTGATGCCTGTGAAAAGCTTTCAGGGTGAGATTAGACACTCATCTTTTCCATCACGATTATAAAAGCTACCAATTAAAGAATGCGTGTGTCCCTGCTCTGTAGCTGCGTTGGCACACTCACCGTGAGGCTGGTACTGTACTGAGACACAGACTCTTGAAACAGAAGCCTGCTTCTCTATACAGGAGGACTTGAAGTTCCAGATGAAGACAGCCCACTGGGCAGTGCCCACGGTGTTGCTGGGGCTGTGATGGCAGTCAAGGAAGCTTGTCTTCTAAATTCTAGGAAGATTCAGGGTCAGCAGCTTCATCGGCAGCTGCCACACTGTTAGCTCTTCTAGAACCTTGTTTCACTGTTAGTCACCTGTTACAGGCAGAACTGACCTTCTAGGGTAGCAGTGAAAGTGAAGGGATGGGGATGTCATTTCTTGTTGTTTCTATTTGGTTTTGTTTTGTTTTTGATACAGGATCTCATACAGCCCAGGATGGCATCAAACTTTCTATGCAGCCAAAACTGGCCTTGAAATCTTAATTACCTGACACCCACCCTCTGGGATGCTGAGATTACAGATATGTGGCTCCATGTTGGGTTTGGGAATTTACCATAGTACTTGTTGTGATCTAATTGTCTGGATTCTCCTCCACCTGCTCAATTCTTAGGCTGAAATCTGCTCACCAATGTGATAGCATCAGGAGATGGAGGTCTTTGGAGGTGATTAAATCACTTTGGGGCTCTGATTGGGCTGTCTTTCCTCGTTAATGGGATGAGTGCTTTAATATGAAGTTCTAGAAAGCCTGGTACCTCTTTCACATGGGAGGACAATGAGAGAAAGCATTACCTATGGACCAGCAGCCATCACCAGACAGACTCTGCTAGGGCATTGATCAGGGACATCAGAGCCTCTAGAAGTGTGAGCAATATGCTTCTGTTGTCATACGAAGCCAGTCGGTTACACTTTGTTACAGCCGAGGAAGTGAATCAATGTCTTAGTTATCTTGCCATTGATGTCATAAAGTACCATGACCAAAGAAAGTATTTAATTGGGTTATGGTTTTAGGAGGTTAGAATTTATGATGGCAGAGCAAAGTCATGCTAGCAGGAACAGGTGAGAGCTCCTATTTCAATCAGCAAGTGGGAGACAGAGGAGAGAGGCACACTGGAAACCGCAAAGCCTTCCCCTAGTGACAGGACCTCCTCCGACAAGGCCGCATCTCTTAATCCTTCCCAAACAGTTTCACCCACTGAGGATCAAGTTTTCAAACATATGAGACCATGAGGACCTTTCTCATTCCACCACAAGTAAGTACCAGAGTGACAATGCCCACACTAACAAAAAACAAACAAACAAACAAAAATAAAACCTGCTTCACCTTTCCAAATGTAATGGATTCCCCCCAGCACCTCCTTTCTATCTCCACACCGCTGTGCTAGATGTTGTCAGCCCTTCTTGTCTTTCTTCAGCTTCCACCATTCTGAATAAACTTTTGTTTCTTTGGAGACCTTGGCTCACTGCAGACACTGTACAGACATGGCTGAAACCAATGTTCAGATTCTTGCACTGAGTGACTTATGGGATCTCTACCTGTAGATGCCTCTTCCTATTCCAAACGGGACCCAACCAAATGCTGGTAGGGTATAGAAGAGCCCCAAGTCCTACGAGCTTGTTAGGGGAGCGGAAGGTCACCTCATCTCTTTGGCTTTGGGTGATCTATACTACTGCTGAGCTGAGCATTCATGTTCCCCTAAACCACCAACTCCCCTTGTAACTAGAAACGCTTCCATGTATTTTCCCCAAAATAAAAATGTGCCCTTGATTGTGCATGGAAGCAGATCTTGTAATGGCTACGCCTCAACTGCAAGTACTCATGTGGCCATCGAGAGTAGAGATACATAGTGGTTCACAAAATAGAGCGCTATCCCACAATGAAGAGAATGGAAAGTAAACATGCTACTTAAGAAGGAGGGGTGCTTCTCCTCTCCATTCCACAGAGTCCACCTGCTCTTAGCAGTCCCCAGCATTCCTCACTGCTAAAGAGAGCTACTCACATCTATCCTCTATCTGACAATGCAGAGAAATGAAACGCACTTGCTCAAAACCCCTCAGGTAGGTGTCCCTCAGAGCATTTACTTAGCTCTATGATGAACATAACAATGCATTATTCAAGGAGACCGTGATCTGCCTCCTGCCCACCTCTCTTTATGAGCATTTTGCATGTTGCATTTCTTGATATGTCCTGGTCCGTAGAATTTTTCTTTTTTCTTTGCCTCAAATCCCTCCATTTATCTGCTAACTTCTCTTCTTCCGCATCCCCTCCGCTATGAAGAAGACTTTCCTGATCCCAACTCACCCCTTCACCTTGGCCTTTGTTCTCAACACTTCCCTTCCTTTTTTTCCTCTTTTTTTTTTTTCCTCTGAGACAGGGTCAGGGCTAGGGCTGTAGCTTGGTTCCTAGAGTGCTTGTCCAACATGCACAACACCTAGGGTTTGATCCCCAACACGACATAAACAGGACATGGTGGCACGCCTTTAATCCCAGCACTTGGGAGATAAAAGAAGGAGGACCAAGTTCAGGGTTATCCCTTGCTTCATAGTGAGTTCAAAACCAGCTTCTTTCCAGCCAGCCTGAGCTATATGAGACCACTGAGATAGACCCCTACCCCCACCCAAAGAATGCTCGATATTAGCACCTGTTTGGTGGTCAGTCAGGAGGCACTATGCTCCTCTTCTCATCCTCAAGAGAAACTGTGATAACTAAGAGACAATTTCCTAGAGGTCCCACTGGTTGCATAAATATCAGTTTGCCATTTTTGTGGAGACTTTTGTGGAGAGAGAAAAGAAAGGGGATCAAATCCCAAATCGGTCCCTGAAGAACATCTAATAAACTTCAGGTGAGCTAACCCACACTCCACAAGGGGCTCAGCAAATGGCCTTCAGAGACTTCTGCATCCTTCTTTATTCCTGGAGGGGGATAGGTGGGATCTAGCCACTAGGCAGGCATGGTTTCTGGAGCTTATTCCTGTGCTTCTTTAAATTTGGGGCTGATTTCTTTCAGGTTCCCCCACCACACTGGCTCCCCTCCCTAGCAAGCATTTGTCTGCAGGCAGCCTGGGATTCTAAGGTGCCAGATTCCTATGAAAATGAGCAGAGAAAGAGGGAACAGCAGGCATTTTACAGAAAAAAAAAAAAAAAAAACAAACCAAAAACGCTGTCACCAAGGGAGCAGCAAATGAAAGTAGCTGTTGCAGTTCCCCTAAAATGGTTTAATCACCAAAACAACTGGGGAATAAAATCATAACGTTTTTTTTTTTCTACAACATATCACAGAAGAATATAATACTGTTGGAAAACAAGAAAAGAGAAAAAGGGCCACCTTTGGAAGCAAAATCATAAGTGATTGTGATCATGTGGCTGCATTTTTTTCCAAAGGGTGGATTCACTGGGAAACCCTGAAGAATCTGAGCACAACAGACTCCATTTTGGTAACTAGACTCCATCTTGTAATTGACATAGCTCTGACCCCCTGAACCTGAGAAATGTGTTTGTACTTGCAGGAAACCATGACATTCCAGAAGACACAGTGCGCCCACCCTGACACCAGTCAGTCAGGAAACAGGTCGAAATGACGGTTGTCCTTGTGGTTTCTAAAATAATTACATGTTTTCCTTGTGGTTGCTAAAATAGTTATTCCAACTTGCTTTTAGCCAATCACTAAGTACAAACTTGTTCTTGCTAAATCTCACCCAATCATGTAACTGCCAAGTCTGGAAGCCCCTTCCCCTTTCTAAAAACCCTATAAAAATCAGTTTCTTTCTAGGCTAGGGGCTCCTGGCCTCTGACTGCTGTGTCAGTTCATGCTGGGAATCCGAGCTTAAGCCCGAAATAAAAGCTCTTTGCTTTTGCAGACAATTTCTGACTCCTGGTGTGGTCGGTGGTCTTTTGGGGTCTCACGAATGGGTACAATAGCTCTTGTTAACAGGGGTGGAGGAGGATGTCAATCAAGTCATACTT
This sequence comes from Psammomys obesus, assembly GCF_907164565.1. Lineage (NCBI taxonomy): Eukaryota > Metazoa > Chordata > Mammalia > Rodentia > Muridae > Psammomys > Psammomys obesus. Next base: position 1,969,599 of record NW_026592776.1, on the reverse strand, counting down.
ATTTCTCTGCATGAATCTTGCAAGCCCAAGAGGAAAGGTATACATTAGAGACACAGGAAAGAGGTTATTTGGGGCTTTTTGATTGGTTATCACCAAATACAGTATTTACTCCCACAGAAAAAGACAAAGCAGGGGAGAGAAGCATAAAACTATGAATGATTAAAAAAAAAAAAAAAAAAAAAAAAGCAACCAGCCCCTTAATCTACTTGAGAAACCCGAATAAAAACACAGGAGAAAACCAGCAGGCTGCAATAATGTCCCTCTTGGGAAGAAGAAAGAAAGAAATTACTTCTGGTGTGAAAGTGTTGCTATTTTAGGCAACAGAAATATTCATGGGTAAATCTGTTATCCTTTCATGCTTCAACACAGATAAACCTCACAGATACACGGCGAGCAAAAGACAAAAGACCACATGTTGTGTAAAACCATTTCAGTGTAAAATGTAGAAGAGGCAAATCTATAGACAGAAAGGGAGTTTGTGGATGCCAGAGACTGGGGCTGGGATGGATTGGGAGAATAGGGAGCAAGTATTTAATATCTGTAGTGATGAAATAGTTCTAAAATTAGATCATATGTGCCTCAATCTGTAAGTCTATTTAAAAAACTACTGAATTGCACCCTTCAAATGGATGAATTAAGTGGCACACAAACCACGTCTTTTAAAAGTTGTTTTTGGCTGGAGACGTGACTCAGAGGTTAGGAGAATATACTGCCTTTGCAGGCGACCTAAGCTCTATTCTTAGCACCTATGTTGGGTGGCACATGCCTGCCTGACACTCCAGCTTCAGGGGATCCGATGCCTCTGGCCTCCACACACTGCTTCCCCCATACACATAATTAAAAATAAAATAAGCCTTAAAGAGCAGTTGCTTTTAACAATAACAAAACAAATTGCAATGCCTGTTGGCTGTTATACCTTCAAGAGGGACACAGTTACCTGGAAGTTGGGGCTCTATAGCTCCCTCCGCCTTTACCCAGTAGATAGCATCAAGAAAACGGACTAACACATTTTAATAGGATGGGCATTTTCATAATCACTAATGGCATGGGAGCCACAAAGGCTTAGTGGAAGATAAACAGGACGCCAGCCGAGTTCTCCGACCTCAGTGGTTAAGTGTGAGCACATGTGTGATCCCAAGTGAACCTTTGTCTAGTGCAGAGACAACGCCCAGCCACTGATCTTATTTCACAAGAAGAAGAAGCAGATAAACAGAAAATAAGTGAAGAAATAAATGAGCCGAAGAACCTTTGTGCTTGGGTTCCCATCATCCAGTGGAATGTGTCTTTGCCATGTGTGTTGGCTTAGGCCTCCATCTGGAATTTAAACTGATTAAGCTCAGTCGTGGTGTCCTATATTTGTCCTCTGTTTCACACCATAGCCATGCTGAGTCAGTGCAGAGCACACAGGAAATTGCTGGTTACACTATCCATTTGGGGATGGCTTTTTGTGTCCTTTTGAGCAGGGTGAGGGGTGGAGGGTCTGGGTTAGAAGAGCGGGAGAATGTCTACTCCCCAGGACTTCCCACTCACCCCTACTACAGACAGATACTAGCTGTGTTCTTGGTAGATATATCTGGAGTGCCCCGGCCATGCACAAAGATTAGCCAATTATAGAACAGGAAAGAGTCCTGTTCTCTTCTGCTTTCCGCAGCATGTCTTTTGTTACTGAGAGTGAAAGGGCAGGTCTAATTTAAAGGTGCATTAGGGGCTAAAAAAAAAAAATGGCTTAGTGGTTAACAGCCATTTGCTGTGCAGCCATGAAGACCTGAGTTGGAATTCTAGTACCTAGGTAAAATGCTGGCCCTGCAACACCAGTGCTGTGAGGATAGATGGAGATAGGCAGCTCAGATCCCTAGGACGCACGCACATGTACAAGCACATTAGTAAATGTTTAGAGGACTTCTACCAACGGAGCAGTGTGCTGATTTGAATGAGAATGGCCCCTATAGGCCCATGCCTTTGAATAGTTGGTTCCCAGTTGGTGGAACAGTTTGGGAAGGATTAGGGGCTGTGGCCTTGTTGGAGGAGGCATGTCACTGGGGCACAGGCTTTGAGGTTTCAAAAGCTTACACCAGACACAGTTAGCTGTCTCTCAGCCTTGTGAGTGGGTCTCAAGATGTAAGCTCTCAGCTACCATGCCAGCATCATGCCTGCCTGCCTGCTGTCTCACACCCTCTGTAACTGTCAGCCCCCCCCCCAAATAAACTGTTTCTTCTGTAAGTTGCCTTGGTTGTGGCGTCTTAGCACAGCCATAGAAAAAATAAGACAGGTGGGAGGGTCAATGAACAATGATGTCAGATGAGGGGATCTATTCTGATTCTGAGTGTCGAGGAGTCCTAATGTTTACCCCGTTGCAAATATTCAGCCACGGATTTGTATTGCACCTGTGGAGGCCAGACGACAATTGTAGGAGTCGTTCCTTAGGAGCCATCCACTTTTTTTTTCTTTCTACCCATTTTTTTTTTTTTGAGACAGGGTCTCTCATTGGCCCGGAGCTCACCCCATAGGCTAGGCTGACTGGTCAACAAGGTCCAAGGACCTGCCTCCCTAGCTTTGGAATTATAAGCATGTGTCACTATGTTTGGCCCTTTTTTTCAGACATATTTTTCATTTGATGTGTATGAGTGTTTTTCCTGCATGCATATGGACTATGCCTGGTACCTGAAGAGATTAGAAGTGGCTGTCTGAGGTCCTAGAACCACCAAGCCTAGGTCCTCTCCAGCAAGTACTATTAACTGCTAAGCTACCTCTCCAGCTGCCATACTTGGATTTTTTATGTTTTATAATTTATTCATTTTATATTCTGATTGTAGCCCCCTACTCCTCCCAGTCCCACGCTCCCTCTTCCCCCCCACATCCCCTACCTCTAGAAAAGATCATCCTGTGTGAGGTAACTCAGAAGCAGAAAGAGACACAAGGTATACGCTCAGTTATATTAGCTGTCTAACATAGGATAGCCATACTAAAATCTACAGACCTAAAGAAGCTAAACAACAAGGAGGACCCTAGGGAGGACCCTTGATTCTCCTTAAGAATGGCAAACAGCATACCTGGATTTTTTTTTTAAACAAAGGTCCTGGGGATGGAACTCAGGTATGAGACCTATAAGCACAGTACAGACTATGCTGTCTCTCCAGTCCCGGATAAGGGTTCTTGAAAGAACAGAGTAGCAACCAAGGAATCTTAGGGCCATCCGTTTGAAAGCTTAAGAGTGGGTGTGAACATCTGTCTGAGAGCCAGGGGTATCTGGATCCAAGACTTTGCTTAGATCTTTTGGTGAGAAAAGGACAAGGAACAAAAGAGAAGCAACAAGCTGGGTGTGGTAGTGCATGCAGGTAATCCCAGTGCTCAGGGAGGCAGAGGCAGGTCCAGGTCCAGGTCCAGATCAACCTGGTCTACAGAGTTAGTTAAAGAATAATCAGGATTACAGAGAGAAACCCTGTCTCAAAAAACTAAGAGAGGGAGAGAGGGAGAGGGAAAGAGAGGGAGAGGGAGGGAGGGAGAAGCAACAAAAATAGAAATATCAGAAAGCTTGAAAAAGTTCCTGGGAAAAGTTAGATATATTTATTTCAGTGGTAGAGCCATTATTTAGTGTGCACAAGGCCTTGGGCTCCATGTCTAGCCCCGCCCCCCCCCCCCCCCAAAAAAAAAGGCAAAAATTTCTGACACTTAATTGCAAAGGGTAGGGATGGAACTCTGACAATTGATTGCGACATGAACCCTCCTTAAAATCATATCTTAGAAATTGGGTGTGGTGCCTTATGCCTGAAACCTTAGCACCCAGAAGGTGGAAACAGGCTGAAACATCCAGCCCGGAATACATAGTAAGTTGAAGGCTAGCATGGGCTTCAGTGTGGGGCCCTGTCTAAAAATAATAAAAAAAGAAAAGAAAAACCTGTTTCTTAGGGATTGCAGAGTGACCTTGGGATTTTATTTTCACAAGTCTTTCCAAACACTAGAAATACTACCATATAACAAAACACACAAGACTACTGATGGTTCATGAAAATTGAGATAGATAGATAGATAGATAGATAGATAGATAGATAGATAGATAAATAGATAAATAGATAGAGGAGAATGGTATAAGTCAGGAATTCTGACCCTTGTATGTACCTTATCTAACTGGCAAGTCATTTGCAGAGCAGACAGGCTTCTTCTTCACTGAAACATTTCATAAACACACAATGTCCACAAAAAGTCATTCAGCCACTCTCCTTCCTTCCTTCTTTTTTTCTTCCCTCCCAGACAGGGGCTTACTATATAGCCCAGACTAGACTAGACCTCTTCCCAGTTTTAAGACAGGGTCTCAGATAGCCTGAGCTGGCCTTAAGCTTAAGTAGCTGAGGTTGGCATTGAATTTATAGTTTTCCTGCTTTAATTTGCCTAGTGCTAGGATGAAGCAGGGTTTCTGTGTCTTTGTTTGTTAGTCTAATAGTGCTTCTGGAGATTGAACAGAACCCAGAAACTCTTGAAGTCTGGGCATGGGCTGTACCACTGAGCTAAGCCTTTCTACCAAATTTTATTAAGTATGAACTTTAAAAAGGATTCTGAATTGATAGGTGCTTGAGAGTTGAGAGCGGCATAAAATAGTATTATTTCTAAGATTGAAAGAGAATTTAAAGTTCATTTGATTGACATTTTAGAGATTTAGCTTTAATCTGTCCTTATTTAAGCATATCATGCCTGCCAAGGCCACATTTAGAAATTTAAAAGTGATGGAGTATATTGAGTCTTTAGGGTTTATTGACTCTCTTTGAATTATTTTAATAGACATATATTAGACTGTAGTGGTACTTGGCTTTATGCTAATCCATATTTAAACTAGAGTGACCCTTTGTCCTGATTTGTCTGGGACAGTCCTCATTTGCACTTGTCCCAGCAGAGCTATTAATAGCTTCATCCTTAACCCTTACTAATAGTTGGGTTTAGAATATTAAATTCTACAATTGCTCTAACTTTGCCTCCAAAAATGTCCAAGAAACATGATTTCTCATTAATTGTTGCAATTTACAGTTGTTCTATACAAATTTTGAGGCCCTTCTTTCTTTCTGTTGGATTTTAAACATCATTTGAACTTTAGAAGGCTCCTCATAAATGCATGAAACCAGTAGCAAGTCACGCAAAGATGACTTTTTAAATTAATAACCTGTTAACTAATTAACATGTTGTTATCCAGCACATTTAATTTATTCAGGTTGCATTTCAATTTATCAACTATTTTCTTAATTAAATCACATTATTAAATATATAATAAATATCATGGCAGAAGAACACATACCTTCATAGCCAAAGAGAAGTAATAAGAAGAAGCCTTTGATTTTTCGTGGCATTTTCTCCTTGTCCTTGGCCTCAGCACTACCTAAGAGAAGTGGAGAGCTGGCCTAGGAGTAAGTGATTAACTTGATCCACTGGCCTCACTAAGCATCTTATTCCATTTAGTTCTTAGGTCTTTCACTCAGCCGCCGTCAAATTAACCCACACCGTCCCCTGCCTCAACAAGAAGTCTCAGAAGATGTTGTTAACATAGGTTGGTTTAGCAAAGAAGATACTTAGACGTAAGGTGAGTAATGGAAGGAAATATAAACCAGGGTTGGAAGACCTGGGTCCCTAGGTCTTTCTCCAGCACCATTTTCTAGGGAGTGACCTTGAACAGTTCCTGCCAAGTACCACAGAGCCTCTATTTGTAAGGAAATGTTACCAAGTGTCTTCTCCCAGAAGAGCTTGCAGTCATATTGACATCTGCTCATTCAGGAAAACAGTCAATTTGGTGGTGATGGTGGTGGTTCAGTTATATCTAAGAATGTATGATGCTATCATGAGTCAATTTACTCGTTATAATGATGACACGGAAACAATCAGGATGGTACAAGTTAGGAAGCTGGTGAAGTGCAGGCTCCCAGGCTGATCTGGGAAGGGACACACCACTTCCAGTGGTATGAGCTCAGGGCGACGTTGCTGTCTGCAAAATGATGATAATAATGGCTACGTCATAGAATTCTGTTGAGGTCAAAATGGCATGGTACTGCAAAACACATAGTAAGGCTGGAGGTGTAGCTTAGCTGAAGATGAAGACACTTGCTTTGACTATGGGGAGGGAGCCTCACATTTGATTGCCATTATAAAACAAAGCAAAAGGACTTAGGTCAACGTCCAGCATACTCAACTACCATTATTACCGGGCCATTAAAAAGAAAGTGGATGGGAGGAACAGGGCTGATGAATGTAGAGTTTCAGTTTTGCACGAAAAGCTCTGGTGATCTGCTCACAGCAACATAAATACCTAACTGTACATTTTAATGGTTGAAGTTTTAAAAAGTGTAAATTGATTGTTAACAGGAGGATCGTGCTGTGTTTGTTTGTTTGAAAAAGATGTAGATTCACATACTGTATAAGAAAAACTGGGGTTGGGGAACGGGGGAGCCAAGAAAAAAAATCTAAAGTTTCACTTTCCCAATTTAGTTCACTGCGACCATTATCTCACCCCTGACCCCCAGGACCTCAAAAATCTTTCACTCATTCTCTTTGTGAAAGATAAAAAACATCTCTTGAACACGGCCCCAAGAATAAGAAGGTCTCCTCCCTGAAACCAAACTGTTTAATAATGGGAACAAAGATGAACTAGAGAAACATTTAGTCATCAAGCAGCATTTACTGGGTATTTGTAGAGCCTGACATGAGTGGGGACTGAGAAAAGTCAGGATGTATTATATACATGTACGAAATTGTCAAAGACTACTTTTAATTAATAAATTTACAAGCATGGCATTTATTCTAAACTGTGTATAAATTCTTTCCTAAAGAGAGGAAGAGTCATTCCACTAACCCCCAGCTGCACTGAAAGAAAAAGAGCTATGTTTTTATTCTTGTTCTTTATTTTTTTAGAGTTAAATAAGAATAAATCTCTTAAAAAATTTTTCCATTTATTTGTTTGTTTATTTATTTAGTACACTTTATTCACTTTGTATCAAACCTGTAGCCCCTCCCTCACCTCCTCCCAATCCTACCTTCCCTCCCTCTTCTCCTCCCCTGCCACTCCCCAAGTCATCTGATAAGGGAGGTCCTCCTCCCCTTCCATTTGACCCTAGCCTATCAGATCTCATCAGGAGTGGCTGCATTGTCTTCCTCTGTGACCTGGTAAGGCTGCTCCCTGCTCAGAGGGAGATGGTCAAAGAGCCAGCCACTGAGTTCACATCAGAGAGAGTCCCTATTCCTATTACTATGGAACCCACTTGGAGATTGAGCTGACATAGGCTACATCTGTGCAGTGGTTCTAGGTTATCTCCATGCATGATCCTTGGTTGGAGTATTAGTCTCAGAAAAGACCCCTGGGCCTATATTTTTTGCATCTGTTTCTCTCCTTGTGGAGCTCCACTTTCCTCCAGGTCTTCCTATCTCCCCCTTCTTTCATAAGATTCCCTGCACTCTGTCCAAGGTTTGGCTATGAGTCTCAGCATCTGCTTTGATCCCCTGCTGGGTAGAGTCTTTCAGAGGACCTCTGTGGTAGGCTCCTGTTCTGTTCCCTGTTTTTTCCCTCTTCTGATGTCTATCCCATTTGCCTTTCTGAGTGAGGATTGATCATCTTACCCACGCTCCTCTGTCTTGCTTAGCTTCTTTAGGTGTACAGATTTTAGGATGTTTATCCTATATAATATGCCAAAACCACACAATTGAGAAAAGATAGCATCTTCAACAAATGGTGCTGGTCTAACTGGATGTCTACATGTAGAAAATAGATCCATATTCATCATCCTGCCCCAAACTAAAGTCCAAGTGGATCAAAGACCTCAACATAAAACCAGACACACTAAACTTGTTAGAAGAAAAAGTGGGGAAGAGCTTTGAACTCATTGGTACATGAGAAAACTTCTTGAATAGAACACCAACAGCATAGGTTCTAATATCAACAATCAATAAATGGGACCTCATGAAACTGAAAAGCTTCTGTAAAGCACAAGATACTGTCATCAGAACAAATTGACAGCCTACAGACTGGGAAAGGATCTTCACCAATCCTATATCTGACAGAGGGCTAATATCCAGATCATATAAAGAACTCAAGAAGTTAAACAACAAAAAATCAAGTAATTCAATTAAAAATGGGGTACAGAGCTAACAGAGAATTCTCAATTGAGGAATATAGAATGGCAGAAAAACACTTAAAGAATTGTTTAACGTCCTTAGTCATCAGGGAAATGCAAATGAAAATGACCCTGAGATTTCACCTTATACACATCAGAATGGCTAAGATCAAAAACTCAAGAGACAATACATGCTGGAGAGGTTGTGGAGAAAGGTGAACCCTCCTCCATTGCTGGTGGGAATGTAAACTTGTACAACCACTTTGGAAATCAATCTAGGGCTTTCTCAGATAATTAGGAAGAGTGCTTCCTCAAGATCCAGCTATACCACTCCTAGGCATATATACAAAAGACGCTCAAGTAAGTATACAACAAGGACATTTTTGTATCAACCATGTTTGTAGCAGCTTTATTTGTAATGGCCAGAAGCTGAAAACAGCCCAGATCCCCCTCAGTGGAAGAATGGATACAGAAATTGTGGTACATCTACACAATAGCATATTACTCAGCAATAAAAAACAAGAAAATCATGAAATTTGCAGGTAAATGGTGGGAACTGGAAAAGATCATCCTGAGTGAGGTATCCCAGAAGAAGGATATGCACAGTGTATATACTCACTCATAAGTGTGTATACTCACTCATAAGTGGATATTAGACATATAATATAGGATAAACATACTAAAATCTGTACACCTAAAGAAGCTAAACAAGAAGGAGGACTCTGGCTAAGATGCTCAATCCCCATTCAGAAACGCAAAGAGGATGGACATCGGAGGAGGGAGAAAACAGGGAACAGGACAGGAGCCTACCACAGAGGGCCTCTGAAAGACTCTACCCTGCAGGGTGTCAAGGCAGATGCTGAGACTCATAGCCAAACTTTGGACAGAGTGCAGGGAATCTTATGAAAGAAGGGGGAGATAGAAAGACCTGGAGGAGCTCCACAAGGACAGCAACAGATCACAAAAGTCTGGGCCCAGGGGTCTTTTCTGAGACTGATACTTCAGCCAAGGACCATTCATGGAGATGACCTAGAACCCCTGCACAGAGGTAGCCTATGACAGTTCAGTGTCCAAATGGCCTCCATATTAATGGGGACAGGGACTGTCTCTGACATAAATTGATTGGCCTACTCTTTGATCACCTCCCCCTGAGGGGGGAGCAGCCTTAACGGGCCACAGAAGACAGTGCAGCCACTCCTGATGAGACCTGATAGACTAGGAAGAGGGAAGGGGAGGAGGACCTCTCTTATCAGTGGACTGGGAGAGAGACATGGGTTGGGAAGAGGGAGAGTGGGATTGGCAGGAGAGGTGGGAGGGAGCTACAGGGGGATACAAAGTAAATAAACTGTAATTAATAAAAATAAAAATAATTATAAAAAAAGAAAATACCTCTATGCTGGGTACGGTGGCAAACACCTGCAATCCCAGCACTTGGGCAGGGAGAGGCAGGTAGATCTCTGTGAGTGCAAGGCCAGCCTGGTCTAAAAAGTGAGTCCAGACAGCCCAGGGTATACAGAGAAACTCTGTCTCAAAACAAACAAACAAACAAACAAAAACAAAACAAAACAAAACAAAACAAAATAAAAGGCTGCAGGAAAATTTATAGGGCATTTTCTTACCTAATGATTGATTGGGGAGGGTGTGACATGGGAGAAGTAACCCATTGTGGGTGGTGGCACCCCTAAACTGATAGTCCTGGGTTTTAGAAGAAGCAGGCTAAGCAAGCCAGAGGGAGCAAGCCAGTAAGTAGCACAACTCCTTGTCCTCTGCCTCAGCTCCTGTCTCCAGGTTCCAGCCCTGTTTAAGTTACTGTCCTGAGCTCTTTCAGTAATAGGCTGAGATGTGGAATTTTAAGCCAATAAATTGTTTCCTCCCAAATTGCTTTGGTTATGAGACTAAGTAGGAGCCTGTCCCAGATTGTTTGCAGCAAATGGCACGTCTACAGCTCCACATCATCTCGCATCCAGAGCCTGGAGTTCCACCAGCAACCTATGGAACATTCCAGATCTCACTCCAATCTAAGAAAGCAACTACTTCCTACTCTTTGTGATATTTTGTATCTTAACTTAAATTTAGAATGGTGATTTATTTATATTTAATTCTTTGATAAAAAGATTTGGGATCTTGTTGCTGACTGAAAAATTTCCCTTTTTAAACCTTTCTTTTGCTGCAGTTTATAAAAAAGATTGGATGCATGATGTATAGCAAAATTTAAACACAAATACTTATGTAGAATTAAGTAGTCTACTGTATTATAACTAGTCTTTATTATCAATCAATAATTAATCTAGTCTTTTTATCAAGCCAAAGTTAATAAATAAATAAATAAATAAATAAATAAATAAATAAATAAATAAATGGGGTACAGAGCTAAACAGAGAATTCTCAGTTGAGGAATATAGAATGGCAGAGAAACACTTAAAGAAATGTTCAACATCCTTAGTCATCAGGGAAATGCAAATCAAAATGACCCTGAGATTTCACCTCACACCTATCAGAATGGCTAAGATAAAAAACTCAAGTGACAATACATGCTGGAGAGGATGTGGAGAAAGGGGAACCCTCCTCCATTGCTGGTGGGAATGTAAACTGGTACAACCACTTTGGAAATCAATATGGTGTCTTCTTAGAAAATTAGGAATAGTGCTACCTCAAGATCCACCTATACCACTCCTAGGCATGTATCTAAAACCTGTTCAAATATACAAGGACATTTGCTCAACCATGTTCCCAGCAGCTTTATTTGTAATAGCCAGAAGCTGAAAACAGCCCAGATGTCCCTCAGTTGAGGAATGGATGCACAAATTGTGGTACATTTACACAGTGGAATACTACTCAGCAATTAAAAACAAGGAAATCATGAAATTTGCAGGCAAATGGTGGGAACTAGAAAAACTCATCCTGAGTGAGGTAACCCAGAAACAGAAAGACACACATGGTATGTACTCACTTATAAGTGGATATTAGAAATATAATATAGGATAAGCAAGATTGAATTTTTAATCACAATCTACCTTTAAAAACTTCAGCTGAGAAGAGGGAGAGAGCTACAGGTGGGATACAAAGTGCATAAAATGTAATTAATAACAATTAAAAAACTAATAAAATCATACACACAAAAAATCCTTCAGCTGCAGTCAAAGCATGGCTATAGTGACATATTTTCCTGGGAAATTCTGTCCTGGCCTGGGAGACAGGGTTGATCAGGGGAGCTCCTCCTGTAGTATGGTGGAGCATATGGGTGGTGAGGTAAACAGGAGCTAAGGCTCTGGCTCGCCTGCCTTGCCTTCACTGTGGGTTATTTGTAGGAACTGGTGATTGCGGCTATGACCTTGGTGGTGAAGAGGTGTCTGTGGTTTCGCTAACAAGAAAAAAAAAGTGTCAGGCTTTTGTTCTCAATCTAGGTTGCTTACTTTTACAAAAGTTAGTCCACCATGGAACTATGGTTCCACTGGGGCTCGAACCCAGGACCTTCTGCGTGTAAAGCAGACGTGATAACCGCTACACTATGGAACCCTGCGGGTAGCTAGGCGCTTTATTTCCTTTCCAAGCTGCGGCCGCCGGCGTCACCACCGGAAATCCTGTCTCCCGCCGCGGCCCCGCCCATTCTCTGAGGCGCGGAGTTCAAAGCGGGGGTTTTCCCGCTGGGCTCCGTTCTAACGGCTCGCCCACCTCGTGGGCCGGAGTCGCGGCCGTTTGAAACCAGGTTGGAGCCAGCGTTCAGGTTCCCCCCCTAACCTCCGGACTTCCAACTCCCCCGGAGCAGCGGCGGGCAGGGGGAAGTTTACCCCTTTTGGTCAGGGTGTCGTCTCCTTAGGTTCCCCCGGAGCGGCGGTAGGCCGGGGAAGCCTGTCCCGATTAGGTAGAGCTTCGTCCCCCAAACCTCCCCGGAGCGGCGGTAGGCCGGGGAAGCCTGTCCCGATTAGGCAGAGCTCCGTCCCTCTAACTTCCCCGGAGCCGCGGCGGGTTGGGGAAACTTTACCCCGTTTGGTCAGGGTCTCGTCCCCCAAACTTCCCCGGAGCGGCGGTAGGCCCGGGAAGCCTGCCTCGATTAGGCAGGGCCTCGCCCCCTTAGGTTCCCCGGAGCCGCGGTAGGCCGGGGAAGCTTGTCCCGATTAGGTAGAGCTTCGACCCCCGAGGTACCCCGGAGCCGCGGTAGGCCGGGGAAACTTTACCCCTTTTAGTCAGGGTCTCGCCCCCTTAGCTTTCCCGGAGCCGCGGCGGGCCGGGTGAGGGGGGTGGGGGGAGCTAACCCGGTTTAGTCAGGGCCGCGCCCCCTAGCTTCCCGGGAGCGGCGGCCTGCGGGGGCGGGGAGCTAACCCGGTTTAGTCAGGGCGTTGCCCCCTTAGCTTCTCCGCGGCCGGCCGGGTGGCGGGTGGGGGGAGGGGAGGACAACCCCGTTTAGTCAGGGCCGCGCCCCACTAACTTCCCCGGAGCCGTGGCCGGCCGGGTGGCGGGTGGGGGTGGGGGA
>NW_026592776.1:1953390-1957037 GCF_907164565.1 Psammomys obesus | reverse complement strand
TTGCCCGGTTTAGTCAGGGCCGCGCCCCACTAACTTCCCCGGAGCCGAGGCGGGCCGGGTGGCGGGTGGGGGTGGGGGAGAGCCAACCCCGTTTAGTCAGAGCCGCGCCCCAGTAAATTCCCCGGAGCTGCGGCCGGCCGCAACCCCGTTTAATCAGGCCTGAGGCCCCCTAGCTTCCCCAGAGTGGCGGGCCGGTAGAAGATTGCCAGGTTTAGTCAGGGCTGCGCCCCACTAACTTCCCCGGAGCCGCGGCCGGCCGCGGGAAGCCTGCAGAGTTTAGTCAGGGCTGCGTCCCCTTAACTTTCCCAGAGCCGCGGCTGGCCGGGGAAACCTAACCCGGTTAGTCAGGCTGCGTCCCCCTAGCTTTTCCGGAGCGGCGGCGGGCTGGGGGACACTAACCCCGTTTAGTCAGGGCTGCGTCCCCCTCCCCGCCCAACTTCCCCGGAGCCTCGACTAGCCGCGGGAAGCCTACAGAGTTTAGTCAGGGCTGCGTCCCCCTAACTTCCCTGAGCGGCGGCCTGCCGGGGGAAGCCTACAGGGTTTAGTCAGGGTTGCCCCCCCCAACTTCCCCAGAGCCGAGGCAGGCCGGGGGAAGCTAACCCCGTTTAGTCAGGGCTGCCTCTGGCACCTTGCCTCATCCACATCTTTCTTTCCCATGCTCAGGGACTGAACTGACCACTTGCTCTGTGGGACCGAAGTCGTCAGAAAGTCGCCACTTCAGGCAGCCTCTAGGCTCTTAGCTCTGGGCTCGGAGGGTCAGAGTGCAGCTGAAGAATCAGGCACTTCAGACTGTGGTTGGAGGTGAGGGGTCATGTTTATGATGGCATCTTGTCAGGGTTGGAAAAGGTCCAAGGCTGCATGCAGCCCTCTTACATCCCTCTTATCTTTCCCAACATTCCCTTTTTGAAGCCACCGAGTGGATAAATTTCTCAGGGCTTTCCTTCAGTTCCATTTGTGTAAGGCTAAACTACACAAAGGGGCCAACTCTTCATGGATGTCACAGAGGAAATATCACCAGGCACATCACGTAACTTGAGAGGCCTGGTACAAAATGAAAGTGATTGTCCTATGTTTATTAGGTTATGAAGAATTCAAATGGTGGCCATATAGCTTTACCTCCAGCGCTCTGACCTTCCTTCAAGGAAGGTAAGGTTTTAGGACTCTCCATCACAAAGGCTCTTAGGTGGGTTTCTTGCTTTTTTTTTTTTTTTTCCTCCAGGGCTTCTGGGTGGACCTTTGTCACCATTCTAATAATGCTCACCACCTTCAAGCTTTAAAAACTACTAAAAACCATTTGGGGGTGTCTTTAACTTCCCTCGTGGACATGACCTGGGCATGGCAATTGTCATTTTCCCTGGTGTTTTCCTCTGAGGCTGGCAGGATAATGGAGATGTGATACTGATTATAAATAGTACATTTCCCACCAAACCCCGATTTTCTGATAATGCTAAAGGAAGAAATGGGGTGGAGTGGGAGTAGAATGAGGACAAATGTGGAAGTGAGTGGAATTTGAATCCCATTTTGACTATTCACTATCTGGGCACTCAGGCTAGTCAGTTCAACATACTAAATCCCATCTTTATGAACTATGAGTTGGACTAGACATCTCTATTTCCACTCTGAGTCAAAATATTACCTTCATAGAAAAAAGAAGGCAGTGGGTTTTTTGTTTGTTTGTTTGTTTCTTTACAGACCTATTTAAAAACAAACATACACTTAGTGAAAATATCTGAGGGGTTATTGTTGTTTTATAAGACCAGATCTCATTAGTTCATACTGCCTTCAAACTGGCTATGTAGTCAAGGACGACTTTGAATCCTCCTGCCTCTACCTCCTGAGTTCTATGATTCCAGCCACATGCCACCATGCCCAGTTTTATGAGGTCTGGAGTTGAAATCCAGGGCTTTATGTATGCTAGGCAAGCATTCTACCAACTGAACTACCAACTTCAGCTCCAGCCTGCCTTTTCCTTGTGATACAATTTTTGAGATTCCTTTTGAGTACTTTATGCCTAATTTGTTAGCTATAAAATCAACATGAGTGGACAGCAATGAGCTGAAGAGTGAATTTACAAAAGCTGTGGCTATAACCCTCCTATCTACAATCCATCTGTCAAGTCAAAATAAGATGGCCAAGAATTGGCTCAAAATTATACCTACCTGTTATGTTTTGTTTTGTCTCTAAGAAATGCTTTACTTTCCATATATTTCCAACTCTGCCCTTAGCTAAAAAGGGTCTTTTGCCAGGTGTTTTAGCCAAGTCCTTACAAGTACACTTTATGTACAAATGAAGCTGGGGCTCGAATAATGCATGTAAAAGAGATTTCTGCCTTTGGAATTTTTTTTTCTCTTTTTTTTCTACATTCTGATTCTGAAATCATAGTTACAGTGCCTGTTATTAGTCAAGTACAAGATAGCTTACAAAATACACTCACATTCAATCTTGGGCAATAGTGCTATGAGGTGGCTATGCATTAATATCTTCACTTTTAAGTTAAAGGAACTGAAGCACAGGAGTTAAGTTACCTTGTCATGACCTTGCAGCTGCTGAATGGTGGGGCTGGGATGGCATTCACACTGTTGATGCTTAAGAGACTGCTCAAGGATCGCATCCATAAAGGATACATGCTGAACTCCCAAAACTGGTTTGGTCTCTTGTATATTTTCTCTCTCTGAAAGTAGACAAATGGATATATATTTTTAATCTTTTGGAATTTTAGCATATGTTTCATTTAAAATTGTTATTAATTAGAGTTTATACACTTTATATCCCACCTGTAGCACCCTCCCTATTCACCCCCAAACCCACCTTCCCTCTTCGCCACCCATGCACCTCCCTAAGTCAATTGATATGGGAGGTCCTCCTCACAATCCCTCAGATTCTAGTCTATCAGGTCTCATAAGGAGTGGCTAAATTGTTTTCCCCCCCCTTGGCCCATTAAGCCTGCAGCACCATCAAAGGGAGCTGATCAAAGAACTAGCAAAGGAGTTAAGGTCAGAGACAGGTTCTCTTCTCATTAACAGGGATTCCACTTAGATACTGAGCTGACAAAGGCTACATCTGTACAGGGGATCTAAGTCATCTCCATAAATTGTCCTTGGTATGAGGGTCAGTTTAATTACAGTTTATTCACATTTAGGCAAACTGTAGCCCCTCCTTAGTCCCTTCACAATCCCTACCTACACCCCTGTTCTCCTATCAAGTCCCTAAGTAAGGACACTTGTAGGGGAGGACATCCTCCCCTTCCTTCTGATCCTACATTATCAGGTCTCATGAAGAAGAGGGGCTGCATTGTCTTCCTCTGTGTTCTGGTAAAGCTCAACTCCACTCACGGGGAGGTGATCAAAGAGAGGACCATTGAATTTATGTCAGAGACAGTCCCTGCTCCCATTACTAGGAAACCCACTTGGACACTGGGCTGAGAAAGTCTATATCAGTGCAGGGGGTATACTTAATCTCCATGAATGGTCCTTGGTTGGAGTATCAGTGTCAGAAAAGACCCCTGGGTCCAGATTTTTGGGTTCTATTGTTCTCCTGGAGCTCCTGTCCTGTCCTAGTATCATAGCTAAACTTTGCACAGAGTACAGGGAAATTTAGGAAAGAACTGAGAAAGAAATCCTTTTTTTTTTTTTCTTTAAATTTTTTTT
>NW_026592776.1:1947079-1953380 GCF_907164565.1 Psammomys obesus | reverse complement strand
AAGAAGAGGGGCTGCATTGTCTTCCTCTGTGTCCTGTTAAAGCTCAACCCCTCTCAAGCGGGGAGGTGATCAAAGAGAGGGCCATTGAATTTGTTTCAGAGACAGTCCCTGCTCCTATTACTAGGGAACCCACTTGGACACTGGGCTGAGAAAGTCTACATCAGTGCAGGGGTTCTAGTTTATCTCCATGAAAGGTCCTTGGTTGGACTATCAGTGTCAGAAAAGCCCCCTGTGTCTAGATTTTTGGTTTCTCATGAAGAAGTGGGGCTGCATTGCCTTCCTCTGTGTCCTGTTAAAGCTCAATCCCTCTCAAATGGTGAGACTCAGAAAAGACCCCTGGGTCCAGATTTTTGGGTTCTTTTGTTCTCCTGGAGCTCCTGTTCTCTCCTGTTATCATAGCCACACTTTCACAGAGTACAGGGAATCTTAGGAAAGAATTGAGAGAGCAAAATCCTTTTTTTTTTCTTTAAAGTTTTTTATTGTTTTATTAATTCCAGTTTATGAACTTTGTATCTGAGTCGTAGCTCCCTCCTTAATCTCCTCCCAAGCAAATCCTCTTACCCTCTCTTCCTCCCATATCCCTTGCCAAGTCCTCTGATAGGGGAGGTCCTCCTCTCCTTTGCTCTGATTCCTGTCTATGAGGTCTCATGAGGAGTGGTTGCATTGTCTTCCTCTCTGGCCTGATATGGTTGCACTCCCCTTAAGGTGATTTGATCACCATTAGTAGGCCACTGAGTTAATGTCAGAGACAGTCCTTGTTCCTACTACTTGGGAACCCACTTGATGCTGAGCTGACATAGGCTTTATATTTATAGTGCTTTTAGGTCATTTCCGTGAGTTGTGTTTGCTTGGAATATTTTCTCAGAAAATTCCCATTTGTCCAGATTTTTCGGTTCTGTTGTTCTCCTTGTGGAGCTGATGTCCACTATAGTTATCACACCCAAAATTTGGAGAGAGTGCAGGTAATCCAATGAAAGAATGGGCAAGGAGTAATCTTTTCTTTTTTTTTTTTTTACTTTTTTTTTTAAATAATTTTTTTATTAATTACCTTTTATTATTTTTTTATGCTAGCTTTGGTCCGTCCTTAGTCTACTTCCATTCCCATCTTCCTTCCCTCCTTTCCTAAGTCCCTTACCAAGGTTACTCATATGGTAGCTCCTCCTCTTTTCTCTGATTTTAGTTTATCAGGTCTCATGAAGAGGGGCTGTTTTGTCTTTCTCTGTGGCTTATTAACTCTGCACCCCATTGAGGAGGAGGAGGTCATGGCAGAGAGAGTTTTTTCTTTACTAGGGAACCCACTTGGACCCTGAGCTGATCAAGGCTTCCTCTGTGCAAGGGGTTCTAGGTCATCTCCATGAATTGTCCTTGGTTTGAATGTCAGTCTTAGGAAAGATGCCTGTGTCCCTATTTTTTGATTCTACTGCTCTTCTAGTGGAGCTTCTGTCCTGTCTGGTTTCCATCGCCAAACTTTTTGCCGAGTTCAGGGAATCTTATGAAAGAAGGGGGAGAGAGAAATATTTTTTTTTTCAATTTTAAAAAATTTGTTTATTGTTTCATTAATTGCAGCTATTCACTTTTTATCCAAGCTGTAGCCCCTCCTAGTCTCCTCCCCATCTCACCTTCCCTCACTCATCTCCTTCCATGCTCCTTCCAAAGTCCACTGATAGGGCACTTCACTCCTCCTCCCTCTGATTGTAGTTTGAGGTCTCAGCAGCAGTGGCTGCATTGTCTTCCTTTGTGGTTTTTTTTATCTGTACCCACTTGAGGATGGTTTTGGTTCACGACTTGGCCACTGATTTCATGTCAGAGACAGTCAGTGTTTCTAGTCTTAGGCATCCACTTGAAATGTGAGTTTTCTTAACCTATATCTGTGTAGGTGTTATTTGTTATTTCCATGAATGCCCTTTGATTGGAGTATTAGTCTCAGCAAAGAGCCCTGTTACCTGAGTTTTTGGTTCTCTTGCTCTCCTTTTGGAGCTCTTGTCCTCTCCAGGTATCATAGCCTATCTTTGTTCTGAGTGTAGGAAATCTAATGAAAGAAGGGGAAGAGAGAAATCTTTTTTTTTTTTCTGTTTCAAATTTATTAATTTTTTTTGTCAATTCCTGTTTATTCAATTTTTATCAGAGCTTTAACCCGGTCCTTAGTCCCCTTCCAATCCCATCCTCCCTACCTAGGCTCCTTCTGTACCTTTCCCAAAGTCCACTGGTAGAGGAATTCCTCCTCCCCTTCAGTCTGTTCCTAATGTATCAGGTCTCAACAGGAGTGGCTCTTTTGTTTTCCTCTGTGGCTTGGTAAAGCTAAACCTCCCTCATGGTGAGGTGATCAATGAGGGCATACTTATAGTTTCAGAGGGTTAGTTCAGGACCATCATGTCGTGAGCAGGCAGGCATGGTATTGGAATAGTAGCTGTATACTCTGCAACATGATTCTCAGGCAGAGAAAGAGACTGGGCCTGGAGTGGGCTTATGAAACCTCAAAGCCCACCTCCACTAACAGTCTCTTTCTAGTAGGACCATACCTCCTAATTCTTTTCATACATTTCATTAAGTGAGGACTAAGCATTCAATCATGTGATCCTATGGGAGCCAGTCTAATTCTAACTACTACAAGGAAATAGAGAACAAATGCCAAAATGTGGCCACCTTGCTGGCCTCACTTGAGGCATGTTTTGATTAGTTTAATTAATACCACTTGGCCTGGGCGTGTATTTTTCTTAGCCTGAGGCCAAGTAAGTAGTTGAAGAGATTCTGCTTTTGCCAACAAGTAGAAAAAAGTAGTCCAGTAACACACTCATTGTGTTCAGAATGTCCATGTCATGCTATCCTGTTGTGATCATGTGTGGATATACATTAAGAAGAAAACTAAATACTTAAGTCGAAAAATAAAAAAAAGGAAAGTAACTATATTGCCTACTATTAGATTCCTTGTTATATGGTGACAAATAACCCTCTTCCTTGTTTGAAATTTCACTGTTTTGTGAGAGTTTTAGTTATGTAAGGGAAAATACAAACCTTAGATGATTCCCACATTTCCACTGATAGCTGTTTCCTATGCACTTTGACAATGTGTTTTATCTTCTCTCTAGCAGCTGATGGTTTGTTATGTGTCTCAGCTTATGTGTGAGGTATATTTTGGATCACAGTGTTGAGTGGTGTGGGAGTTTTTTTTTTTTTTTCTTGTTTTTGTTTAGCCGAAGTCTAAGACATGGCCCTGTCAAGAAGTTTGAAGAGCATTAGTTAATCCAAGGGACTAATTTGTTCTAAGATGTTAATGGATGATAATGGCTTGTATGGGATTTCTAAATTAGGATGAGAATTGATTTTTTATAATCATTGGGGTCATGTGTCCTTTATCTTAAAAGAAGAAAGAAATGCAAAAAGAAGACAGATGTGACAGGAGACAGGGTGATTGATAGCAATAGCCTGTCTTAATAGTGAAGAAGTACTCTGAGTCATATTCCTCTCAAGCCTAGCTATCTATAATCTTCAAAATTATCTGCAGTTACATTCAATGAGATGAAATTTTACATAAACAGCCATTCTAGAAATAGATCAGCCCAAAATACTTTGTCACCCCTTTTCTCACTTTTCTCATGCCACCCCTGACTCCTAAGGCCACTCACTTGGGGCCATGTAAGTAGACACAAGAAAAATTAGCTACTCCCCACTTCCATAGTGCACAAGTTAAAGGACAACATCTGAAACCAGACACTGAAACATGCTTGTCCCTTTATTTCTTCAACACCCACTGTCTTGTTCAAGTTTCTACATGAATTCAAGTGTGCACACAGTCAATTCGGCTGCTCCACTCTTCTCCATAGCCTGATAGAAAGATTTCAAGAGTAGTGCAGGTGTTCTTAAACCTAAATCATGTATATATTTTTATTAGTGATGTGAAACATTTGGGATTAAAAATACAATTAGAGTGTAGTCTGAAGGCTATGTATAATAATAGAACCAAGATCAATGAACAGAGTAAAAGCAAAAAACTCACTTAAAGCCTGTCTTCAGGCTAGCAGTTTTCCTCTGCTAATGCCTGCTAAAAGGCAATGGGTCCTATTTTATGAAAAATGAGCTGGCTGCTATGACAACTGTTAGTGAATATTATTTTACTATTAGTCATTAGTTTTCAGTAGCTGCCTCTGGGCCCAATGTTCATTCTAAAAACCCATATGCACATACATTCTTAATGGAGTTCTCTTGGACATGTTTACAACAACAAAAAAAAAAAAAAAAAACACACTTTCAACTAGTTGACCCTGTCTTTTCAAAGAGAAATTTGAATTAACATATATAATTATACCTTCATTTTAAATGTTATTGCCAATTTTTTACCTTTCTTCCACAAAAGGTGATTTGGACAAGGACTTATATTGTGCTCATCTATAGATTTAATTAAATAGATGCACTAGATCAGAGTTAAAGAAATTTCCTTTTAGTTAAGTAGTTCATATATTTGAAAATACATTTTGGGGATAAGGAGATGGCTCAGTTGTTAAAGTATTTGCTACAACAACATGGGGGCCTTAGTTTGGATTTCTAGCACCTGTGTGAAAAATCTGATGTGGTTGGCACCTATAATATCAGCGCTGAGACAGCATCTCAAAAGATAAGGTGGAGTGATAGTGAGATAGCTCAATAGGTAAAGACATTTGCCATGTAAACCTTACAAGTTGAGTTTTGACTTCTGAAAGCCATATAAAGATCGAAGACATACACTATGGCACATGAAAGTCCCCACACACTCACCACACACACACACATGTGCACACACTAAAGAAAACATTTAACATACAATTACATCATTTTCTGTGGTTCCAAGTGATAGGATATCCCATTCAACCTGACTTTGCAAAAGAACTTTCAAACAAATTCAATTTGAAATTCCCAAGATAAGAGTTAATATAGAGATCTGTGATCCTGTTTCATTACTTTGATCTTCTTTTGGCTGTCCCTTCCCCATGTATCAAGTTCACGCTTTCAGTGGACTGTCCTATGGTAACAACTTTTGGGGAGATTATGCTGAGTCTTGGTCCCAATTTTCTTACCAGGAGCCCTGAGATTTACTTATGTTTCCTCTTTAGTTATTTGGGGTTTTTTTTGTTTGTTTTTTGTTTGTTTGTTTTTTCCTGAATCCTCTAGCAGGAGCAGAGGATATATGTGCTCTAAGAAATATGCCCATCCTTGAATAATCTCCACTGCTTGGGAAGTAGACTATATTAATTGACTTAAGTCATTCAGAACCCACTGTTAGTGTGGTATGGTATTAATCTCCTGCAAAAACACACATCTGAGAATCTGGAAAAAGAGTTCAAAAAGGAAATTTGAAGTTTTGTTATATGGATGACAAGGGGAAATTTTGTGGCTTTATAACAATAATTGTGAGTGTTTATTGAATAATATAAACCAGTTACCACTTACATCATTTTACAGGTATATTGGCTAGAAGAATTATATAGTATATTGGTTAGAGGAATTATATAAAGTAGCATAAATTAAACACCGAGGGGTTGTTTTTGAATCCTTTGTGATATGAAGGCGAGGAATATTCAGTTTCACTTTGTCCTTCATATCTCAGGTATATGTATTACTTTATAACTTACAATAAATTGCCACTGAAATTTTCCTCTTTAAATATTATCTTCATTTAAAAATATTTTTATTTTATGTGTATGGGAGTTTTGCCGCATGTATGTCTTATGTACCATGCACAGGCAGTGCCTGTAGAGGCCAGAAGAGGATGTTGTATCCTTTGGAACTGGAGTTATAGATGGTGGTGAACTGCTTTGTGGGTGCTAGGAATAGAACCCAAGTCCTCTGCATGAACAGCCAGTGTTCCTTTTTAAAATGAGAAGCTGAGGCAGGCTCAGAGGGGATTATATAAGTTGCTAATGGTTGTAAGTGGCAGAACTGATAGTTTCTTGAAATCATAAGAGCTTTATCCTGGTTCTCCTTCCTAATATTCCTACTTGTTCATGTACCAAGAACTTCATTTTTAATTTGAAAAAAGTGACAGTATTTTGCTCTAGGCCCAATATAAGCTCATGCTCGTCTTCAAAAAAGACAATTAAGAACAATCTTGACTGTCTTTCCAACTTGATTGCATATTGCTCTTTTCATGTTGCCACACTAGTTGGAACATGGCATATCAGCAGGAGTTGTGTTTGGTAGTAAGCAATAGAGATCTAAAAGGAAGGTGAAGATGGCTCAGTGAGTTGAGGCATCTTCCTACAAGTGTGATCACCTCTGATCTCTACACCCATGCTGTAGCACATGCCTATCCCGTCATCCCCCCCCCCCC
>NW_026592776.1:1898371-1947069 GCF_907164565.1 Psammomys obesus | reverse complement strand
TTTTTTTTAACCTAGTGAATAGATATTTTCTCAGGGGCACAGTAACTTTCTTTTAATTTGTAGGCATAGAGCATCTCCCTTTTCACTTTCTAAAAATACTTTACAAACTTTAAAATCCATCATTTAAAATATATATGGTTCGATGATTTTCATGTAGTCACAGGTTGTATAATTATTAACACTATCTAATTGTAGAACATTTTTATCATCCCCATCAAAGTATTATTTTTTTCCCTTACCCTAAACAGCTAATGTTCTGTTTTCAGTCTCTGTTTATTTGCCTATTCCAGATATTTCATATACATGAAGATGTATTATATTGGCTTTTTGTATTTGGCTTCTTTCACTAAACAGTGTTTCTAATATTTGTCTATTTTGGAGCATGTATCAATACATCATTTCTTTTATGGCTGCATAATATTTCATTGTATACCACACATTTGTTTACTGATTTATCAGCACATGGATATTTGAAAATTTTATACCTTTGGCTACTATAAATAATGCTGCTATGAGAATTCACATACACATTATTTATGGATATGTCCTCATTTACTTGGGTATATATGTGGCTAGGAGATGAATTGTGCCATCATATAGGTAACTTTATATCTAATTTTTTGAGTAACTGGCTTAAGTTCTTCTACAAGGCTGAACACTTTTACATTTCTACCAGTTATGTACAAGGGTTCTACTTATTCCTCTGATTGATATTTATTATTTTATTTTGATGACTGCTCTCCTAATATGTGTGAAGTGATGTCTAAATCTAATTTTGACTGACAGTTCTCGAGTTAATAATATTCTGTGTCTTTTTATCTACTTTCCATTTGTATACCTTCTTTGGAGAAATAGCTATGCAGAGCCTTTGTTCGCTTTAAAATCAATTGTCTTTTCATTATTGAGTTGTAAGAGTTATTTTTTAATTAAATTTTTATTTTTGATATTAATTACAGTTTATTTACTTTGTATCCCAGCTGCAGCCCCCTCTCTCATTCCCTCCCAGTCCCACCCTCCCACCCACTTTTCAATGGCAAGTGGCAGTGTTTCAAAAAATGAAGAGGTATAACTCTTTTCTTTTCATTCCTTGTTTTGTTTCCTTTTTTCCTCCCCATTTTAGATGATTCTTATTGTAATTCTTTTATCTGAACATTTTCTTTAGGCAGTTGGCCTCCCTGACCCCACTTTCCCATCACTCCTCTTGATATCTAAGGGCCAAGAATAATCAGAAGTATTTTAAGCAAATTAATAATGTCAAAATAGAACATGAGACTGTAAATAATTTTAGGAACCATTCGTTAATTCAATTACAGATATCTTCTAAGGGCTTTTTATGTACTAGATACTATGTTAGAATAACCTATTTGAGAATAATTTAATGATTATTCAGAAATACAGCAACCTAAAATGTGCTCATATGCTTCATTTTTTTTATAGTTTTTGACACGCTCATGTCTTTCTCCCTGGTTCATTATCTCTATTTCCTCTACTTTCCCCTCACAGATTCTTCATGCTCATTATGTCTTAGAAGTGCTGTTTGAAGCCAGGAGAGTCTTGAAGCAAATGCCGAATTTCACTCACGTAAGAACCTTTGCTGCCAAAGAGATAACAATTTGTGGTAAGTTTCAGAAAAGAGTTGTCACATTAATATTTAGGAGCCTCTTGGTCCTGCATCATTTGCCTAACTTGAAAACTATATAAATTGGATTGTGTTAAGGGGAAAATGTTAATATAGAATTATCTATCATGATAATACTGTTCCCCATCTTGTCTTTGTTTTGCATACCAGCTGGCAGGAATTAATTATGTGAGAAATTAAAGAACTCTTGTAGCTTTTTCTAAAGGCAGACAGCATTTTCATATGTAAAGACACTGATGGATAGAATAAGTGTTCTTTGCCCTCTGACTAGCTCTCATTATCTCTGTACCATGTTGTTGTTTTTTTCCAGGTGGGCCTCTGTATGCATGCCACTTCTACTGGAAAGAGAAACACCCAAGGCGGGGTGGAGATTAAATTCTTTTCTGCCCTTGGCTGCTGTTTTAGATTTTCCAATTGGTCTTTGCAGCTTTCAAAGGAGTGGGAATGTCCCCAAAATCTGTTCCTGTTCTCCTAAATAATAAGATTTGAGATTTTGTTATCTTCTAGGCCAGCCTGGCAGGATATTGCTTCAAGAAACAGCACACATTGAAATTCATCACAGTTGGTGCTCAGTATGCTTACACTGTCTGCGAGCGGGGCACATGGAAGGAACAGTAATTCCCTAACTTCTAATTAAGCCTTTAGGTTACAAAACAGTGATTGTTATTTTCCAAATCAGTTTTTAGCCCACGTTCTCTTACTCTGGCAGGTAGAGTGGATTTGACAATGTAATTAAACCCTTTCCATTCCCAGCATCTCATAGTGATGACAGGGACTTGATATAGCAGTGTGTATCTCATGACATGGCCTGACTCAGGTTTTTTGAAGAGTCTCTAATGGTTTAATTTCAACCTAATCATGCCACCAGATCTCTCTTGACAATAGTATACCTAACCTTTTATTCAAAGCCATAGCAAGCTTTGCTTTTGATGGAAATGAAGAACTCTGGGGTCATAAGGCTCAGGAAACCATGCCATTCTGTGAATCTTCTAAAGCCTGGGGCTAGGTTTTCTGGTAGAGTGTACATTAACAGTCAAAAACAGATGTTAGGGTCTGTCCCTGTCCATTTCCATTACCCCCAGTTGCCATTGCATTTTTATCTGCAGTGAGGTTACAGATGAGCGCCACTGCACCCTAGAAAAAGAAATGAGTTAAAGGGCATGGGAGTCCTTGAATTCCACAGTATGAGAACTGAAAAGCCCTTACGGCCATGTCCTGGTCCCCTTACTAAAAGCTAAGGCTTTAATTTTTTTCCAGAGTCATCGACCCAACCCAGGGCCTTGCACATGCTAAGCTAGCAATCTATCATTGAAGTGTATTACAGTCCCCTATCTCTTGCTTTTATGGGTGAAATAGAGGCCCAGAGAGAAACACATATTATCATCAATGCAGTTTTACACAGTACCCTGCACCCTGGCTCACACGGCCAGTCAGTGATGAGATTAGGATTAAAAATGAGGTCTTCTATATTCCAGACTAGGGAGAGTGCCATTTTTGTACTTGTCTGGCTAATATTTCACTTATCATCTTAAGTAAAATACTGGAGACTAGGTAAACTGTACAAATTACTCATTTAAGAGACCCTACATTTGGGACATTTATTTCCAGATATTTTTGCCCGCATAGTACTTTTGGTAAAGAGGAAAGCAAAAAACTCTACATTATATATATAGGATGGTATTGAATTCTTGATCCTTCTGCTTTAGCTTCTTGAAGTTTTGTTGTTGTTGTTTAGTTGATAATTCATGTTATAGATCATAATCAGTTCTACACTCATGTTGTTATTTGCAGTGAAAATATCTTCATGTCTTCATGTCTTCTTCCCCATGATACGTTGACCAGCTAGAAACTAAAAATATTTTATAGATTCCTTTTATCCCCTGTCTGCTGTGACTAGAACCAAGAATCCTCAACTTGTAATATGCTGAAACAACTTCATATTTTAGCATGCTAGCTATTATAGTCCTTCATATTCAGATTTCTGTATGTGTGATGGTGGTGGTGGTGGTGGTGGTGGTGGTGTGTATGCATACCTGTGAAAACCAGAGATCGATGATGGATGCCTTTCTCCATTGCGGTCCACTTGACTTTTTGACTTTTTGAGACACAGTTTCTCACTGACCCTGGAGCTCACTGATTGGCAAGGCTGACCTGCCAGTGTGCTCCAAGGATCTACTCGTCTCGGCTGCCTTGGGCATTGAAGTTACACGTGGGTATCACTGCACCGTGTTTTTTACTTGATTGATGGGGACTGGAAGTCAGGTCTTTTTGTTTACATTTATTTATTGTTTTATTAATTACAGTTTATTCACTTTGTATCCGAGCTGTAGCCCCCTCCCTAGTTCCCTCCCAATCCCACTCTCCCTTCCTCATCTCCTCCCATTCCCCTCCTCAAGTCCACTGATAGGGGAGGTCCTCCTCCCTTTCCCTCTGGTCCTAGCCTGTCAGGTATCATCAGGACTGCCTGCATTTTCTTCTGTGGCCTGGTAAGGCTGCACCCCCCTCAGGGGGAGGTGATCAAAGAAGCCAGCCACTGAGTTCATGTCAGAGACAGTCCCTGTTCCTATTACTAGAGAACCTACTTGGACACAGAGCTGTCAGAATGGTCCTTGGTTGGAGTATCAGTCTCAGAGAGGACCCCTCTGCCCAGATTATTTTTTTTTCTTTTTGCTCTGCTTGTGGAGCTCCTGTCTCTGACCCAGCTGTCATTGAGCAGTGAGCTGTTCAGTTTCCATGTGTGTGTAGGCATTTTGCTATTTATTTCTGTTGTTGTTGATATCCACCTTTAGTCCCTGGTGGTCAGATAGGATACAAGGGATTATTTCAATCTTCTTGTATCTGTTGAGGCTTGCTTTGTGACCAACTAAATAGTGTATTTTGGAGAAGGTTCCATGTTGGTATAATCATCCATGAGGTGCTGAGAAGAAGTTAAATTCTTTTGTGTTTGGGTGAAAGTTTCTGTAGCTACCAGTTAGGTCCATTTGATTCATAATCTGTGTTATAGTCATTGTTTCTTTGTTTAATTTTTGTTTTGTTGACCTGTCCATTGTTGAGAATGGGGTGTTGAAGTCTCACACTATTAATGTGTGGTTTAAGTGTTATTAATGTTTCTTTTACAAATGTGGGGTCCCTTGTATTTGGGGCATAGATGTTCAGAATTGTGATGTCTTCTTGGTGTAATTTCCCTTTGATGAGTAGGAAGTAACCTTCCCCATCTCTTTTGATTAATTTTGGTTGAAAATCTATTTTATTAGATATTAGAATGGCTATTCCTTCCTGCTTCTTGGGTCCATTTGCTTGGAAAACTGTCTTCCAGCCCTTTACTCTCAGGTAATGTTTATCTTTGTGACTTAGGTGTATTTCTTGTATGCAACAGATTGTTGGGTCTTGTTTACATATCCATTCTGTTAGTCTGTGTCTTTTTATTGGAAAGTTGAGTCCACTGATGTTGAGAGCAATTAATGACCAGTGGCTGTTAGATCCTTTGATTTTGCTGTTGGTTGTGGTAGTAAACATGTGTGCTTGGCTACTTTTAGTTTTGCTGTAGTGAAGTTATTTATTTCCTGTGTTTTTTTCCTGACTCTAGCTAGTTTCCTGGGTTGTACATTTTTTCCTTACAGTATCTTCTGTAATGCTGGATTTATGGATAGGCATTGTTTAAATTTGTTTTTGTCATCGAATATCTTGTTTT
Source organism: Psammomys obesus (assembly GCF_907164565.1). Classification (NCBI taxonomy): domain Eukaryota; kingdom Metazoa; phylum Chordata; class Mammalia; order Rodentia; family Muridae; genus Psammomys; species Psammomys obesus. The sequence goes on along the minus strand of NW_026592776.1, from coordinate 1,941,739 downwards.
CTCCATATATGAGGACTGAGAGTTTTGCTGGGTATAGTAGCCTGGGCTGACATCTGTGTTCTCTTAGGATCTGCATGATATCCGTCCAGGCCCTTCTGGTTTTTATAGCCTCTGTTGAAAAGTCAGGTGTGATTCTGATTTGTTTGCCTTATATGTTACTTGGCCTTTTTCCCTCAAAGCTTTTAGTATTTTTCTTTGTTCTGTATTCTTACTCTTGATTATTATGTGGAGGGAGGATTTTCTTTTCTTGTCTAATTTATTAGGTGTTCTGTAGGCCTTTTGTATGCTTATAGTCTCTCCTTTAAGTTGGGGAAATTTTCTTCAATGATTTGTTGAAAATATTTTCTGGGCCTTGGAGGAGGGAATCTTCTCTTTCGTCTATTCCTATTATTCTTAGGTTTTGTCTTTTCATGTTATGTTGGATTTCTTGGACGGTTTGTGTCAGGAATTTTTTTAGATTTATTATTTTCTTTGATGGATACATCGATTTCTTCCATTGTTCTTCCACACCTGAGATTCTTTCTTCCATCCCTTATAGTCTGTTGGTTATGCTTACCTCTGTACTTCCTGTTTTCTTCCCTACGTTTTTCCTCTCCATGATTTCCTGATTTGTGTTTTCTTTAATTTTTCCAATTCTATCTTCAGATCTTGAAATGTTTTTTTTTTATTTCCTTTACCTGTCTGACTGCGTTTTCCTGTTTTTCCTTCAATTCCTTCACCTGTTTGTTTGAACATTCCTCTGTTTCTTTTATTTCTTTCAGTGACTTAATTATTTTTTCTCAAGGGCCCAGGTGGGACTGCAGATACTGATACATCAACAAAGACCATACACAGAGAGGACCTAGAGCCCCTGGTCAGATGTAGACCATAGACATAGACAGCTCAATCTTCATGTGGGACACCTAGTAGTAAGGGGAGAAGAGAAAGTCTCTGATATGAACTCTGTTGTCTGCTCCTTGATCACTTTTCCCTGGTGGGGTGACCTACATAGCCCACAGAGTAAGAGGATCCAGGCAGTCCTTATGGGACCTGATAGGCTAGGAGGAGACTTCCCTTATCAGTGGACTAGGGGAGAGGGATAGGGAAGAGGGAGAGAAGGTGAGACCAGGAGGAGATGAGGGAGGGGGCTACAACTAGGATACAAAGTGAATAAATTGTAAATAATAATAATAATAATAATAATAATAATAATAATAATAATAATGGAGAAAAAAATCATAATACTCTAAAAAAATCATTTCCTCTCTTAAGGCCACAAACTGTTTGGCTACATCTTCCTGTATTTCTTTATAGAAAGGCCATAATCTGTTTGACTTTATCTTCTTCTAATTTTTTACAGATGACCATAATCTGTTTGACTTTATCTTCCTCTAATTCTTTACGCATTTTATTTGTTTCCTCCATTAACCTCTTCATAAGCGTAGATGCCAGGTCATCTTCTTAGATTTCACTTATAATAGAGTGTCCAGGGCTGCTTGCCCCTGAATAAGTGGGTTCTGGAGATACCATATTGCTTTGCCTTTTGTCGGTTGTGCTTTTACACTGACCTCTACCCATCTAGCTATCTCAGGTGTTGGCTGATATTTTCTGGTACTTCCTGGAATCCTGGGGTGGGGAGAATCCCTTAAGCAGGAAGGTGGTTGTTCCTGAAGATGGCCTCCTCGGCTTTTTGGTTACGATCAACTGAATGGCATTGTTTTTCAGGAATTTCCACAACTTACCTCAGGTTTATGGACCTGTGTAGTAACTGTGGTTGTTGGGAGTCAGGGTGTGGGGGCTCTCCTTTCATCAGGAGAAGTCCTGGAGACAGCTGCCCTGCTGCTGGGTTTCTTGCTCTGAATTTAGTGTGCTACTGTTCCTGTTCTTACCCTGTGTTTGCTGGGTACAGCCCTCTTGAAGAACCAGGGAGGCCTGCAGTTTGTTCAATTTAGCTAGGGGGACAGGTTGTGCCTTGGTGCAGTGTCTGGGGCTGATCATGTGGATCCCAGGCCTCTGTAAGTCTGAGATTGGAGTTCTGTGCCCCAGTAGCAAAGCGGTAATCAGTGGGAGGTGAGCACAGCAGCACTCATGCATGGAACAGGAGGCTAGAGCCTGGAGCCTGCTGGAGCCCAGAAACTTTTCCGGAGCTGGGTGTCCTGAGGTCGGACCTGATGTTTCCTCCACCATGGGGTTTCCTCCCGACAGGGAGACCCAGTCTGTGGTGTTTTGGGGTCCACAGTTCAGTCTGGGATGGTGAGTATAGCACGCAGGCACAGGTGAGTAGCTCTGCTAGCGACTGGGCACCTGCTGGAACTGGGAACTTATCTGGAGAACTTTTTGTGGCAGCGGGGTGGGGGGGTATCAGCTGAGTGCCCTGATATCGGAACTGTTTTTTCTCTCACTGTGGGATTTCCCCCCAACAGAGAAACCCAGTCTCTGTTATCCTTGGGCCCACAGTTCTGTCTGGGATGGTGAGTTGGGAGTGCAGGCAGATTTCTGGGATGGTGGCTGAGTGCCCGCTGGACCCCAGGACCTTTCCCAGGGATTGTCTGGATAACATGTGGTCAGTCCTGATTGCTTTCTTTACCATGGGGTTTCATCTCAATTGGAAATCTTAGTCTCTGGTATTGTAGGGCCTGCAGTTCAGTCTGGGATGGTGATCAGAGCATGCAGGTGTGTGGCTCTAGACTGTCGACTGAGTGTCTTTCGGGACCTGAGAACTCTTCTGGGGTTTAGCTGGGTGACAAGAACCCGATTACTTTCCACACTGTGGGGTTTCCTCTCACCAGGGAAACACAATAGCTGGTGTTTTAGGGCCCAGAGTTCCATGTATTGGTAACTGTGCAGTCACTGCTGTCCTGTTCGTCAGACACAGTGTCCTCCTAGCGCCATCATCTTGGATACCCCTCCTCAGGTTTCTTAAATAGCAAGCACTTTAGTTACTGAGTCATCTCTATTACCAATATACTCATATTTTAAAAATGCAAATCATTCTAAAGAAAATTGGGAAAATGAAATAATTACCTAAATATATTAAATATTTATTTAACATCTGGAGTGAGACTATATAAAGGTATTGACATTTAAGTATCAATTAATATTGATGTTACTTGATACTTAATAATTTTATAAAAAGTGCTGATGATGTAGGATTTTCACTTTCTAATTTCTAGTGTAATTGGAGTCTTCTGTTGCATATATTTGATTTATCTTGTTTGTGGAAGTTTTAAATAAACTGAGAAAATGTGTTCTTAAATTAAACAATATGGTATTTAAGTAGAATATAAAATTTAAACACTGATTATGAAAGATAAATATATATATATATATTTTTAGGTAAAATATTTATAGAATTTTTGAGTATTTATACAGTCACTCTTATTTTTTAAATAATGAGTCATATATTTAATAGTTTCCTTTTGTTTTTTTTCTTAACTGCCTCATCAAAAAGAATCTCAATTATCTAGTCATAAATTTTAAACTTTTAAAGTAAAATAAAGCAAACCCAACAGTGAATGGCTACGTATTTAGCCACTGATTAAACGCATGTATTGAGCGCCTGCAATTTTCTAGGTAGTATGGTAGGTCCCTGGAGAGTCAACACTTCCTGTAATAGGTGTTTTTGTTGCTCTTCCAGGCATTAAAATGTAGGCAATACAGAGGAAATCATTCTGAGGTTTCATTTTGAGGTGAGAGAATGCTGGGCTTGAATTTTAGCTCAGATTTAGGTGGCAGGGTGACTGCATATATTTCTTAAGTTCTCTCAGTCTCATTTGGAATATAAGAATGATGACAGTCTACTTATAGCATAGGGTGGTTCTGAGGATTGAACAAGAAAATAAACATAAAAGTCTTAGTATAGAGAGCTTAACTCAAAATAAATAAAACAATACATAAATGGCTAAAGCAAACAGTTCCAGATGCTAACCCTCCAACTTCATGTGCAGCATAGGAGGGGGAGGAAGAATCTGTAGAAGCAAATTGCATATTGAATTAGTATCATCAACATAAGGTGAAAACCCAATCCCATGAAAATACTTGTGGTATTTGAGATTTAAAATTCTATAACAAAATGAGCATTGCATTTTGGTTCCTACTGAATATTGATTTTTTTCATTTGTATTCCAGGTGATTTGCATGGCAAACTGGATGATCTTCTGTTGATATTCTATAAGGTAAATACTTGTTTTCCTAACTACTTGTGCTTTTATTGTTGAGTGAGGGCAGTTCTAGGGTGGATAACAATATTAGTTTTGTTGTTTGCATGTCTATGAACACAAATATAAATGTAATATAACATATGCTTTCTAGAAGCTCAAAGATTTGTAGAATTCTATCTATTGATTTTTTTTCACACATCTCATAAGATTTGTTTTTTAAAAATGTAATTAGATTTTTTGTTCACCAATGTGATTATCTGTATATCAGTTAGAATATTTACCTGGCTGTTTTTATTATGTCATAAAGGATGAGATGGCACAGAAACAAGAGAAATGCAATCTTTTATTTTGCTTGGAAATTAACATGTCATATAATGAGTCTTATCGCACACTAATTATGTCTGAAAGGAGATTTCTTTAGTCAATTTCAAATTGTTCTCTTCTCCACCTTGCTTCAGCAGCTCTGTATTCAGTTGCCCTCCTGCTGCTTCATCTTTTGCACAGAGGCTATAAGACAGTGTGGCTGACATGGAGTAGATCTGTAGCCCTTTGACTGGATTCATTTCTCTCTCTGAGCCCATAGTTGCTACCCAAATGTTTGCTTCTAGGATGATGACATCTAAAAAAAAAATTGATCCTGGGGCCCCAATGCTATCTTTTAATGTTGTTCTTATACATTTTGCTTTTTGAAAATGCGTTTATTGTCCCTTATCTGCCATCCTCATGACTAGCAAGATTAACCACAGTTTATTTTCTAGCTTCCATATTATCTTGGGCTTCCACTCTGTATGTTGTTTTATGGATAAAATAATGAAATTATCCAAGAGCATTTTTATTTATTATATTTTTATTTAAATTTTTTTGTATACTATATTATGATCATATTCTTTCCCCTCCCCAATCTCCAAGATCCTCTGCGTGTATCTGCCAACCCATCATCAAGCCCATGTTCTCTCTGTCTTTTCTCTCTCTGTCTGTCTCTCTCTCATACACACATATCCAATAGCATTTTAAGGGAATTATATTATAACAGAAATGCAAGATTTGGTTTCATTCGTCCATAATGGCAACTTGGCCAAAAATGAGACAGGCCAAGCTAGAAGTAAGTCAATGGATGAGGCATTTTGGAAGGAATTTAGATGACACCTCAGGCAGCCTAAACAAGTTTACAGTGCTACCAGGGATGTTCAGAGGAGGTTGGAAGCTCCCCAGGCAGTTGGTTGGTATAGGGATTCCAGACAAAGACTTAATGATAGGGAGCTGAGGGAGTTAGTAAAGAGAACTTCTAGATATAGCCATAGTATTAAAGTAGGGAAGGAAAAGAGGCCAGTATGAGAGGAATGGGAGGATTGAAGGATTAGAATGTGCACTAGGGTCAGGGAGTAGCTGTAAGGTCCTTAGGAAGCAGGAGGGGTAAGAAGTTGTAGGAGAAATAGTCCAAGGTGATATGAGAATCTGAGGTGGAATCCAGAAAGCAGGTTACAAGGAAGAGTAAAGGACTATCAACAACATGGAGGGCAATTATCAGGAAGTTATATGTGTTGAATGAGTTGACCCCTTGGACCTAGAGCTGAGGAGCTGAGGAAGACATTTAGTCAGAAACCCTGGGTCTGAAAGGAGGCAGGCAAAGTGTTAGACTACTGTGAAGTGTTCATCCTTGTAGGAACACTTTCCAGATGTTGGAGCCAAGGATCAGCAGCATCCTTAAGGTGGGGGGGTCCACATTTATGTAGAGAAATATTTCTGGATGAGGCAAATTAGAGAGGGTTTATTTACCATGACATGGGGCCACACCTGGCCAAATTGGAAAGGTGTAGGAGAGGAAGGGTGAAGTGCTGAAGTGAAATCTCAACTTGTCCAGTGTGAAGACTAGTTGTCTGACTTACCACATTCCTTCATACTAAATGTTCAGAAGTCCAGTTCTGCTATTGCTCACAGGTACACTCTGAGGGTCGAGATATGGAGAACAATAACAAAAGCAATCTGGCAAGTCTTTAGCTAGAGACTTTGGTAAATATGTAAAAAGGAAAAGGGCTGAGAGAGTTAAATAGGGACAATGGTCACTAAATTCTAAGACATTTGGAAAAGAAACATTTTTTTTTCTAGTTTCACTTCATTTATTTACTCTTGTAACGTGGTGCATTTCTAAGCCTAGACACCACTCTAACGTGCAGAATAAGAGAATGCAGGTTGTGTGTGGACTAATCCTTTTCGGTTAAGTGCATGGCATTCCATGGATCGATTACTGAGATCCAATGAAAGTTTATAAAAGTTAGATCAACATTGGGGTTTTCTTAAAATTTTTTTTTAACTTTTATTAATTACATTTTATTCATTTTGTACCCCCCCCATAAGCCCCTCTCTCCTCCCCTCCTGGTCCCACCCTCCCCCCTTTCTGCATGCATGCCCCTCCGCAAGTCCACGGATAGGGGAGGTCCTCCTCTCCTTCTTTCTGATCTTAGTCTATCAGTTCTCATCAGAAGTGGCTGCATTGTCAGGGTTCTAGGTTATCTCTACAGATAGTCCTTGGTTGGAGTATGAGTCTCTGGGAAGTTCCCTGTGTTCAAATTTTCTTGTTCTGTTGCTCTCCTTGTGGAGTTCCTGTCCTCTCCAGCTCTTACTATTTCTCACTTCTTACATAAAATTCCATTCACTCTGCCCGTCAGTTGGCCATCAGGCTCGGCATCTGCTTTGACAGTCTGCACAGCAGAGGCTTTCAGAGGCCCTCTGTGGCAGGTTCCGAGGTTGTTTCCAGTTTTCTTCTTCTGGCTTTCAGAGGCCCTCTGTAGCAGGTTCCTAGGTTGTTTCCTGTTTTCTTTTTCTCCTGATGTCCATCCTCTTTGCCTTTCAGGATGGGGATTGAGCATTTTTAGTTAGGGTCCTCTCTTTTGCTTAGTTTGTTTAGATGTACAGATTTTAGTGGGTTTATTCTATGTTGTATGTTGATATGAGTGAGTATATACCATGTGTGTCTTTTTGCTTCTGGGACAACTCACTCAGGATGATCCTTTCCAGGTCCCACCATTTACCTGCAAATTTCATGATTTCCTTATTTTTCATTGCTGAGTAATACTCCATTGTATAGATGTACCACAGTTTCTGCATCCATTCTTCAGTTGAGGGGCATCTGGGCTGTTTCCAGCTTCTGGCTATTACAAATAAAGCTGCTACAAACATGGTTGAGCAAATGTCCTTTTTGTGTACTTGAGCCTCTTTTGGGTATATGCCTAGGAGTGGTATGGCTGGATCTTGAGGAAGCGCTATTCCTAGTTGTCTGAGAAAGCGCCAGATTGCTTTCCAGAATGGTTGTACCAGTTTACATTCCCACCAGCAGTAGAGGAGGGTTCCCCTTTCTCCACAACCTCTCCAGCATGTGTTGTCCCTTGAGGTTTTTATCTTGGCCATTCTGATGGGTGTAAGGTGAAATCTCAGGGTTGTTTTGATTTGCATTTCCCTAATGGCTAATGAGGTTGAGCATTTCTTGAAGTGCTTCTCTGCCATTCGATATTCCTCTACAGAGAGTTCTCTGTTTAGCTCTGTTCCCCATTTTTTAAGTGGATTACTTGGTTTGCTGCTTTTCAGCTTGTTTAGTTCTTTATATATACTGGATATGAGTCCTCTGTCAGATAAAGGGTTGGTGAAGATTCTTTCCCAAACTGTAGGGCAGTCACTTTGTTTTGATGACGGTGTCCTTTGCTTTACAGAAGCTTTTCAGTTTCATGAGGTCCCATTTATTGATTGTTGCTCTTAGAGCCTGTGCTGTTGGTGTTCTGTTCAGGAAGTTTTCTCCTGTACCAATGAGTTCTAGTGTATTCCCTACTTTTTTTTCTAGCCGATTTAATGTGGAAAAGAAACATTTTTGAGGGGGATCCGAAGGTATTATGGTATGATCAGAGATTGAGTCCTGGAGTACAGCTATCAGAACAGAGTACTTTGACAAGATTCTTTAATTGCACTGGCAAAGTGACAAAGAACATAAAAACTGGGAGGTGCTAATGCAAAGACTGAACAAGAGGTGGTGGGTGGTAGGAAGCATCATAAAAGGAACTAAAGGTGAAATACAGCATTCGAATGGAAGCAAGTAACATCTCAGGAGTTCTCTAGTGACATTATTTAGGGAATGGAGATTACAGGCCCTGCAGTAAAAGAGAAAGAAGCTACTCTGGCATGGATTGGGGTAGAAGGAAGGTAAGGCAGCTGTTTGAGGGTGGTATATAAGAGCCAGGGGTTAGAATTTTACCAAACTCAAGGTGAGAAGTTAAAATGCAAATTGGGCATAGAACAAACCATGCACATTATCTGATTGACTTAACAAGGGGAATTAAGGGAAGGACTATTGATGATGGCAAGATTTCACTTTGAACCTAGAGGGGACAGAAGCTCCACAAGGAGACCAATAGAACCAACAGACCCCTAGGCCCAGGGGTCTTTGCAAAGACTGATACTCCAACCAAAGACCCATGCATGGAGATAACCTAGACCCCTTGCTCAGATGTAGCCCTTGGCAGCTCAACCTCCAACTGGGTACCATAGTAAAGGAAACAGAGGCTGTCTCTGGCATGAACTCAGTGGCTGGTTCTTTGATCACCTCCCCCTTGGGGGGGGGGATACAGCCTTGCCAGGCCACAGAGGAAGACAATGTAGCCAGTCCTGATGAGACCTGATAGGCTAGGGTCAGAAAGAAAGGGGGAAGAGAACCTCCCCTATCAGTGGACTTGGGTAGGGATATGGGAGGAGAAGAGGGAGGGAGGGTGAGATTGGCAGGGGCTACAGCTGGGATATAAAGTGAATAAATTGTAATAAATAAAAAAATGAAAGAAAGAAAAATATTTTACTTTGAGAAACTAACAAGAGATCTATGTTAAACATGAAGATGATATTAGTAAACTGTATTTATTGGCTTCTGAGTGAGGGATAAACTCCTGTACTAATACACTTTCATTTCTTGATCATGCTTGTTTTGGTTTCATGCTTGCCAGGATGTGAACCTACTGTGCTCAGTTACTTACTGTGTCTGGGATTCATGGTAAATGAGTTGATTTTAGTAGTGAGTGCCAAAAAGAATATTAGTGGCTGTATTAAGATGATAGGTATGTTGATTTGGTTCACTGTGGTTGCTTTTTCGGTCTTTGTATGTATCTTGTAACACTGTGTTATATATCAGAAACATAGATAGTAACCTTTACTTTTAAAAGGAAAACAAGAATAATGAGGATAAGGCATTGAGGGCAGAAGGAGTCAGTCACTAACATCATTAGTATTTTCAACTATGGCACAAGAAAAAGTGCTGAAAACACACACACACGCACACACGCACACATACACAGGCCCTTGCTATGTAACCTAGACTTGGACCTCAATCCCAGGCGCTCTAAAATTCAGGATGGCCCTCCTTAATTATCCTCCTGAGTGCTGAGGTTACAGTAGTGAATCACCATGCCCAACTTCTATTACTACTCCTCCTCCTGCTGCTACTACTATACAGGGTCTCACTCTGTTGCATTGATTGGATTGGAACTCACTATGTAGACCAGGCTGGCCTTGAACTCACAGAAATCCACCTGCCTCTGCCTTTGAGTGCTGATATTAAAGACATGTGCTACCATGGCAGGCCTCATTATTATTTTAAAGGAATTTGTACTAACTAAATAAAGATATTTTTATCTTATTGGGGAAATGCCTGAAAAGATGTAGAAAACAAAATGACAAGATACTCTAATGAAGACGGTACAGGGCCTCTTAGCCTAATAAGCAAGTACCTAAGATAAAGACAGTGAAATGCAAAGGCAGAACAAAAGATACATCCAAAGAAGTACTCGCTAATTTTAAAAGCCAACATTTTTGACCCTTTCTCTCTTATTTTGGTCTATAATTTCTTGCTGAATGATAACAATTTGCATGAAGGTGGAGCTACATAAAATCAAAATTCAAACTATTTGAGAAGCAGTGTTTCAATGTGAGCAAAAGGATACCTCACCTATCAGGTTGTCAAACTTTAGGCTGCATTCCTTTCTTCACTGTCACTCCTTGGTTTCAAATATGATCTTTTGGCATCTTGAAATAGTCATGATTCCATTCAGCTTTATTCAACAGGACAGACCGTAGGTCTTTACTCAAAGATCATTAATCATATATCAGGGAAACACTTTCTTACACAAGGGCCATCCAGATTTTCCTGTCTAGTTCCTTGTTCCACAGATTAGTGATTAGGAAGGGAAGAGGCAAAAATCAGATATTATGGCAGCAATGAAAACATGCATCCTTATGATAAAGGGAGATGTGTAATTATAAAAACAAAGAGTAAATGAGGTAGTAATAGTCCATGAACTAGGACTGGGTAACATTGGTAAGAGTCTTATACTTCTCAAAATAACCTCAGGGTATTTTTAGATCGATAACCTCCTTGACCAAGAATGTTTTAGGTTGTGTGACATAGTCTGTTAAGAAGCAAAGGAACAAATGACACACTTTTAAAATTCCCAACCAAAAAAGATTAAGGTAACTCAAACACTATTTTAACTTTTAAAGGTGTAAGTTTCCATGATGTGGACAATTCATATAAACAATGCTTACAGTACAAATGAATATAATTATTGAGTCTTAGGTGTGGGAGAATGGGGAAAACTGAAAAAAGAAGAGGAAGATTAATTAAAAGAGCAATGGCTTAAAAAGTAGATAAAAAGGAAAAGATGGAGAATAAAGCAATATCTAGAGAGGTGGTGAGTGGTGGATTATTTTCTGTAGCATCAGATACAAACCTTTCTGCTCAGATCATAGTGGATGCACAGCTATGAGCTAAGCAATTGTTTCTGGGCATGGTGGAATTTCTGTGATGGGCTCTGATCTCACTGCAATATTTTGCTCTCAATGAGTGTAACAACAGCTCATTGAATCCCAGTCCAGTGCAATGCTTCCCTTTAGCTCATTGACAAGAGCTATGGGTTGAGTCATGTTGGTGTGAACCCCAATCTCCAAAACTTGTTTAGAACTAGCTAGTGGTCAAACTTTAATTTATGTATTATTATGCTTTAAAGAAAACAAATTTGAATTTGGGGGAGTAATTTGGTCAACTGTATCTTCTTGGGAAATTCTAAAACTAAAAATACCCAATATTTATGTCTTACTCTGACTTTTTTATTCTTTGCCCTTTTTTATTCTCAGCCCTAAAGAAACCAGAAGCTTTGCTGTAACAAAAAATTCTTATTCATTTGTCAGTTGGCATTTTGTTATATACTTTCTTCCTCATCAGTTTCTCTCTACATTATAATATAAGCAGGGCTATATGCTCAGGCTTGATCCAGGTCAACCAAGTCTGAGAGGCAGTAGTATTACTGGCATGTCTTGCCATTTTGCTTTTCTCTTCCAAGTGGTTGGTTTGGCTCAAGACTTATTTTATGGTGCTGGGAGTTGAACCTAGGGCCTCCTACAATTAGGCAGGCACTGTATGACTGACCTATTATATTCTTTATCCTTTGTTTCATTTTTTAAAGAAGTTTGAGACAGGGTCTTAATAAGTTGCTAAGGCCAGCATTAGACTCACTCCAGAGCCCAGGCATGTATTGGACTTGTAATCCTCAGTCTCATCCTCTTTAGTAGCAGGATTACAGTGTCAAGACTTTAGCATTATAAGTGATCATATGCAAACATGAACATTTCTGCTAACTTCTTCACTTAATAAGCTTTTTATTTGATCTCTGTGCTACTAAAGGCATAGGCATCATATAAAAACTAGAGCAACATACAAAGATGATTGTTCATTTTATATATATAAAATATCATTTATGAATGAGATAATATGCTAAAACTTAGCAACGTAGTATGATTAGGAAGAAATTATTAAGCCATGTATGGTGGCACATGCCTGTAATCCCAGTACTCTGGGAGGCAGAGGAAGGTGTATCACTGAGTTCGAGGCCAGCCTGGTCTACAAAGCGAGTCCATGACAACAAAGGCTATACAGAGAAACCCTGTCTCAAAAAACTAAGGTTGGGGAGGCTGGAATTATTGCACTGACAACAATTTAGTGGGAAGTTTGATTGATAAAAAAGACAAGATTCCCTGGGATTAGTTCCTAGTACAGGGATAGAGGTAGGGAACACAAGGAACAAAAAATAGTTGACATTTGTATTGTGATTGGTATTTGGAGCTCTAAGGGTACTGGTGGGACACTAACTTCATTGACTTCCTGGATGAAGTGGCTAGTCTTTGAGTTTGAGACAGGATCTTGCTATGAAACCATGTTTGTCCTCCAACTTACAACAATCCCCCTCATCTTCCCAAATGCTGGGATTCTAGGTGTGTGGCATTGTGCCTGATTTATTATTTTATTTTATCTTGAAACAGCCTCACGATACAGTCGAAGCTAGCCTTGAACTCAAAATCTTATCCTTTAGCCTTCTGAGTACTCCTGAGATTGCAAGCATGTACTACCATTCCCCGGTTAAGGAATGGTAGTTTTGGCAAGGCTTTAAAGGACATTTAATAATTTAGTAAGGGCCCAGATCATGAAGGAAAGTCTCAAAGGACAAGGAAGATTCTGTTACATACATATTCATATTGCAATAAATTGTGGATTTCAGATTAATGATTACTATTGAGGAATTGTTCTTAGATTTTAGTTTCTTTAGTATTTGATTATCCTATTTTATTTTATTTTATTTTATTTTTTGTCATTTAGCATGTTAATACTGAGATACTAACAATATTTCATAATCCCATCTGGCTTGGGAGATAATTTTTCCCCTTTTAGGTACCATGCTCTTAACCACAAGAGACCTTTGCTAAAAGGGCATTTCTACTTTATATGTCTTCAAATGTAATTTTATCATCAGGTGAAACAATTTACATATCATTAGTTGGGTCATGTTTTTATATTTTATTTTCTGAAAAGGTTAATTCTAATCAGCCACTTTTGCTTAAGTGGAGTGACCAATTTGAAATACTTCATTTAGAACCTCAGCCTTGCTAACATTACAGGATGTTTCTTCTCTCATTGGAAGGAAAGCTTGAAATTGTAGATCAGGTATTAGTGAATTAGTTTGTTAAATTGGTGCTGCAAGTGGTGTTCCTGAAGCTGAAAATGAGCTGGACATGGACACAGAGCAGCTAATTAACTCTTAACCCTGTGGGTACCATACTGAGGCTGTCTGTTGGGATCCATTTTGTCTTGTTTTGCCTTTTCTTTCCCTCATTCTCCACCTCAGCCTTTTCTCATAATTTTCCCACTGGAAAGGTAATCAAACCCTTTATTTCCCATCACTGGGATACTTCCTGCTGCCCCTGGGATGAAGTGTTTTTCTTTTTTGAGGAGACTAAATCTTCAACATAGAGGTTATAAAAATGAAAATTGCAACATTATGGAGTTGAAGTTGAGAAGTTATTGTTTGATATTCCTCAGGAAAATGGCCAGTTATGTTAAAATAAATTTCAGATGTGTATTGTAAAATGCTTCAGTAGGAAATAGGTAAGAATATAGGAAAATCTCTCATTTTTTGTATGCCTATTCAAGTTAATTTTATTCTGCTCCTTTTTAAAAATCCCTTGCAGATCATGAGTGCTTTTCAGAATTGTAGTTATCCCGTTTTTTTTGTTTTGTTTTGTTTTTTATAATTTTTCACTTAATATCCATGTCATAAGTGATATGTTATTTATTAGCCCTGCAGCATGAGTCTGGGTTGACTGGAATTTTTGCTCATTTGAAAGGAACTGAGAGAGATCTCATTAACAGGTGCCTAAAGAACCTAGAGACTCATGTCATAGGAGACTTAGTTGCCTTACTGCTTGAAGACTAAAATGTTTTCTAACTTAGATTATGCAAAGTAATTTGACTAATTCTAAACCAGCAAGACAGATATATATCCAGATAAATGTTGCCTGTGTTTGAAGCCATTACCTTGAGAGGCTTAATACTTAGAAGGTCAGTATACACTTAAGATTTCTTTTAATTGTGGGGGTAGGGTGAGGAAGTGTTTGTGTGCATGCCTCTCTGTGTGTGTATGTGTATGCATGCACACGCACAGCTTTTGCTTGTATATATGGAGGCTAGATGTTGACATTAGTGTCTTTCTTTCTCACTTTCCACATATTTTGAGGCAGGGTCTCCCAAAGTAACTGATGCTTACTATTGTCTCTGTCTCTATTATCATTTTACTTGTTTCTGTTTCCTAGTATTGTAGTATTGTGGTTATACATCTTTACCACCACAGCAATCTTTAAAGTAAGTTTTAGGAAGCTGAACTTGGGTCTTCATGCTTGCCTAACAACTACCTACTTACTGAGTCTTCTCCACAGTCCTCATGTGAAACCTGAATCTGTATTTTTTTTCTTTGACTCACTGCATATCAAGACTACAGCTGTTAATTTCTAAGAATCTTAATTCATGGAGCAAGAACTTTTCTAGTCATATTTTATTTTATTTTTTCTGAGACAGGGTTTTTTTTTTTTGTATCTCTGGATGACCTGGAACTCACTCTGTAGACTAGGCTGACCTCAAAGTCACAGAGATCCACCTGTGTTTGCTTTCCGAGTGCTGGGATTAAAGGCCACTGCCCAGCTTTAGTCACATATTATTTTTTTATTCCAAATCTTATTAAGTTATGATATAAAAAAATGTCCTCTGAGATATTTTTCAGTTTGAATTTATTACAATTTTATTTTATGCCATGTGTAAAGTTAATTTTCACAAAGTTTGCATGGACATCTGAAAATTAATTGTTTTTGTAAAATATTCCTTATATATATTAAATTTATTGTATTTTATCAATTTTGCAATCTTTATTTTAGCAGTCTAAATATGTGTGTTATATATTATTGTAAATATCAACCTCAATACTTAGTACCTTAAAATTCCAAAGTTTAGAATCTACAAGTTTATATGGGTCTGAAATTTGGGTTTAGCTTAGCTGTATGGTTTTGGCTCAGGGTTTCTCATGGGATTCTAAGTAAGTTATTGTATAACGGTGTGGTCATCTGAGAGATTGACTGGATCAAAAGAACCCATTGTCATGATGATTAACTCATGGCTGGAGAGATAGCCCAGTGGTTAAGAGCATTTCTTGCAGAAGACCTGTGTTTGGTTCCCAGCACCCACATGGCAGTGCACAACCATTTTTAACTCTAGTTTCAGGGAATCTGATGCCCTCTTTTTACCTTTGAGGGCATTGCACACATATTGTGTGTGTATGTGTGTTAGTGTATGTGTATATGTGCGCGTGCGCGCAGACAAGCACTCATACACATAAAATTAAATAAATAAAGCTTTAAATCTTTTAAAAGTATAAAAAGGGATGGCTAACTCATATGGCTCTAGGTACAGCATTTCATTTCTTTCCTAAGATGATGGGCCTCTCCACAAGGCTGGCTGACCATTCTCATAAAAATAGCAATTAGTTTTCCCCAAAATGAGTAATCTAAGCGAGAAAACCAGGAAGCTGCAATGTCTTCTATGACTTAAATCTCCAAGTTTCACATAATCACTTGTATTTTTTTTTTCTGTTTATTACAAACTGGTCATTAAGTCTGTCTTACTCAAGTGGAGGAAAATTAGACTTTACCTTTTAAAAAAGATTATCAAGATTTTATGGAAATTATTAAAAGCAACAATTCAACATGAGTATTCACTACCTTTGTAGTTTTCAACAATTTATTCTTGTACTTGTGATTAGAATATGAAGCAAATATTTCTTCTTTCGATATTGATTTTGTAATATATATATATATATATTTTTTTTTTTTGAAAAACACATTTTTTCTTTTTATCTCTATATATCTCTGGCTGTCCTGGAACTCACTTTGTAGACCAGGCTGGCCTTGAACTCAGAGATCCTCCTGCCTCTGCCTCTGGAGTGCTGGGATTAGAGACATGCACCACTGTGCCCAGCTAAATATATATTCTTTTTTAGAAAAATGTTTTATATTTTATTTCTATTTTTTTAATTATACTTTACTCACTTAGTATCCCCCCTGTAGCTCCCTCCTCCCTCCTATCCATGCCCCTTCTTCTATCTATCCTCCCCCTTCTCCACGCATGCCCCTTCCCAAGTCTGCTGATAGGGAGGTCTTCTTTTCCTTCCTTCTGATTCTAGTCTATTAGGTCTCATCAGGAGTGGCTGCATTGTCTTCCTGGGTGGCCTGGGTTAGGCTGCTCCCCCCTCAGGGGGAGGTCATCAAAGAGCAGGCCAATCAGTTCATATCAGAGACAGCCCCTGTTCCCATTACTATGGAACCCACTTGGACACTGAACTGCCATGGGCTACATCTGTGCAGGGGTTCTAGATTATCTCCATGCATACTACTTGGTTGGATTATCAGTCTCAGGAAAGACCCCAGTGCTCAGAATTTTTGGTTTTGTTGCTCTCCTTGTGGAGCTCCTGTCCTCTCCAGATCTTACTAATTCCCACTTCTTTCATAAGATTCCCTGCATTCTGCCCAAAAGTTGGCCATAAGTCTCAGCATCTGCTTTGATAGTCTTCAGGGCAGAGCCTTAAATATATATTCTGTATGAAATGCTTTTGATCATGTCATAATGAAACTTTGTGATGCTGTTAAATGCTTCATTTTTTCCCCTGGTTCTAGGGATCATATCCAAGCCTTCTGTGTGCTAAGCAAGTATTCTACCACTAAGGGATATTACTACCATCACCACCTTTTGAATCTATCTTGCTATAGCACCCAAGCTGGCCTTGAACTTGTGCTGTAGCCTGAATTAGCCTAAAACTTGTACTCCTTCTTCCTCTAACCCCCAGTGCTAGGATTATAGATGTATTATACAATACCTAGTTAACATTTTAATCTTAAATTCCATCTTGTCGCTTGTTGCTATTTCCATTCTTCTCTTTGTTGTATTTACTTGCTTTCAATCTTCTCTAACCTGTTAGTATATATATTTTCAGAAATATATACCTGTTTTTGTTTTAATACATCTTTCATATTTGAATGTGAAAATTTAACTCATTTACATGTTTGATTTTTTTCTTCTAGTGTTCTTTCCCATTTATTTTGCTTTATTTTTTATTTCTTTATGTTGTTTTGATGATTTTCTTTTGCATTATTATTATCTTTGAACTTTTAAAATTAATTTTAAAGTTGTATTTAAAAATATAATTATTTTCCATTTACATTGATTACTTTCTACATTACTTTCCTATTCTTGGTATTTCTAATATGTCATATATATTTATTAAGTAGTTATACATTTATTTTATACTATATTTCTTAGTTAGGATTCCTATTGCTATGATAAAATACCATGACCAAAAGCAAGTTGGAGAAGAAAAGGTTTATTTGGCTTACGGTTTTATATCATAGTCGGGCATTGAAGGACATCAGGACAGGAATTCAAACAGGCAGGAACCTGAAGGCAGGAGCTGATGCAGAGGTCATGGAGGGGTGCTGCTTACTGCCTTGATTCCCCTGGCTTGCTCAGCCTGCTTTCTTCTAGAACCCAGGACCACCAGCCCAGAGGTGGCCCCACCCACAATGGGCTCCCCGCATTGATTACTAACTAAGAAAATATCCTACAGTAGGCTTGCCTATAATCCAGTCTTATGGAGGCTTTTTTTCTCAGATGAGGTTCTCTCCTCTCCTATGACTGTAGCTTGTGTCAGGCTGACATAAAACTAGCTAGCACACCATGATTCTCTTTTACTCAGTATATCATCCATTTCTTATGCTATTTATTTACTTACTTACTTACTTACTTACTTACTTACTTACTTACTTACTTACTTACGTACTTACTTACTTACTTATTTTTCAGGCCAGGTCTCATGTTATACAGCTTAGGCTGGCTTTGAACTCTCTATGTAGCTAAGGATGACTTTGAATATATATATGATTCTCTTTTTTCAATGTCTCACATGCAGAAATTACAGGTGACTGCCATCATGCTCAGTTTTGTGTGGGGCTGGGGGATTCATGCATAATAACCTAGCAGTCTGCATACCAAGCCTTACTTTTTAGATCCTTGACTTTATTAATTTCTGTATATTCAATCTGAATAATATATTGTATTTGTAATTTTAAACAATTTTCTCTTCTGGTTCTAGAATTTTTGCTTACTACTTAAATGCAATTTTGATAATATCATATTGATTTATGTTTAATAATATATTTGAAGGCTAACTGTTCACAGTTGTATTCTTTCCTCTTAGTCTTTCCTTGCCTTGAAGACAATTTGTTACTGTTGTAAATTGGTTGGAGTATTTTGTTGAGTGCTTTCCTTTGTGAAACATATGCAAGCTATCCCTTTGAGTGCAAGCACATTGAACATCGAATACAGTGGCTTTGTATTATCTACTTGTTTGTTCCTCACAACTGAAACTGTGTTTGGTATACATGTATGCGTGCTCATTGCTTTTGTGGTACTAAACTACTACATATTTTTTTCTTATATTTTGAAGAACCTTTGAATCCTTACATGTCTGCAAATATTTGTGTGCTATTCTTAGATGCTAATGATGTCTTTGTTGATATAGAACTCTTGTTTCATGGTCCCTTTTTCTCTTTAATTTGTAGATTTTATTATATCATCTTATGCCTTTTTTACTTGAAATGAGAAGTATCATACCAGGCTAATTCTTTCTCTCCCTCACCCCCCCCCCCTTTTCTTTGCTTTTCTTTGCATCTTCTAAGATCTTTATCAGGTAATGGAATTTCTCCCCTATTATGCCTAAGAGTCATGAGCTTTTTCAAACATCAAACTGAAATTTCCTTTTAAACATTTGTTTCTAATTGTATGTGTGTTTTTGTGTCTGCACATATGTGTGCATGCATATGAATATGGATACCTATGAGGGTTGTTGTGAGACACCCAATATAGGTGCTGAGCCCTCTGCAAGAGAGACAAGTTCTCTTAACCACTGAGACATCTCTCTAGCTCCTGAAGGCTTTTAGCCATAAAAAAATTTCTTTCAGTATTATTTTAATTATTTCTTCTCCATGAACATGGAATGAGTATTGTTAGCATGTTACTTTTCTCAGTTTGGTTTTGAGCACTCACTTCTCTCTCTCTTTATCTCTCTTACTCTCTCTGTCTCCCTCTCCCTCTGTCTGTCTCTCTCCTTCCTTCCCTTTCTTCCTCCATGCCTCCCTTTCTTCCTCCCTCCCTCCCTTCCTTCCTTCCTTCCTTCCTTCCTTCCTTCCTTCCTTCCTTCCTTCCTTCCTTCCTTCCCTTTATTGTTATTTTCCTTCATTTTTTTCTAATGGGGTCCCATGATTCTCAGGCTGGCCTTACATACTCAGTATGTAGTCAAGGATGACACTGTATTCCTGTTATCCCTGCCTCTGTCTCACACCCAAATGCTGGGATTCTAGGTGTGGAACACTGTGCATGGCTACTACTCATTCTTTATGAATTCTATCATTTTTGCCTTTTAAAAATCGGTTTGTACTTTCAAGCCAGTAATATATTTCAACTTTTCTTTAGTTATCTCTTATCCATTAATTTTTAAAACTTGAATAGCATATTTTGAGCCCATGAATTTTAAAACCAAAATGAAAATCAAACAAACAAAAGCACAGAATCAGAAACTATACTATACAGGAAAAAGAAAAAAACAAACAGTAAGGTAAAAATCCTCCCCCCCCCCCATTTAAAAAATGCATTACTACCAACAAAAACCCAAAGAGACAAACAAAAAAAACCTACAAACCCACCATTGAGCTGATTTTGTGATGGCCATCTATTGCTGGGCCTGGGCCAGTACTTAAGTGTGGTTTATACCCAGTGAGACGCCGTTGGAGAAAACTAATTTTTCCTTTGCCAGAAGTTGTCAACTGGGAATAGCTTATTGGCGAGGGATGGAAGTTCCTGTCTACTTCCCCATTTCAGTGATAGAATGCTTTCTGGCTTGGACCTGTGCAGGTCCTGTGCTATGGCCTCTGTGAGTTCATATGTGCATTGGTCCTGTTATGTTATAAGGCCTTGTTTCCTAGGTGTCCTCCATCCCCTCTGACTCTTATAATCCTTTTGCCTCCACTTCTACAGAGTTTCCTGAGCCCTGGTGGACGAGGAAAAGTTTGATAGACATATCCCATTTAGCACATTAAGCATCTCATTTTGAGGTCTCTCTCTTCTGCACATTGTCCAGTTGTTGGTCTCTGTATTAGGCAGTACTTGTTCTTAACTGCTGAGCCATCTGTCCAGCCCTTCCCATGATTAAAAAAAAAACTTTTATTCTTTATACCTTATAATTTTCTTCTGAAATAACTGCCCTTTGTTCTTTGACTTTTGTTACATGGAAACAGTTCCCACACTTTTGCAAGTAAGATCCAACATTTCATGAAGCCCAGCCAATGCTGGCCTCTCTATATAAGGCATGCCTTAGCTGTGGGTTCCTTCTTTCTGTTCAGACTTAGTTCTTCCATATCCTTGCCTCAGGGCTCTCTGCTGCTGATTCCTTAGCCTCTTTCAGAGCCTGTACATCTCATTAGAGTCTGCCATTCCTCTCAGCTATGTATTCCAGCTGGAGGCTAGAAGGAAGAATATTAAAGGTGCAGAATCCTTCTCTTTTTCTGTAAGTTTTGATGAATATAGCTTATATTTTTGTAGCAGTTTACACCATAAACTATTAAGAAAATGTGGCAGACCCACATGTGGCACAAGCAAGGACCCTGAAAATGAATACTTACTGCTTTGTGAATCGCCTTCCTGGACCTGTGTCTGAGTCTCCACCACTGTTGGCAGCTCAGACGTCAAGCTCTAATTGCAGCTCTGAGCAGCAATGAGTGCTTCAAGTGTGGATGATCTGGCCACTGGGCCAGGGAATGCCCTACTGGTGGAGGTTGGGGTCATGGAATGAGAAGTCACAGCAGAAGGTTCCAGTTTGTTTCCTTGTTTATTCCTGACATCTGTTACCACTATGGTGAGTCTGGTCATCTTGCCAAGGATTGTGATCTTCAGGAGAATGCCTGATATAACTTTGGTAGAGGTGGCCACATTGCCAAGAACTGTAAGAAGCCTAAGAGAGAGTGAGACCAATGCTGCTACAACTGTGGCAGGCCAGGCCATCTGGCTCATGACTGTGACCACGCAGATGAGCAGAAGTGCTACTCTTGTGGTGAATTTGGACATATTAAAAAACACTGCACCAAGGTGAAATGCTATAGTTGTAGTGAAACTGGCCATGTAGCCATCAGTTGCGGTAAGACAAGTGAAGTCAAGTGTTACCGCTGTGGTGAGTAAGGGCATCTTGCACATGATTGCACAATTGAGGCTACAGCCTAATTATTTTTCTTTGTCACCCCTCCTTTGATGGTTGTATTATTTTCTCTGAATCCTCTTCACTGGTCAAAGGTCGGCAGATAGAGGCTGTTCCCAGGCCAATGAGCTTTACTTGCAGTGTAAATGGAGGAAAGGGGTGAAAAAAAAAAAAAAACAAAACACCTGAATTTCTGCATTTAACTACAAAAAAGGTTTATGTTTAGTTTGGTAGAAGTGTTATGTATAATGCTTTGTTAAAGAACCCCCTTTCCGTGCCACTGATGAATAGGGATTAATGAATGGGAAGAGTTCAGTCAGACCAGTAAACCATTCTGGGTTTGAGTGCATTCCCATGTATGAGGTAAAACCAATTCTGGAAGTGTCTGAACTTCCATAAATAACTTTAATTTTTAGCATAATGACGGCCTTGGATTGTCTGACCTCAGAAGCTATTAAAATAACATTGATTAACATCTGCATCGGGCCCTCATAGAATATACAGTTGAGCGGGAGTAAACTGAAAAGACAAACATGTTAATGGCTATGCCAGGGAAATTGTGATAAAAGCCTAACAATGGAGGAGCTTCATCCCAGTGTTGATGCTGGACATATAGATTGTGAAGGCAAAGGTGTAGGACACATTTTTTTTCAAAGACTAAATCTACACAGAGTAAACATCGATACTCAGAGTTAGCACAATTTGGAGCTATTCAGGAATTGCAGAGAAATGCATTTTCACAGAAATCAAGATGTTATTTTTGTATACTATATCACTTAGACAACTGTGTTTCATTTGCTGTAATCAGTTTTTAAAAGACAAATGGATAAAGCAACTGAAGTCCTAGAAAATAGAAATGTAATTTTAAACTATTGCAATAAAGCTAGAGGAGAAAGGGGAGTTTGAAAAAAAAAACTCTTAAGAAAATATAAAGTAATGTAATCTTAAAAATGGAAATATCATGGAGGTCATAATTAATGAATCTCTTTATTTGTGTGTATGATTTGTATGGAATTATTTGTATAGATAATGTTCAGTTCCCAAATATTACTGCATGGTAATTAAAGAGGGGTGCCATTGCCATTTGCAGAGGAAGAAAAGGTTAAAAACTTTCTCAGAGATAACTATGTATACATAGAGCCAGAATGTGGTATTGGTTATCTTATTACAATATGCCACTGCTTCCCACCCCACTTACCTTCATGAAATATAATATACTTTGTAAATGATTTTTAAAATCTCTAAGTCATGGATTATAAACCTGTATTGTTTTAAAACTTTTTATACTGAAATGTATGAAAATGTATAAAATGCCTGTAAATGGAAGAATGTTTAATAGAAATAGTAAGATTTTCTTACATTTTTGAAATCTAACAAAAGAACTAGAATATAGTTTGAAACATTAAAATAATTGGAATATGTGTATACTTTCCTGAATATGACATTTCAGACGGAAAATGTATATTTTGGCATAACTTTTCTTGTTGTAAAACATTTTAACACATTCGATTGTATCTTGCTGTGAAGTAGAAATGCACTTGGCTATTTACTTATCAAGTATGACACTGAGAAAATGTAACCATGTCGTACATATTTGTTTTGTTTTAGACTTTTATAGTGAAGGACTGAACAAGTTAATAACTATTTTAAAAACTAGTGCTTTCTTCTAGACTCAGTTTCTTAATACATACTGGGTAGAGGCACCAGGTATGGCTATATCTGTTCTCTGGCATATCAGTTCTATCCCAATCATACAATATACCACCATCCCCTTTCCTGAGTTCTTACATGTTCATTATCACAGATGACTTGGCAAGAGATACATTGTCATCTCCATTTTGCAAATTGAGAGAATTACAACCCAGTGAAGTTTAATATAGGGCCCTTTGAATGAAAATGTCATGACTGTTGGTTTAATGTTTTTCTTTGGGTAGAAGTGTCCCTGTTTTCAGAGAGAAGGACAGGATATGATATGCACTTTTTTAATAGTTACATTATGTGTTTTCTTCTTTTTTTTCCAGTTCCTTTTTTTTAATATTTTATTATTATTATTATTATTTACACTTTATTCATTTTGTACCCCCCATAAGCCCCTCCCTTCTCCCCTCCCGATCCCACCCTTCCTCCCCTTTCTGCAAGCATGCCCCTCCCCAAGTCCACTGATAGGGGAGGTCTTCCTCTCCTTTCTGATCTTAGACTATCAGTTCTCATCAGAAGTGGCTGCATTGTCATCTTCTGTGGCCTGGTAAGGCTGCTCCCCCCTCAGGGGGAGGTGATCAAAGAGCAGGCCAATCAGATTATGTCAGAGGCAGTCCCTCTTTTTCCAGTTTCTTTTTTTAAAATTTTTTCAGTCACTTCTTTTTATTAACTCATACTGAACTACTTGTCTTCTGATTTGTTGAAGCAGTAAGTCAGATAATACTTGCCATAGTAATGTCTGTCAAAGTGGCTGGCTATGAAAACCCCAGCACCACATTCACCAGAAGGACAGTCTCAACAAAATGGACTAATTTTGACATTTTTCATCCACCCTTATAGTATTTTAGCACAGCCAACTTTACCTTCTTCCTCTTATGGTTATTCTTCTTGGGAGCGGTGTAAGACTTCTTCCTTTTCTTAGCACCACCATGAAGTCTTAACACAAGATGAAGGGTGTGCTCCTTTTAAATGTTGTAGTCAAATTACAGCTATCTTCCAGCTGCTTACCAGCAAAGATCAGCCTCTGCTGATTAGAAGGAATTCCTTCCTTATCCTGGATCTTGGCCTTTACATTTTCTCAGTATCCAAGGGTTCAAACTCCAGTGTGATGGTCTTCCCTGTAAGGGTTTTTGCATCTTGGCAGAGGCTCCACTGCAGATGGTGGATTAGAAAAGGATGTGTTTTCTTTCTTATTGGATTTTTTTTCCTATAATATATTCTGACCACAGTTTCCCCTCCCCCAAGAGGATATCTACTTTGGTAGGACAAATCCTAGTTCCTTTCAGAGAAAATTCATAGTATGTGATGAGCAGAATAAGCAATCTCTATCTTGCTTGAAATCTCTCTGTCCCAGTCTCATTCTTTGGTTCTAGGTCCCTTGCAAGTTATGTGCCTTGGAAGCTCAAGCCAGTGAGCAGATTCATTCCAATTGGGGGGGGGGAGGGGATACTTGGCCTCTTTTCTGTTTCAGCACGAACAAACACATAAACCTTATTTTAAAAAGGGCATTCTTAGGTTATCTCCATGCATAGTCCTTGGTTGGAGTATCAGTCTCAGGAAAGACCCCTGTGCTCAGATTTTTTGGTTCTGTTGCTCTCCTTGTGGAGTTCCTGTCCTCTCCAGATCTTACTAATTCCCACTTCTTTCATAAGATTCCCTGCACTCTGCCCAAAGGTTGCCCATAAGTCTCAGCATCTGCACCATGGCAGTTCAGTATCCAAGTGGGTTCCATTGTAATAGGAACAAGGAGTGTCTCTGACATGAACTGATTGGCCTGCTCTTTAATTACCTCCCCCTGAAGGGGAGGCAGCATTACCAGGCCACAGAAGAAGACACTGCAGCCACTCCTGATGAGACCTAATTGATTAGGATCAGAAGGAAGGAAAAGAAGACCTCCCCTATCAGTGGACTTTGGGAGGGGCATGCATGCAGAGGGTGGAGGAAGGGAGGGACGGGAGGAGGGAGGGAACCACAGGGGGGATACAAAGTGAATAAAGTGTAATTAATAAAGAATTAAAAAAAAGAATCTAACAAAGAAACGAAAGAAAATCACAACAAAGTTAAAAAAAAAAAGGCATTCTTTTAACTCCTTGTTTTCTTCCCTCTCCTTCCACAGAATGGCCTACCTTCGGAAAGAAATCCGTATGTTTTCAATGGTGATTTTGTAGATCGAGGAAACAATTCCATGGAGGTTCTAATGATCCTGCTTGTTAGTTTTCTTGTCTACCCCGCTGACCTACTCTTGAATAGAGGGAACCATGAAGACTTTATGATGAATATGAGGTAACATTGATTTTAGACTTCATCTTTTAATCCCCCTCTGGGATTGCCGCTGGGTTTAGTTCCCAGATGATAGGTGTAGGTGAAGCTGTATAGAAGGAAAGAGAAGATGAATCTCAAGGACAATCTCCATGTTCTCCACCTTGTTCACCAACCCCAGCCTTTGAGCTGAGTGTCAGCTACTTTGAAGCCCTCCTCTTACTTCTTCTTCCAGCCCTGTATTTCCTATTCCTCTTTATTATTTTTTTTTATTTCTTGCTTTTTTTTTTCATAGTCCAAATTACATGCTGGGTAGACATGTTAGGTCAGGTTTGTAGGTATGATAAGTTGTGCGAAGTAAACTCAGAAGTTTCTGTTGTTTTTCTCAGCTTGCTTCAAATTCTGACTCAGAAGCTAGCACAGTGTTTTACATTGATGTGTGTATTTTTTTTTTTTTTGGATGCACAGGGGCTATATGCAAATACTATGCCACTGTTTCACAAGAGCTTTTTTTTACTTTATTTTTTTATTTAACTTTTATTAATTACACTTTATTAATTTTGTATCCCCCATAAGCCCCTCCCTCCTCCCCTCCCCATCCCACCCTCCCTCCCCTTTCTGCATGCATGCCCCTCTCCAAGTCCACTGATAAGGGAGGTCCTCCTCTCCTTCTTTCTGATCTTAGTCTATCAGTTCTCATCAGAAGTGGCTGCATTGTCATCTTCTGTGGCCTGGTAAGGCTGCTCCCCCCTCAGGGGGAGGTGATCAAAGAGCAGGCCAATCAGATTATGTCAGAGGCAGTCCCTCTTTTCATTACTATGTAACCCACTTGGACACTGAACTGCCATGGGCTACATCTGTGCAGGGGTTCCAGGTCATCTCCACAAATAGTCCTTGGTTGGAGTATGAGTCTCTGGGAAGTTGCCTGTGTTCAAATTTTCTTGTTCTGTTGCTCTCCTTGTGGAGTTCCTGTCCTCTCCAGCTAGCAAGAGCTGGAGAGGATGTGTGTATTTTTTTGTGTGTGTGTCCTGGTAATTGCTTCTGGCATAGTTGTTCATAAACATTTTTTAGAGTACCTGTAACATAGTATTTGTACTATGTGACTCACTGGAGAGTTGAGGGATAAAGACTTCTTAAACTGTGTAAGAATTCTGTCTGAAAGGCACAGTAGGTAATAAATGTTCCCTTCTTTCTTTTTCTTTTCTTTTTATGGAAAAATAGAAATCAATTTGTTCTAGAAAATAGAGGTTATAGAATGTACCATGCTTTGGGAACTAGGCTTTCAGGTGCTGTGATCAAAGCTCAAAGATCACTTTTGTCTTTTGGGCAGTCTCAACAGCTGACTCAAGTATAGAGTTTTAGTCCTAATTCTTGAGGTGTAAAAGCAAATGCAAAGAACTATAAAGAACAAGAATCTAGAGTATTATCAGAAACTTATCTTAGTGCTATAGGAAGGAAAGCTGAACAAACTATAGGGAGCAAGCCAGTAAGCAATGATCTTCCATATCCTGTATTCAGGTTTCTGCTCTGAGTTCCCTTCATGATGGACTGTGATTGGGATATGTATGCTGAAATAAACCCTTTCTTCTCCAAGTTGTCTTTGGTCATAATGTTTTATCACAACAATAGAGACCCAATTAAGACAGTGTTTGGTAGGGATGGAGATGTAAAAGATGGTTGAGTGTTGTGAAGGACTATGAGCATGTATCTAAAGATAAAAGAGTACCACTGAAGAATATTATGCCTATTTTTAAAAAGAAGAGTCATTTGGAAGAGGGGCAAGAATGGATACAGTGATGTCAATTAGGAAGTAGTTGAAGAAATTGTAGCTTCCTATTTAGACTAGTATGATGGCAATGGAGAGGAAAAAAATAGATTTAACAAGACTTTGGTCAAAAACAGTTTATGGCTTAATAATCTGATATCAAGAGGAATTAATCAAGGATGAGCAGGCTTGGTTTAAAGGCATAACAGTATCATTCTGAAAGGGAATAAATTCAGTCTGAGATAGGTTTATTTGATGTATGAGACAGATATGAAGTGTAACCTGGAGTGTTACCCTATAGTATTGACATTAGATAGTAATTGAAACTCTGGCTTGCCAGGGGTAAGAGTACTAAAGAAGAAAGTGAAGGCAATGGATGGCCTAGGAACGAATCTGAAAAAATAATTCTAATAATGAAGGTTATGTGAACGAAAACTTGTGAGGTAGTTTTAGAATACTCTGGAAGTTTACTTTCACAAAATGGAAGGGAGGAATTTCTCTAGAAGGATGGTACAGCTAATTATAATTAGTGTTTCCTACAAGTTCAGAAAGGTAAGGATGCTGTCTTACTTTTTCTGTTGCTGTGAAAGATACCATGACCAAGGCAATTTATAAAGGAAGGTGTTTAATTAGGAACTTGCTTACAGTTTCTGAGGGTGAGTCTATGACCATCATGTTGGGAAGCATGGAGGTAAGCATGCAGGCATGGTACTTGAGAAGTAGCTGAGAGCTTATATTATCCACAAGCAACAGACAAAGAGGAGAAAGAGAGAAAGAGCAAGTATGAGAGAGAAACAGAGACAGAGGCAGACACAGAAACAGAGAGACAGGAACAGAGGGAGACACACATAGAGGGAGAGACAAAGAAAAAGGATACAGACAGACACACAGACAGAAAGATAAAGAGAGACAGAAATAGAGACAGACTGACAGACACACACAGAGGAAGAGACAGAGACACAGAGAGAAACAGACACACACACAAACACACATGCACACACACACAGAGAGAGAGAGAGAGAGAGAGAGAGAGAATGGGCCTAGATTGGGCTTTTGAACCTCAAAGCCAACCCCCAATGATAACACCTTCTCCAGCAAGGCTATACTTTCTAATACTTCCTAAACAATATATCAACTAGGAACCAAACATTCAAATATATGACCCTATGGGGCTCATTCTCATTCAGACCACCACAGATAGCAAGATGTATATTGGTCCAACAATGTGACACCTTTGGTGAGTACAGGGAGGGAATTCATCTTGAAAAATATAGTTTTATACTGGAGAAACCTGACATCATGTGGTCTGTATGGAAAAAAGTGGTAAGTGTGCTTTGTTCCTACTTTATCTATTGGGGATTAATAGTACACATTCTTATCTAGGTGTGGTGTTATATACATTTAATCCAAGCACCCAGGAGGTGGAGGTGGATTCAAGGAGCTCCTAGTTGACATAGCAAATTCTAGTCCAGTCTACATGAAAAGAATATAGAATATTCTCCTAAAGCAAGAAAATATAATTGAAAATATCTGTTAGCTTTTGTTATCCAGACATTAAAATTCTCAATACTTTCTGTTAAAACCTTTAGTGCCATTCATTTAATCACATGATCCATGTCAGAAAATGAATGGAGAACCAACTCATCTTAAATGCTTTTTTTGTGTGTCTTTCTTACTCTTTTCCTTTTTTCTAGTCATTCATTTTGAGTGATCAGATGTCTGAGCAATGCCATCTAGATGAAGTCTTCTCCATACTTCTTCCTCCATCATAGCACACCTCTCAAAATACTTGTAGCCTTTACATAGCCCCTGGTATACATTTGTTGTCTTACAGCTCTACAAGTATCTGGTTTTTGTTTTTTTGTTTTTTTACCCAGATACATTCTAGGCTTCTTGAGAGGAGAGGTAGTGTCATTGGTTGCTTTTATTCTTTCTCAAAATGCTCCAGAAAGACTGTGATAAGTATTTCAACTGAAGTCTACAGTCTCTTGAGTTTCGACTATTTGATAATAATGAGACACAAGTGGCTCTCCTTGCAATAATTAATAGTTTAAGATCTGTTTTTCAGATACGGTTTTACAAAAGAAATTCTGCATAAATACAAGGTAAGACTTGTACTTGTTTTGCTGTGGGGGAAAGAAAGCCAAGCAAAGACCAGATTGTTGCTTTAGGAAAGGTGAGGGGGCTAATGAAGGGGATGGGGGAAAGGGGAGGGAAGGTGGGACTGAGGAAGTTGAGGGAGGGAACTTTAATTGGGATATATAATGACTAAATTGTGAAGAAAAGAAAATAAGAGGCAACCAAAATAAGAGGGGCATGGGGAGTTCTATAGCACAGAACTAGAGGTAGTTATTAGAAATCTATAAAATGTATTGGATTTCAATATTATTGTTGTAACAGGTCAAGTTGCAGTTGATCTAGTATTTTAATGCTCATGTTGCATTATTAAAGTACTGGATCTATCACACTGGGAAAAAATATGTGCCAATAAAATAATAAGCACAGCAGGGAACCCTCACCATGATAGAATCTTAGATTTTTCTTTTCATTGTGACTTGGATCAATTTCAGCATAGATATGATCATATTATGTTGCTTTAGAGGTACCTATCCAGACATTTTCACTCAGGTGTAGAACAACAGGGAGACAGAGAAATGACCAATATGAAGGAAGGGATTTTCTTCAGCTACCTAACTGCAGGAGGCATGGTATGCCACACTAAGGATACCACAGAGGGAATTACCAGAGTTGGACAGAGATAGATGGAGCCAGAAGCAAAATACAAACAAGGACCCTCTCTAGGGAGACAAAGAACAAAGCCCCTCGATGAATTTGAGTTGCAAGTTGAGTAGTTAGCACAATGGCATCCAGCTGTGGAGCATAAGGGTTATCACTATTTGTCACTATTTGTCTACTGGTTTGATCTGTGTTGATTAGCACATCAGAGTGGGTCTGAGTTAGAACCCAGGAAAAGAATTCTTCAAACTGTGGAATTTGAAATGGTGGGTTTGTACGTGAAAATAGTCATTTAAGATCTCCAGAAATTAACCCTTAGGGGGGCAGTCTCCTCTATGAGCAAGGCCCCAAGATGTCAAAGTATCAAAAATATAAAATGAAAAAAAAAATTCCATGCTAAATACCCATGGTTGATGGCTCCCTGCTGGCTTTCTTTGGTTGGCATAAAAACTTGTTTTTAATATATATATTGAGACTATTCACTTAACTGCACATATCAGGAAAATAAAACATAATAAAGCTCTTACTTACAGATACATGGAAGAAAAATCTTGCAAATCCTAGAAGAAGTCTACACATGGCTCCCAATTGGTACAATTATTGACAATGAAATCCTGGTTATCCATGGTGGGATATCAGAATCCACAGACTTGAGTGTACTCCACCAAATACAAAGAAATAAAGTAAGAAGTAATATGTGCATGAGGTTTATAATGGAATATGCTGCTTTTAATTTGTCATTTTAAATAGATATGTACTTGTAACTGAGAAAATTAGTAAAAGTCTTAAGCTATGATTGATTGTATGACAACTAGGTGGTTCTTCTATATATAGTACATTTTTTTTAAAAAAATAGAAGTCATGTTGAAAATGGAAAAATGGGGATACATTAGCACATGAGATACTTTCTAAAAGTGAGTTTTTTAGAAGTAAAGTTTAAATGTATTCACTTACCTTGTGGCAAAAGAAACACAATTTAACACTGTAGTCTTTTGTAAAAATGTAAATTTAGCTCCTTGGCACTGAGTGCATTCCCATTGAGCTACTGTTACTGCTGTGATCATCAGCCATTCACAGAACTTCCTTGAGTGAAACCATGCCCATTAAACAGGAACTCCTCCTTCCCTCTCCTAGTTCTGATGACCAACATTTTGTGTAGGAGCTCTAGGTAACTCATATAAGTAGAACCATATAGAAATTTATTTCTAAATTGTTATCATGTTCCTTTATTTCAAGTGAGCAAAGTAACTATCTTCAGATTATTTTTAACTCTAAGCAACCATATTAAATTCAACCCAGCCAGGACAAGGACCTGTATAGACTCTCTCAGAGAACTAGCTCTATGGGGCCTGTAAAGATTCCACACCTATGTTTAGTTCCTGCAATGAACCTTATACACAACTAGAGCCATCTTCTTCCTTTACCAGAACCCCAAGACTAGAATTTGGGCATGAGGACGGGTAGCAGTTGTAGAACAGATGCTAGTGTATGGCCTAAGTGGGAAACGTGAACTACTGACTCTAAAGGCCAATAATCAATATCTAATCAGTCTGGGAAGATGGGGTCTGAAACTTGTAGTTGATCTGATAGAGACAGAAATGTGATCTCGGTTGCACATTGAGGTTTGGGAATGTCCATACTTTTATACACATGTGAATGATATCACTAATCTTTCACTTTTCACCTTACTACAACGTCATCACTAGATCATGTCTCCTTTATACACTCTCCAGCCCTTTATACATATCTTTCATAAGTTACCAAATTTAAGTAAGGAACAGTGATATTGTTTTCTTACTAAATTCTTGTGCTTTTCCAATCCCTGTCAGAACCCCAGTACTTGGGATGTAATAAGTATTTTTTACTCGTTGAATGCTTCTTTAGAAATTTAAGACCAAAGCAGGGAAAAATAAAAGTAGATAGGAACTTTCTTAGAATCCCTTTTCCTAGTATATGGAGATACCCTGAGAGGAGCAGTATCTACTATGATCAAGATCCCAAGATGTCAAAGTATCAAAAATACAGATAAAAAGCTCTCCGTGAAACTAACCTGATGACAATCTCCATTCTAGATTCATTAAAAACATTTTGTATAGTAAGCAGAATAGAGGTCAACACTGAGAAATAAGATTCTGTAAGACAGAGGCTCTGGTTTGGTAGTCTTCAAATTCCCAGTCAGGAGTATAGAAAAGGATGGTTAGTAGGACTCCCAAGAAAAATTGGCTGTGTGGTACCTTCTGGCGATCTATAGGGAAAGTATCCCAATCCTAAATAGCTTTGGAAACTGCAGATCTACATGTTCTTAAGGGACCAGGAGGCCTTGCCTAATAAGCTAATCAGAAATGAATTATGTGGGCATAAACCTACAGGCTTCTACCAAACTAAGGTCATTTGCTTGGAGAAGACTAAGGTAGGCTATGAACTAGTGATTAATAGCTGAGATTTAGTTTCTAATCCACTTTATGAGGACTCTATAGAATAAGACTGGGTTTTAGTTTTTAAAAATAAAAATAGAACAATTTTATACCATAGATTATTGGAGAAATTAAGTATCTGTTATAGAAAGCTGCCCATCACTGAACTATGACCACCAGTGTATCAAAAGAATTATTTTTATGTTGCTTTTTGTGGACCAGTGAAATGGCTTTTTGAGTAAGGATTCTTGTTCCCAAGCCTAGCAAACTGAACTCAATCCTTGGAACTGACATGGTGGAAGGAGAGAACTAACTCCTACAAGTTGTCTCTGACCTCCACATACATGCTGTGGAGGGTGGTGTGCACATACACACTAAATAAATAAATAAATGTAAAAATGTTTTAATTGCTTTGTGTGAATATATAATGCTTATAAGAGACAAGATCCAAATCTCAGGTTATATAAGTAATCCAGTGAGTTTATCGTTATATTTCTGGAAACATTTTCTTTTTCAAAGAAACAGGTTTGCCACTCTGATTAGGCAAAATGATCAGTTGCTGACAGGTCTAGCTAAGGACTCTGCTGAATTTAGTTTGAAGGGCTGCTAAGCTTTTTAACCTGTGTCCGCTGTGAGAATGCTCATAGATATGGATGTGGTTTCTTTTCTTGGAAATTACAACAAAATCAAATGCATAACCCCTTTGAAAAGATGTTTCTTAACTCCTCAGAGCCTCAGGTATAGAGAAAGGCATTTTCTAGTTCCTTCGACAATGCCTTACAAGTCTAGCATACACACATGTGCCTCTGGATTCCCTTAGAATTTCTGATGTGAAGCTTCTTGCTGCATTTTTAATTGCAAACTGCACAAAATATTTTACTAGACCTACCTTATAGACATTAGTAAATTAGCAATGCATGTGAGGCAGGTGAGATGAAAAGAGGGGCTATGTGTTTCTTCAGGGTTGAGGCACAGCCTAGACAGATTACCAACTGGAACTGAAGTATCTACGTCCAGTATTTAACTAAAGCATTTTGTTTTCTTACAGATGAGGTCTGTGTTGATGCCACCAGTGGCAGTAAGTCATGCCCTTGACTTTAAGAAAAATAAACCAGGTTCAAGCAGTATGGGAGCAGGGAAGGCCGAATCAGACAGGTCCACTTCTGAACCGTTAACAAAGCATGAATGGGAACAGGTAGGTAATCAAAACATTTGCCAGAGTGCTAACATCAGCTCATCAACAGTGATGATGTTGTCCATTACAAAATACAAGTTAAAATTACATCAGCATTGTAAGCAGAATATATCATCTTCTCTAAATCCATCTCTTTATTTTGCATATAATCAACCATGTGATTTCTAGACTAAAAAAAGAAATCTAGAACTCAAGGAATGGATTCTAAAAAAGAAATTTCTTATTTCTTAAAGCTTTTTTTTCTTGTTTCTTCATTTCTTAAAGCTGTTAGCTCTTGTGATTTTAAGTCAATGAAAGATGAATAATAGATACTTCCTCTTTGTTTTATTGATAATGACTAAGACTCAAATAAGTAAGGTGATTTACTCAAGGATACATAGATAGCTACTCAAAAGGTAGTTTAGCTGGTACTTATTCTGCTTCAATGGGCTTCCAGAAATATGAATCTTTAAGTGATTTTTGATTTTTAAAATATTATAACATCAGTTTCCCCTTCCTTTTCCTCCCTTAAACTCCTCCCATGGACCCTTTACTCTCATTTAAATCCGCGCTGCTTTTCCTTAATTCAGTGGTTCCCAACCTTCCTAATGCTATAACCCGTTAGTACAGTTCCTCATGTTATAGCAACTTCCAACCATAAGATTATTTTCATTGCTACTTCATAACTGTAAATTTACTACTGCTATGAATAATATAAATATCTGTGTTTTCCTATGGTCTTAGGTGACCCCTGTTGACCGCCACAAAGAGGTTGTGACTCACAGGTTGAGAACTACCGCTTTAATTGTTTTTACATTATCTAGCTATCTCTCTATCTCTCTGTATCTCTAACATTAATATTGTATACATCCTGCTCAGTCCATATAATGTTACTTATATTTTTTATAGTGCTAGAGATTGAACACAAGCTTTGTGTAGGCTACGCAAGAACTCTAATATTACACTAAACATGTTAGGCTTTAGTTTTGTGAGACAGACTTGCTACATAGCAAGTTGGCCTGGAATTGTGATCTTTCTGCCTCTGCTTCCCTATAACATATGCCTCTATGCTCACTTCATATGGATATTTATGTAAAATTTGACTATCATGTATTAAAAAGGAAGAAAATATGTTATGAGAGTTTATTTTCATATACTTTATCATGGAATGTCCATCCATTATCATATATATAATATTTTCTTATATATACTACTATATAGGGTTACATATGTAAAATAATGTATGTGTAGTCCAAAGGTAAATTAAGATACTTTCAAGAGGAAATTTTGCCTATAAGTTACTGTGATCCATGTAGGACTTGAAAACCTAATTCTTTCCTGATAAAATATAACTCCGTGTGTTCTATGTTTTCTCTTTTATTATACTACAAGTTGAGTCATACACCCAAAATGTGAAATTGTATAGGAGCCAGATATGACTCAGTTTGAAATGCAAGTGTCATTTTGCATTAAAACACCAGAACTTAAAGATGTTACATTACATTTATGTGTAGGGTACAATTGTATCAATATTGGAATTCAGTGAGAAGGAAGGAAGCTCTGGGGTGATTCTTCTTTGGGAGATTTTAATTCTTATCTCTACTAGTCATCAAAAACTCTGCTCTGAGCCTGCTGTACAGAGTGTCTCTAGTGCTGACCAGGTGCTGATGAGATGGCTCAGTCAGTAAAGTGCTTGGTGTTCAACCGTGAGATCCTGAGTTCAGATCCCCAGCACTGACATAAAAGATGGGTATGGAAGCTCACAGTTGTAATCCTAGCACTGGGGAGGCATAGACAGGTGAATCTGTGGGGCTTGTTGGCTAGTCATTCTAACTAAATTGTTCAGCTATGGGTTCAGTGAGAGAGGAGAATAGTTGAGAAAGATAACCAATGTAGACGGCTGGCTTCTACACACATACAAAATTTGAATTACATGCTTTTTTTTCTCCAAAGAAACATGTAGATGTGGAGGGGCAGGAGATATAGCTTAGAAGTAGTACATTTGCCTAGCCTATCTAAGGCCCTGATTCAATTCTCTGTACATATAACAACAGAGAAAACTATGGAAAATAGTAGATGTTTAGAACCATTGCCTATTAGACCCTTGAGTACTTTGCAGGTCAACTGACCAAAATACTTGACTGAGTGATTTTCAAAGTGAGACTTAGTTTTCTCAAGGTTGTCACTGTCTTTAGTGATAAAGAGTGTTTTTTTTTTTCACTTTTTTGTAAGCTCTCATAGTTTTTAAAAAATGAGCTGAACATTCAAATGTAGATTACTGACTGCACCCACTGATTTTCTGAGAAAATATTCTCAGATAGTAGAAGTTTGGGTCTTCAGTCCTGGGTATTGTATGACCTGAATTTGATTCTTCTAGTCATAAACAGAAATATTAAGCTGAGAAAGATCATGGTGGGTTTAGAATACCTTGTGGAATCCAGTTATTGAGTAAATGTGCAGCTGAATTGGAGAACATCCTTATGGCAGCAAAAGATAAAAGTTTTCAGAGATGTTCTTTGAAAATCATGAACCACCATGCCCAGATAAGTTCAGAAGAGAAAGTAGTTCCTTCCAATGAACAGACATTAGATGTTCTTAATATGTTAAACAGAACAAAAATCTGAGCCAGTGGCTGGGAGATCTATCTAATCTTCAGTATATTAAGAGCACCTTATTTGTGTTCATTGGAAGGAACTATGTTCTCTTCTAAATTTAGCTGGGCATGATGGTTTATGTCTGTAACTCTAGACACCTTTAATATTTATGTCAATTAAACTGGAATATAAGGGCTGGAGAGATGGCTTCTCTTCCAGAGGGCCCAGGTTCAATTCCCAGCACCCACATGGCTGCTCATAACTGTTTGAAATTCCTGTTGCAGGGGATCCAATACCACTTACCACTGATACACATGCAGACAAATCACCAGTGTACATAAAATACAAACAAATAAATTGTTTAAAAAGGTTGGAATGTAAAAATGATAGGCTGTTGCCTATAAGTAGAAGCCTAATTTATTTTTATTGTTCCAAGATTGTTGAGCTTCTGTGGAGTGACCCCAGAGGCAAAAAAGGCTGTTATCCGAACACAAGCCGAGGAGGGGGCTGCTATTTTGGACCAGATGTTACCAATAAGATTCTTGGTAAAAACCACTTGAAGATGCTCATTAGATCTCATGAGTGCAAACCCGATGGGTATGAAATCTGTCATGATGGAAAGGTAAGCTAATATGGATGAAATTCTGGCAGACATCCTTGCCACAAGCCTGGTCTTCTCTGCACAATGTTGTCCTTCCTAAAAGCCCATGAGATGTCTCCCTTAGTATCAAACAAAAAACAGAGACTAAAGGTGCTGCCCCTTATCCTTTGAGATATTTGGCTTATTTCTTAATTTTCACTACTCCCAGAAAAAGACATTCTGATATGCTGCATTAATTACTCTTCTCATTGCTATAACCAAGGGACAAGATAGTCTCCTTTTTCTCTTGTAAATCTGTCTAGGACCCCATCCTAAGTGATGGTGCCATTTGCATGCTTGGAAGGTCTTCCCAACCTCAACTAATCCTCTCTGGAAATGTCCTCACAGACATACCCAGAATTATGCTCTGTTCACTAATCCTATTAAGTTGATAATTAAAATTAACTATCACAAGTGTACCTCTTCCTAACTCAATACCCAAATGCATTACTTTAAACCATATCAGTGACACTAAGTGTACACACACACACACACACACACACACACACACACACACACATATACATATATGCATGCATGCACATTTTGCTTTTTACAAATTATAAGCCAATACCTGCAGTACATAGTCCCACAAAAGTACAGACTGAACTTTTTTTCATTTTGTTAAATTGTTTCTTTTTTTATTTTTAAATTTTTTTATTCACTTTACATCCTTGCTGTAGCCAAATCCCTTCTCCTCTCCCAGTTCCACCCTCCCTTTTTTCCCTCACCTCCTCTTTTCCTGAGCA
Source organism: Psammomys obesus (assembly GCF_907164565.1). NCBI lineage: Eukaryota > Metazoa > Chordata > Mammalia > Rodentia > Muridae > Psammomys > Psammomys obesus. The sequence continues at coordinate 1,904,373 of NW_026592776.1, read as the reverse complement.
ACCTTTCCCATCCTGCACAGCTCATAAAGTTGCATCAGGACTGAGCATGTCCTCTTCCTCTGTGGCCTGTCAAGACAGTCCTGCCAGGGGAAAGTGATCAAAAAGCTGGCAAGTGAGTCAGTGTCCAATGCAGTCCCCACTTCCCTTACTAGAGTACCCACATGAGGCCTAAGCTGCCCATCTGCTATATCTTTGTAGGGGGCCTAGGTCCAGTTCATGCATAGTCCTTGGTTGATGCTTCAGTCTCAGCAAGCCCCTCTGGGCCCTGATTAGTTGGCTTTGTTGTTTTTTCTTGTGGAGCTCCTATTATTTCTGGGTCCTTTTCTCTTTCCTCCCACTGTTCCCCAAGACTCTCCTTATTGACCAATGTTTGGCTGTAAGTCTCAGCATCTGTTTTGAGGTGCTGCTGGGTAGAACCTCTCAGAAGACAACTCTGTCAGTCTCCTGTCTGGAAGTTCAGCAGAGCATCATTCATAGTGTCAGGGGTTGGTACTCTCTGATAAGACGGGTCTTTGGCTGGTCCAGGAATTGGTTGGGGATTCCCTCAATCTCTGCTCTATCTGCTCTATCTTTATCCCTGCACATCTTGTAGGCAAGGTAAATTTGGGGTCGAAGTGTTTGTGGGTGGGTTGATGTTCCTCTCCCTCTACTAGGAGACTTGTCGGTTAGAGGGTGCTCTCTTCAGTCTCTATAGCCTCTGCTATTAGGAGTCTTTGCTTGACTCCTCATATCCTCCCAGGAGCCTACCCTACTTAGGTCTTAAGCTTGTCACAGAGATGTCCCCACCCTCAGTTTCTCTTTTCTTTACAGGCCTTCTGTCCTCTCAGCCTTGCTCTCTTCAGGTCTGAATTTCACCCTCTTAACTCTCTGTGCTCCCTCTCTTACCTCATTTCCTCTATTCAGCCACAGCCTCTGTCTATTCTATCCCCCCTTCCCAGTGAGATTTATGCATCTTCCCTTGGATCCTCTATGTTACTTATCTTCTTTGAGTCTGTGCCTTGTAATATGCTTGTCCTGTGCCATATGACTATCTAATACAGTTCCTCTCTTTCTTCTTTTGCAATTTCCTGCGTAGGACAGAATACATACAGCATGCTTCCTCTCAACTCAGTAGGGAGGTGGTCACTAGCAAGTTGCTTACTGTGGTTAGTTTAACTACCACCATTAAAATGGAGTATCTTGTTCTCCTTTAGTTATGTCAATAAGGCTAGAGGAGGTGAGGACTAAGAAACTGGTACTCGTCCTCAGTTACCTTAGGATGGTTCTTTTTTTTCTTCATAATGAATAAAAATAAATAAAAATGAACATTTCCTTCTATTCTGATACTTTGATGTTCTTAATTCTATTAATTCACTTTTGGCTCATAGTAACAGTACAAGATGAATGAGGTTAAGTACTGTTTAGAAACTATCTGTAATTAGAAAATAGCAGTGGTTCATCTGAAGTGGCATTCTTATTACACCAGAACTGGACTCAAGCCAGCTTTCCTGTCACCAGAAAGTATTATCTTTCCATATTCTACCTACCATGCTTCCAAGGCTGATTTCTTCCTAAGATAGTAGCCATAGTCCCATCCCATTATGTCTCTGCTCTTAAAACATTCATTTTATGTGGCTTAGAACCTTCAAAAATCACACATCTTTGCACAAAATGAAAAACAATGAGCTTCTAACCAAATTTTATTTTGAACCCTCAGACATCACAAGGTAGGAAAATAAGGGATTTATTCCCATGGAAAATTAGAATTTACAAGCTAAACATAAAAGAGAATTCTAAGGTCCAGCACTAAAATAGTATGTAGGAGTTAGCGGCCATAGCCTGGGGATGTTAGGGATATCCAGTACTAGTAGTTAATACTGGAGACACTGAGTAAAGACTTTCATTTTCTTTCAAGGGAATCATATCAGATCTGGATAATTTACAAAGATTATGAGCTTTTTTCTGAATTTTACTGAATGACCTTTTGAGAACTAACTTAATGAACTTGATCCTCTTTTTCTTTAATCAGGTCATTACTGTATTTTCTGCTTCTAATTATTATGAAGAAGGCAGCAACCGAGGAGCCTACATCAGACTAAGTTATGGTACAGCTCCACAGTTCTTCCAGTACCAAGTAACTAGTACATCATGCCTGTGCCCTCTTAACCAAAGGTATATAGCTCTGAAAATACTACAGACTTTTTGTGACCAAATAGAACTAGTCCCAAGTGACTAAGAACAGCTCTGCCAGTGAAGTTTTTAGTCATCATTATTGAATTGTCAGTTTCATTCTTTTAGTTTGTGTCTCATGTAATTTTAGGTTCTGTCGTTAGGTTCACATATGTTTATAGTTGTTTTATCTTCTATCATTATGAATTACCCCCTTTAGTTACAGTTTTCATCTGTCTATTTTGTCTCCTATTAGCATGATACTCTAGCTTACATGGTTTCTGTTTTCTTGGTATTTTTATTTTTTGTCCCTTTCGTTTTAAACTCTTGGTACTTTTGAAACTGAAATATGTCTCCTGTGAGGTAACATATATAATGTGATATTGCTTCATTTTGAAGTTATCTAGTTTCATAATTTCTGTATTTTTAGTTGATTATTTTATTTCCTTAAATGTGCTGTTATTATTCATATACTTGGATTTGTATCTGCCATTTTATGGGTTTGATACATAGTTATGTATCAAACTATGATATTTGTATTATGAGTTCTATTCTGAAAACATTAAAAAAATAAGTCTTTTCTAAAAATGTACAGACATTTTTCTTATATCCCTCAAATAATATACTATTCCAATTATTTATTATATTTATATTAAATTAAATATTATAAATAAATTATAAATTAAAGTATATATGAGGTTGAATATCAATTATTTGCAAGTACTTTATCAATTTATTTAAGAAAATAGAGAATCCTTAAATTTTTAAAATTCATTTTGCATCCTAGAATCTATACACCCGTAAACACTGAAGGATGTCTAGATCTCAGAACTTGTCTATTCTTGTTCATCCTTCAAACTTATTTTTATAAATGATCTCAGGTAGAAGTTTATGTTGAAGTAGTTAACTAAGTGTCCTAGAATAAACTGAAAGATTGTCTTTTCTACTGAAGTATACTACCTCTGTTTCCTTAGGTGTTCTTCTCATAATAGTTGGATCTATTTTCCGAAGTTCCTATTGTGTTCTACTCATGTGCATTTTTTAAAATCACAGTCAGTGCCTATTTTGTTTCAGTAATGTAATGGTAAATCTCAATATCTCAGTAACAAGTTCCTTTTTTCAAATAATTATTCATATCAATCCTTCAAGTCCAAAGGAAACTCTATTTAGAACATGTCTAAATGTGCAAGGGAGAACCAACTCTACAAAGTTATCCCCTGTTCTGCACACATGTGCTGTGATATACATATACTACCCTCACTACATCAAATCGCCAACTACAAAGTATAAAATGTCTTGAAAAGGAACAATAAACAAACAAAACATTAAAATGATTTGTTAAATATCTAATAAGTCTGCAAAATGCATGCAGAAATGGGCATATGTTTACTATCTAGCAACACAATATATATACACATAGACAATTTATTTAAAGTGGAAACTAATATGTTGTGACATAACACATTAAAATGAAGTGAACAGAATCATTTTGTAAGTTTCACTGAAATGCTGTTTTCTTAATACAGGGTGAGCGCTATGGAATTCAGTGCCTTCAAGACACTGAAAGAAAGAATGATTTCAAGAAAAACTGATCTCATAAATGCCTTCCAACTCCGTGACCACAGTAGATCAGGTAATAAATTATTTACCATTTATCTTAACATATCTGGCTTATATTCAGAGTAAGTTACCTTCAATGGAATTTTAGTTATTCTTACTTGCTAGAAAGGAAAGTAAAAATTTAAAAACCTATTATTTGAAAAAAAAAAAAAAAGCAGAATGCATTTCCTTTTCAATAAGCTTCTTTGAATTCAAGAAACTAACAACCCTGAATTAGACTTCTATTCTGGTCGCCTGTGTAGAAACAGATTCTGGAAGATGCAGAATTGTAATGCACTTGTGAGTTTCATGGTATCTTAGTCACATGACTGCCTTTGTTTTCAAAGATTATTTGAGCCTAGCATAGTAACACATGCCTATAATTCCTGTGGAAAGCAGGGGAGCTATGAGTATGAGGTCAGCTTGGGCTACAGTATAGAGAGGCCTTGTCTTAAAAAACAAAAACGAAAAAAAAATAATTATAACAAAAAGATGATTTGATTCACATATGGAAGCATAAAGCAACAAGTAAACACCAAAGGCTACATTGTCCGGGCGTGAAGGGTAATGTTGCTCTAGCAACCATCCTGACACTAAGTTTCTACATGGTAGGAAGATAGAAAAGATGAATTTGAACAAATGTCCTTGTTGTGTACTTGAGTATATTTAGGATATATGCCTAAGAGTGGTATGGCTGGATCTGGAGGAAGCACTATTACTAATTGTCTGAGAAAGCACCAGATTGATATCCAAAGTGGTTGTACAAGTTTACATTCCCATCACCAGTGGAGGAGGGTTCCCTTTTCTCCACAACCTCTCCAGCATGTACTGACACTTGAGTTTTTGATCTTAGCCATTCTGATGGGTGTAAGGTGAAATCTCAGGATTGTTGACTTGCATCTCCTTGATGGCTAAGGTAGTTGAGCATCTCTTTAAGTGTTTCTCTGCCATTCTCTATTCCTCTACAAAGGATTCTCTGTTTAGCTCTGTACCCCATTTTTTAATTGGATTACTTGACTTGTTGCTTTTTTTAAAATTTTTTATTAATTACACTTTATTCATTTTGTATCCCCCCATAAGCCCCTCCCTCCTCCCCTCCCCATCCCACCCTCCCTCCCCTTTCTGCATGCATGCCACTCCCCAAGTCCACTGATAGTGGAGGTCCTCCTCTCCTTCTTTCTGATCTTAGTCTATCAGTTCTCATCAAAAGTGGCTGCATTGTCCTCTACTGTGGCCTGGTAAGGCTGCTCCCCCCTCAGGGGGAGGTGATCAAAGAGCAGGCCAATCAGATTATGTCAGAGGCAGTCCCTCTTCCCATTACTATGTAACCCACTTGGACACTGAACTGCCATGGGCTACATCTGTGCAGGGGTTCCAGGTCATCTCCACAAATAGTCCTTGGTTGGAGTATGAGTCTCTGGGAAGTTCCCTGTGTTCAAATTATCTTGTTCTGTTGCTCTCCTTGTGGAGTTCCCGTCCCCTCCAGCTCTTACTATTTCCCACTTCTTACATAAAATTCCATTCACTCTGCCCATCAGTTGGCCATCAGGCTCAGCATCTGCTTTGACAGTCTATACTGCAGAGGCTTTCAGAAGCCCTTTGTGGCAGGTTCCAAGGTTATTTCCTGTTTTCTTCTGGCTTTCAGAGGCCCACTGTAGCAGGTTCCGAGGTTGTTTCCTATTTTCTTTTTCTTCTGATGTCCATCCTCTTTGCCTTTCAGGATGAGGATTGAACATTTTAGTTAGGGTCCTCTCTTTTGCTTAGTTTGTTTAGATGTACAGATTTTAGTGGGTTTATTCTATGTTGTATGTTGATAAGAGTGAGTATATACCATGTGTGTCTTTTTGCTTCTGGGACAACTCACTCAGGATGATCCTTTCCAGGTCCCACCATTTACCTGCAAATTTCATGATTTCTTTGTTTTTCATTGCTGAGTAATACTCCATTGTATAGATGTACCACAGTTTCTGCATCCATTCTTCAGTTGAGGGGCATCTGGGCTGTTTCCAGCTTCTGGCTATTACAAATAAAGCTGCTACAAACATGGTTGAGCAAATGTCCTTTTTGTGTACTTGAGCCTCTTTTGGGTATATGCCTAGGAGTGGTATGGCTGGATCTTGAGGAAGCGCTATTCCTAGTTGTCTGAGAAAGCGCCAGATTGCTTTCCAGAATGGTTGTACCAGTTTACATTCCCACCAGCAGTAGAGGAGGGTTCCCCTTTCTCCACAACCTCTCCAGCATGTGTTGTCCCTTGA
>NW_026592776.1:1845904-1873371 GCF_907164565.1 Psammomys obesus | reverse complement strand
CTATCTTCAGGTCTTGAGTTGTTTTGTTTACTTCCTTCACCTGTCTGCTTGTATTTTCCTCTTTTTCTTTTAGTTCCTTCAACTCTGTCTCTTTGATTTCTTTCAGTGATTTAATTATTTCTTCTCTGAAGGCCACAAGCTGTTTGGCTGCATCTTCCCGTATTTCTTCACAGATGGCCCTAATTTGCTTGTCTTTATCTTCCTCCATTTCTTTACGGATAGCCATGATCTGTTTGGTTTTATCTTCCTCTAATTCTTTACGTATTTTATCTGTTTCCTCTATTATTCTCTTCATCAACATAGATGTAAGGTCATCTTCTTGATTTTCTATTATGCTGCATTGTTCAGGGCTGTTCGCCCCTGGATGGCTGGGTTCTGGAGATGCCATATTGCTCTGTCTTTTGTTGGTTGAGCCTTTACACTGACCTCTACCCATTGGGCTGATTTAGGTTTTGGCTGTTAGTTTCTGTGCTTCCTGGAGTCCTGAGGTAGGGAGTATCCCCTTGGCCGGAAGATGATTTTTCCTGAAGGAGTCCTTCTCTGCTTTTTGGTTATGGTCACTGTATGGCCAGTGTTTCTCCGGAGTTGCCACTGCTCACCTCAGGTTTATAGCCCTGAGTAGTAGCTGTGGTCTATGTTAGGCAGGGGGGATCTCCTCTTACCCATAAAATTTCTCAAGACAGCTGCCCCACTGCCGGGTTTCTTGTTACAAATTTAGTGTGCTGCTGCTCACTAAATTTCCATGTACAGTCCTCTTGAAGAAACTGCTGATTCCCTAGCTATGGGGTTTTCTCCCAACAGGGAAACTCAGTCTGTTATCCTGGGGCGCACAGTTCTGTCTGAGAAAGTGGGAGGTGCACTCAGCAAGTCTCTGGGCCAAAGGCTGATTGCTCTGCTCTGGACCTGGAGAATGTGCACCTAGGTTGAGTTGGCGCCTGGGGGCACTGCTCTGGTCTGGAGGCTGGGTGCCTCACTCTGGACCAGAAGCTGTGTGTCTCTGTCTGGGATGGCGGCTGTAGGCACCGCTCTGGTCCAGACGCTGTGGGTGCAGCCCCCCTGAAGGATCAGGGATTCCTACAGTTTTGGCAGTCCAGCCAGGGACAACTGGCCGATCCCTGGCACAGTATCTGAGGGCTGCTGTAATGGCTCTTCGGCTCCTGCAGGTCCGAGGATGCAGCTGTGTGTCCCAGTGCCCCAGGGGAACGCAACAATGGCGGCAGAGCACAGCACTTCTGCCTGCACTAGAGTCTGCGTGAGTCCAGGAAGTGTTTTGGTGCTGGATGTCGTAAGCGTTAGAGCTGCTGACCCGCTCCGCTGGCGGTTTCCTCCTGCCAGAGACACGCAGTCTGGTGCCCTGTTGCCCTGGTGCCCACAGTTCTATCTGAGACGGCGAATCACGCGCGCAGGCAGGGCTCTGTGCAGGCAGGCGCCTTTGTCCCTCCCGGCTCTGGGTCCGGGCTGGCTCCTGGGGCACCCTCGGAACCCGAGTCTTTTCCAGGGGATGTCTGGGTAACCTGGGGTCGGTTCCAATTGTTTCCTGCTCCGTGGGGTTATCTCTCGACTGGGAAATCCAGTCTATGGTGTTGTGGGCCCACAGTTCAGTCTGGGACCGTGACCAGATCACACTGGCGGGTAGCTCTGGGCTGGCGACCAAGCGTCTGGCGGAACGGGGATCTCTTCCGCGCTTTAGCCGGGTGAGTTAAAGCTGATCGAATCCCCCACCATGGGGTATCCTCTCACCTGAGAAACACAACCACTTGTGTTTTATGGCCGCGAGTTCTGATTGCTGGTCACTGTGCCAATCCTGCTGTGCTGCTCCTCAGAATGAGAGTCCTCCCGGCGCTGCCATCTTTCCCCGCCCCCAGAATATTTTTTTTTATGATACAGGATTTTTTGACTATTTTCTTGTTTTTTGTTTTACCAGGTGAAGTTGTAAATTATTTTTTCAAGGTCTGTAAAGAATTGGGTTGGTATTTTGATGAGAATTGCACTGAATCTATAGATTGCTTTTGGTAAGATGGCCATTTTTACTGTGTTAATCCTACCAGTCCATGAGCATGGGAAATCTTTCATCTTCTGTTATCATTTTGAATTTCTTCAGAGACTTGAATTTTTTTTTCTTTTTTAAATATTAATCCAGGTTATTTACTTTGTATCCCAGTCTCAGCTCCCTCCTTCATTCCCTCCCAATCCCACCCTACCTCCATCATCTCCTCCCTGCCCCTTTTCAAGTCCACTGATAGAGTAGGTCCTCCTCCTCTTCCATCTGACCCTAGCTTATCTGGTATCTTCAGGACTGGCTACAATGTCCTCCTCTTTGGCCTAGCAAGGCTGCTCTTCCCTGGGGGTGGGGATGGGGGTGGTCAAAGAGCCAGCCATTGAATTCATGTCAGAAATAGTCCCTGTTCCCTTTACTAGGGAACCCACTTGGATAGTCTTTCACTTGCTTGGTTAGGGCTACACCAAGATACTTTGTTTTTTGTGGCTATTGTGAAGGGTGTTGTTTTCCTAATTTTTTTCTTAGCCCTTTTGTCTTTTGTATACAAAAAGGCTTTTTTTTTTTTTTTAGTTAATTTTGTATCCCGCCACTTTTCTGAAGTTATTTATCGGCTGTAGGAGTTCCCTGATAGTATTTTTGGGATCACTCATGCATACTATCATATTATCTACTTTTTCCTTTCCAATTTATATCCATTAGTTGTCTTACTGTTCTTGCTAGGACTTCCAGTACTATATTGAAGAGATACAAAAAGAGTGGGCAGCCTTGCCTTATTCACAATTTTAGTGGGATTGATTTAAGTTTCTTTTTGTTTAGTTTGATGTTGGCTATAGGCTTGTTTTATATTGCCTTTACTATATTTAAGTATGTTCCTTGTATTGCCGATCTCTTCAAGATTTTAAATATGAACAAGTGGTGGATTTTGTCAAATGCTTTCTTGGCATCCAGGGAGATGATCATGTGGTTTTTTGTTTGTTTGTTTGTTTGTTTGTTTTTGTTTTTTCTTTTTGTTTCTTTATGCGGTGGATTACATTGATTGGATTTCCATATATTGAACCACCCCTGCATGCCTGGGATGAAGCCTACTTGGTCATGATGGATGATCTCTTTGATGTGTTCTTGGATTTGGTTTGTGAGTATTTTGTTGAGTATTTTTGTGTCAATGTTCTTAAGAGAGATATGAAATTCTCATTTGAGGAGATCTTTGTGTGGTTTGAATATCAAGGTGACTGTGGCCTCATAGAATTGAGTTTGGTAATGTTCTTTCTGTTCCTGTTTTGTAGAATAGTGGTGAAGAATATTAGTATTTGCTCTTTTTTGAAGGTCTGGAAGAATTCTGCACTGAACCCACCTGGTCCTGGGCTTTTATTTTGGTAGGGAGACTTTTGATGACTGCTTCTATTTCCTTGGGGTATATAGGAATATTTAATTTGTTTACCTGATCTTGATTCAATTTTGGTAAATGCAATCTATCAAGAAAATTGTCCAATTCATTTAGATTTTCAAATTTTGTGGTATATAGGCTTTTAAAGTAAGACCTAATAATTCTATGGATTTCCCCAGTGTCTTTGATTATGTCCCCCTTTTCATTTCTGATTTTGTTGATTTGAATAGTGTCTCTCTGCCTTTTAGTTAGTTTGGCTAAGGGTTTGTCTATCTTGTTGATTTTCTCAAAAACAAAACAAAACAAAACAGCTCTTGGTTTCATTGATTCTTTGAGTTTAATTATGTCTAATCATCTACATCTCTTGGGGTATGTCTGATTCTTTTTTTTTCCCTAGAGTTTGCAGGTGAGCTGTTATGTTGCTTGTATGGGATATCTTCAATCTCTTTCTGAAGGCACTTAGTGCTATGAACTTTCCTCTTAGCACTGCTTTCATTATGTCCCATAAGTTTGGATGTTGTGCCTTCATTTTCATTAATTTTTGGGAAGCCCATAATTTCTTTCTTTATTTCTTTCCTGACCCAGTTGTCATTGAGTAGGGAGTTGTTCAGTTTCCATGTGTGTGTAGGCTTTTTGCCATTTCTGTTGTTGTTGAGGTCCAGCTTTAGTCCATGGTGGTTTGATAGGAGACAAGGGATTGTTTTAATCTTCTTGTATTTGTTGAGGCTTGCTTTGTGACTTACTATATATTCAATTTTGGAGAAGGTTCTGTGAAGTGCTGAGAAGATGGTATATTCTTTTGTGTTTGTGTGAAAAGTTCTGTAGACCTCTATTAGGTCCATTTGATTCATGACATCTATTAGTGACATTATTTCTCGACTTAGCTTTGTTTGTTGATGAGAGTACAGTGTTGAAATCTCCCAGTATTATTGTGTGAAGATTGATGTGTGGCTTAAGCTTTACAAATGTGGGTGCCCTTGTATTTGAGGCATAGCTGTTCAGAACTGAGATTTCACCTTGGTCTATTTTTTCTTTGATGAGTATGAAGTGCCCTTCCCCATCTTTTTTGATTAATTTTGGTTGAAAGACTATTTTATTAGATATTAGAATGGCTACTCCTGCTTCCTTCTTTGGTCTCTTTACTTGGAAAACCATCTTCCAAACCTTTACTCTCAGGTAATGTTTACCTTTGTGGCTGAGGTGTGTTTCTGGTATGCAACAGAATGTTGTGTCCTGTTTATGCATCCATTCTGTTAATCTGTGTTGTTTCTTCTTTTAATTGGAGAATTGAGTCCATTGATGTTGAGAGAGATTAATGATCAGTAACTGTTTCTTTCATTTTGGTATTGGTTATGGTAGTGTATTTGTGTGCTTGTCTAGTTTTCCTGTGTTGTTAGCCTTCTTGGGTTGTATTTTTCTTCTGGTATCTTCTGTAGGGCTGGATTTGTAGAGAGGTGCTGTTTAAATTAACTTTTTGTTATAGAATATCTTGTTTTCTATATCAATGATGATTGAGAGTTTAGTAGAGTAGTCTGGGCTGACATCTGTGTTCTCTTAGGGTCTACAGGACATCTGCCTAGGCCCTTCTGGCTTTCATAGTGTCTGTTGAAAAGTCAGGTGTAATTCCGATAGGTTTGTCCTTATACATTACTTGGCCTTTCCCCCTTGCAGTTATTAATATTTTTTGTTTCTGTACATTTAGTATTTTGATTATTATGTGGTGGGAGGTTTTCTTTTTTGGTCTAATCTAGTAGGTGTTCTGTAGGCCTCTTTTATGCTTATAGTCATCTCTTTAAATTGGGAACTTTTTTCCTATGATTTTGTTGAAAATATTTTTGGGGCCTTGGAGACAGAAATCTTTTTCCTCTATTCCTATTATTCTTAGGCTTCATATTTTCATAGTGTTCTTGATTTCTTGGATGTTTTGTGTCAGGAATTTTTTAGATTTAACATTTTTTTGAAGGATGCATCAATTTCTTCCATTGTGTCTTCTACACCTGAGATTCTTTCTTCCATCTCTTGTATTCTGTTGGAGATGCTTACCTTTGTGGTTCCTGTTTTCTTTCTTAAGTTCTCTTTTCCAGGATTACCTCAGTTTGTGCTTTCTCTATTGTTTCCATTTCCAGCTTCAGATCTTGAACTGTTTATTGATTTCCTTCACCTGATTGTGTTTTCCGGTATTTATTTGAGTGATTTATTCATTTCCTCTCTACAGGCCTTTCATTCTGTTTGACTACGTCTTCTTGGATTTTTTATGGATTTTATTTGTTTCTTCCATTAACATCTTCTTAAGCATAGATTTAAGGTCATTTTCTTGTGTTTCAGTTATGTTGAGGGTATCTATGGTTGCTTGCCTTTGGATAAATGGGATCTGGAGATGCCATATTGCTTTAGCTTTTGTTTATTGTGGGTTTATGCTAGCCTTCAGTAATCTGGTTGTCTCTGGCATTGGCTGGTAGTTTCTGGAGTCCTGGGAGGGGGTGGGGGGTTGGAAGAGCCCTGGGCAGAGAGCTGGAAGTTCCTGCAGGAGCCTTCCTCATATTGGTGGATATGGTCCCAGGGTGGCTGGTTCACAGAGAACTGGTATGACTCTCCTTAGGTGTATGATCCTGTGGACTAATTGAACTCCTCAGGAGCCCTGGAGACAGCTGTCCTGACACTGGCTTTCTTGCTCTGAAGTTAATGAGCAGCAGCTGCCCAGATACTGTATTCAGACACTGTGTTTGCTGGGTGCAGCAGTCTTGGAGAACCTGGGATCATAGAGGTTTGGTCGGTTTCTATGGGAAACACATTTGCCTGATGTTTGGGAGCCCACAGTTTCATCTGTTGGTCACTGTGCAGTCACTGCTGTCCTGCTGATCAGACACTCAGACACTGTGCAATCAGTGCCACCGTCTTGGATCTCTCACCTGCTTTGTTTAATCTTTAACACAGGTGCAGCTCTTTTTTCCCACCCCACTGAGAACTTCAGTTCACAATGCAAAGAATATTATTGAGAGTAAAGAAAAGATTATTACTAAATATTATAATAAATAATTCACAAAGAAGAAAAATAATTTTAGATATATGCACATCTAATAACAAAGCTTTAAAATTGATGCACAAATGTGCATAAGTGCTGGGCTAAGTTGACAGCTTTGTGATATGCCTTTGTCAATAATTTATTATGCAAATATAAAATAAACATATGGAAGATTGGACATCCTAACTAATTTCCATGATTTGTCATGTGTATATGTGAGTGAATGTGTAGAAATATTTATGTATATACCATATAGATACGTGCAAAAATATATATGCAACTCTGAAATCAGTTTTTGAAATATTATTTTTAAGATCAACTCTAAAGAATACACATTTTAGGCACACAGAACATTTATAAAAACAAAACAAAACAGACCACACTTACCAAACAATCTGAGATACATTTTCATTATATTATGTATTACATTTTCTAATTCTAATGCAATTAAATTTAAAACAAATATGCAGAAAGCTCTATGTTTGAGCTGCAGTACAGGGGAAAAAAAAAGAAAAAGCTAGTCATATTAATGGAAACAAAAAAAGTAATATAACTATAGATTTACAATAAAACTTTTAAAAGAACTGTGAGAGAATTCTGGAACTTTATGCCAAATCTTAACAACAATAAAAAAATTATCTACTATTTGAAAACATTCCTGTTGCTGAAATAAAACAAAAACAAAAACCCCTAACTGAAAGTATCATAGGGGAGCAAAGGGATTATTTGGCATACAATTCCAGGTTCTAGTCCATCTTTCCAGGGAAGTTAAAAGACAGGAACTTTAAAGAGCTAGTCACATCATATCACAGTCGGGAGCAAGAGAGAATATATGCACCCTTGTTTGTGTCGTACTGGTTTTTTCACCTAGCTTCTTGCTGTCGTGTATAGCTCAGAGCCCTCTCTCTAGACCAGTACTTTCAACCTTCCTATGGCTGCAACCCTTTAATACAGCTCCTCATGTTGTGACCCTGAACCATAAAATTATTTTGTTGCTATGTCATAACAGTAATTTTGCTACTGTTATGAATCATAATGTAAATATTTTTGGAGATAAAGTTTGTTGTGACGGTTGTGATCCACATGTTGAGAACCACTGCTCTAAAGGGAATAGTGCCTTCCATAATATATTGGACAGCAGTTGTTGGGAAAAAAAATGAAGTCTTCAACTTACATGTACAAAACTCCTTCCCTCATTTCCCATATTAAAACTGGTGTGTGTGTGTATGTGTGTGTGTGTGTGTGTGTGTGTGTGTGTGTGTGTGTGTGTGTGTTAGAGTGTTCGCTATTGAAAATGGCTCCCAAGCTTAGTGGTGAAGTTTCTTATGGAGAAACTACATTTGTTAAATAAAATTAATTCAAGCATAGGTGATAGTATTGTTGGCATGAGTTTAGTGTTAATGAATCAATAATATAAAGTAAATGAATTATATTTAAAGAGAAATACTTGTAAAACAAGATATATATTGGTCAGTTGATAGAAATGGTGGCCAAAGTTTGGCAGGAACCCAACCGTATATTTCCCCAAGGAGCATTATTTCAGTATTTATTAATTCAGTGTTCACTTAGAATTATATAGACTGAAAATACTGTGACTACTAAGAATCAAGTGGGTTCTCCAAATATTTTCTTCTTTATTGTGATTTTTAATTTAGCTTTTCAAGAGCATTTATTTGTTTAATTCCCTGTGGATGATTTAGGGGTAATTATTGAATACTTTATTCCTTCTTACTCATTTGTAATGACACTTCTGTCATATAGTCATCTCCCGCATACACATGGCTCTCATTTTAGCCTCCTGGTTACCATCCACTGATCTCTGGGTCTATTTACTCACAAATGCTTCATTTATTGAATACTATAGGTTTATAATTTTCTTGCTTTCTAGTAGCATGAGCCCTGCTCTCACCTGGAGTCTTTGAATTTCTTTGGTCCTTTAGCCCTCTGTATATACTAGAATCATCTTGTCAAATTTGTGTAATCAGCTATTGAATTTTAATAGGAATTGCATCATTTATAAATTAGCCTTTACTGTAGTGACTCTTTCTGCTCATAAACATGACATATTTTCCGTTGTTTTAGAAATTTTCAGCTACTTTAATGAAGAATTTTATGTCATTTCTATAATCTTTAAAAGAGATTTATGCCAAAGTGGGGTGCTGGGAGGATTTGGAAGAAAGAAAGGGGAAAAAAGGGGAAATGATATAATTATAATCTCAAAAACAAATAAAATAAAAATGACTTATGCCACATTATACTCTGGGAGCTTTTGGTATTGTTATTAATTCTGTTTATTTTTAAATCTTCTTGTTTGCTCTCCCCCACTACAGAGTTCTATTTTTAGAGTTAGATTGGTGCTTTTGTAGTCCTCTGTTACTTTATGCATTTCTTGTATGCTCTGTATGTACTTGTGGGGGAGAACCCATTTATTTGTTTGTATTTTGTTTGGACACTTGGTCAGTCTGGATAGTTCACTTGGGAGCTTGGGGATTTTTCATTGTGAACTCATCATTACTTGCCCTTTTTTGTTGTTGTTCCATGTGTTTGTGTGTCTGGAATATTCCATGATATTTGGGATGTGGGAACTTTTCTTCCATGTCTTTGTTTGACTTGTTCCCAGGGCTATCAGTACTTAAAGAGCTTGTCTTATGTAACTTTTTAGTCTGGAGTCTCTGAATTATGTGGGTAGAGTGAAAGCAGTATGAATTGTGTTCCTGTGGTTTTAAAATCTCTGAGAGCTTTTATTATTTTCCCACCCAAAGCCCTGTTGCCCCATAGTTTCTCTTGTTTTTAAATCCTTTCATGAATAAAATAGTTCTTTGAGGGTCTTGGCATTATGTGAAGTTCTAAGTTTAATTCTCTACCCCCTAAAGCCCAGAGCCTCATTTCCTGTGCCTATGTAGGGGTATTAAATCCTAAACCCCTAGGTTCTGGAAACAAATACCCCCTGTTATCTCAAGCATTCACTCTTCTGCTTTTTCTTTTTCTTCTTTGTTTCTGGCACCTAGGGGTTGGCTTTTATTGTTTGTGAGCCTAGTTGTACATTTAAAATAATCATGCTAGATTTTACTCAGTGTATCTAGGTGATTATAGTAAAAGGATTTTCATGTTGTCTGAGTTCCTAGCAGTGATAGTTTTTTTATTCTTTAGCATGATAATAGATTGCATTCTTAGTATTTGTTAATAATCTTTAGACTTCATATTTTTATCTAATGATTAAATGTTCATAATATGCAATGCATTTGGATTATATAATTTGTCATTTATTGGGCCACAATTTTAAAACCTTGGTTTTAAAATTTTTATATAAATTTTATATAAATGACATCATATTGCATTAAAAAACAAACCAAAAAACAAAAAACAAGACCACAATTTTTTCTTTTCCCTTTCCTTTCCCCAGCATTAGTATGGCCCTCACATTCTCCCTCACATACAGAAGCCACATGAACCCACTATAGGACTTTCTATATTTTTACTCTGCATGTAAATCTGTATAAGACCATTTATAGTCTCACATATGTGTATATTTATACGCACTTTAAGACAGTAATAGAGTTTTTATTTTGTGCTGCTTTGAAAATGGAATTAGACAATCATTTTCTTCATTCTGCTTTTACTATTATATGGTACCGATGGCCCAGGGAGCTGTTCCAGTCCCTGTTTGTTTGTTTGTTTGTTTGTTTGTTTGTTTGTTTTTAATCTTTTGAATGCTGATACATTTGAATGTGCCCCCCCCCCAACATTCATGTACTGAAAACTTAATCTCAATATTCATGTTAGTGATTTTTAGAGAAAGGTTTTCTAGTAAGTAAGTAGATTAGAAAGAGCCTTACAGTGGAGCCTCTATGGTGGAATTAGTGACTTTATAAGAGAAGAGAGACCTGAGCTCGCACAGGTTTTTCCTGCCATGTGATGACTTCTGCCATGCTACACTGTAATAAGATGCTAAAATGAATCCAAAGCCATACTCTTGAGCTTCCTGGTCTTCAAAGCCATTATTGGGTAATACACTTCTATTGTTTCTAAATTACCCAGTTTCAGGAATTTTGTTCTAGGTGATCAAAAATGGACCAAGACAAATGCACAAATCACCAGAGTAATGAATTTCTACATGCAACCAGCACCCACTCAATAAATTGAATATTGTGCTCTCAAGATAGCTAAGTGAATAAGGACACTTGCTACAAAGCCTGATAACTCAAGTTTGATCACTAGAAGCTACATGGTGGAAGGAGAGACCTTACTCTCCAAGTTGTTCTCTGACCTCTACAGGCATGTGTATACTCACACGCATGCACTAACACATATACAATAAATAAATATAAAAATAAGTTTAAAACAAGATAGAATGTTACCAGTGCCTGAGAGTCATCACACCTATGTCTCCTCCTTTATGTCTCTCACCCTCCTAAGGTACCCATCATCTTTACTTAACAACATAGATTTCTTTGGCTTTTTTATTTTTATTTTTTGGATTCTATGGAAAATAAACTATTCAATTATATTCTATAATATAATATTATTTATAACATTCATAATGCACTTACATTTAGTTATTCATTCTGATGGCTTATAATACCTTACTATGGGACTATATCAGAATTTAGTTATCCATCTACTGGTAGACTGTGGAGCTTTTATGGACAGTACTGCCACAAACAAATTGTTCATTTATTTACTCTTCTTTTTTTTGAGACAGGGTTTCTCTGTGTAGCCTTGGCTGTCCTGGACTCACGTTGTAGACCAGGCTGGCCTCAAACTCACAGAGATCTACCTGCATCTGCCTTCCTGCATGCTGGGATTATAGGCATGCACCACCACACCCAGCTTTAATTTACTCTTTTTAACTACTGTAAAATATTCAGAGTTGTGGAAGACTAGCTTTAATTCAGTCATTCTGCTTTGATTATTGGGGTGTTTGATTTTGATTATAAACTAGACAGGATCTAGAATTACCTGGGCATGTCTGTGAAGAATTTTCTATATTAGGTTAATTGGTGGAGGAAGACTCACCTTAACTATGGGCTGGGGTCCTAGACTGCATCAAAAGGAGATGGCTGAGCATAAGAATTCATTGCTCTCTGCTTCCTGACTGTATATTCAATGT
This sequence comes from Psammomys obesus, assembly GCF_907164565.1. Classification (NCBI taxonomy): domain Eukaryota; kingdom Metazoa; phylum Chordata; class Mammalia; order Rodentia; family Muridae; genus Psammomys; species Psammomys obesus. The sequence goes on along the minus strand of NW_026592776.1, from coordinate 1,861,856 downwards.
GATCATAGCTACTTTATGTTCCTGATACTATGACTACCTTGCCATGATGAACTCTATCTTCAAAATATGAGTCAAAAGAAACCATTCTTTTCTTAAGTTGATTTTGTTATCACAGCAACAAAGCAACTAACACAGAAACTTGGTACAGAGAGTGAGGTCCTTGCTACAATAATTCTGACCATGTGATGCTTAGGCTATTGGAACTGGGTTACGGGAGGAGTGTGGAAGAATTTGGAACGTTGGGCTAGAAGAGCTCTAGATTGCTGTAAGCATAGATTGATAATCCATTCTGGTGGGAGTCTAAAAGAAAAGAAAAGATGGAAGAAAGAGACATTGGAGGCCAAGCTCTTGAGGTTTTAGGGGGAAAGACTTTATCAGGAACTAGGCTAGAGGCCATTGCTGTTACATTGGCAGAGAATCTGGATGAATTCTCATTCTTCTTAACAAAAAATGGAGAGAGGAGAGGAGACACACACACACACACAAGAGAGAGACAGAGAGACAGAAAAACAGAAAGAGACAGAGGCAGACAGAGGCAGAGAGATAGACACAGAGAGATAAAGTCCTGTGAGGAAAGGGGTATGCACAAGTTTAAAGTTGGAACAATAGAAAAGGTATCCTGAGGGCAAGGTACCAGAGGACTGAGGAATGTAATAAGGCTAGAGATTAAGTAGAAATTAAAATCTGTACAATTTAAAGGAAAGAATGATTGCTTTGCAAAATTGGAGCTACCAAAATTTCCAAATGGGCAAATTAGCACAAAAACTCAAGTGGCAACACATGCTGGAGAGGATGTGGAGAAAGAGGCACCCTCCTCCATTGCTGGTGGGCATGCAAATTTGTACCACTACTTTGGAAATCAGTCTGGGGATTTCTCAAAAAATTGGGAATAGCGCTACCTCAATAGCTGGTATACCTCAGCTATACCACTCCTGGGTATATACCGAAAAGATGCCCCACCATGCAACAAGGACATTTGCTCAGCTATATTCATAGCAGCTTTATTTTTAATAGCTAGAATCTGGAAACAACCTAGATGTCCCTCAATGGAGGGATGTATACAGAAATTGTGCACATTCACACAGTGGAATACTGCTCCCCTATTTAAAACAAGGAAAGCATGAAATTTGCAGGCAAATGGTGGGAACTAGAAAAGATCATCCTGAATGAGGTAGCCCAGAAACAGAAAGACAGGCATGGTATGTTGTAAATGTTGATTAATATTTACTATTGATGTATCTTCTGGTAATTTGGTGTTAATCCTAAACAGCTGTATACCCAAATCACACAGACACTGGGATTTGTTTAATTAACCTAGAACACAATGCTGGGCAATAGTTGTTCCATCCTAAATCTCCAAGCCCTCATAGTTTCCTAACATTTAGATTTCCCACATTATACTTGCTTTTAGTGATATATTAGGTCCAGTCCATCTCTCCACGTCATTCCAAGATCTCTCTCCTGCCTCTGTTCCTCCCAGCTCTCCTCTGCCCTTCTCTCCTCCTCCTCTGCTTCCCACCTTCCTGTCCTCTGGCTCCTCCCTCTCTGGATTGGATCCAGGCTTAGATAATTAATAATTAATGGCCTTCTAGGCAATTCAAGATGTCATGACTCCTCCTGGGGCTAGAGTTATAACTCAGGTTCTATTCCTCCAACCAGTAATTAGAGTCCTGAAGTTCTAGTTTTTAGAAGCAGCTGGTTATATGGAAGGGGTCCAGTTGTACCACCTTTTGCACCATCTATCTGAGTATTTAGCTGACTTATTTTAAATATTTTAATCTGTTTTAAAGATATTTGACTTTTAGGCATATATGAGTGTTTGTATCTATACATATGTTTGTGCGTGTCTGTGTGTGCTGGTGAGTGTGTGATATGACTGCATGTGTATGAAGGCAGAGGCATCAGATTCCCTGGAGCTATAGTTTCTGACAGCTGTGAGACACTTAACATGGGTGTGGGGAATGGGAGCTCTGGATTCCATCGTAAACATTCTGTTTGAGAGATGCAGGAGCAAATGGTCCTGAGTTTATTTGTCCACCAAGCTCAGAGGAAACTCTGTTTAGGGCCAGTGTGGTTTTGTTGCATTTTTTTAAAATAGTAGATCGATGCATCCCTTTCTAAACTTTTCTGTGCCCATTGGTCCATTTTGGTAGCTTGAATTTTTGCTAAGCAACCATTCTTTCCTTCTAAATTGTACAGATTTTAATTTCTACTAAATCTCTTCCTCAGTCCTCTGATAAACATCTGCTTGTTTACTTGTTTTTTTCTCATTGACCTGGCTTTTGAGGGGTTTTGTAACGTTGAGTGCAAGTTGCAGCAGTAATGGTATGCTCTGCCACCTATCCCAGTATATCAATCAAAGAGAAATGATGAAAAAGGAGGAGGGCATTTAACAAATTTGGCCATACTGGGAGGAACAGATAAAAGGGGCTCGTTGACGCCAGGTTCATCTTCAGGGAACAGACATGAACTTTAGGATTGACAGTGAAAGAATTTGAACAAGGAGCAAAAGTCAAACATACTTCAACAGTCCTGGTGAAGACTTGATCCTACTCATCGTTGTCTCAGCGCTGACCCTGCAAGCTTTCAACATCCACTTTAGTTCTCAGGATATAATCTCTCTAGATTACAGCCTCACTATTACAGATAACTGGGCAGTGTGGGCTACTCTACAGGCTTTGTTTGCTCTTCCTGGAATCCAAGGTGATCTCAGGTTTAAGCCAATGACTTATTTTTATGTCTTTAGGACAGAAGGGAATGAAACAGGCTAGGAGTCAATGGGTGTTTGAACAGACCTGCCTTGGGGGTTTAACATGCCTAGGCAGAATCAAGCAGGAATCTGATTCAAAGTTATGGAGATAGGTAGAAAAGGAAGGCAGGGATGACAGGCTCTCATCCTACTTTTCCTTACCTAATGGGAGAAAGTGAGGAGTCAGTGCTTTTCAGGAAATGCAGTTTCTTGGTGACTGTTCCAAGATCCTCCACTATGAGTTGTCTCAGGACACTTCAAAAACAAAAATAAAAAAAGTAGGGTCTCCTGTAGCCCAAGATGGCCTCACACTTACTGTGTAACAGAGGATGACTTGGAATTTCTGATCTGCTTGCCTCTGTTCCTGGATGCTTGGATTCCAGGTGTATGTTACTACCCCCTGATTCTGTAGTCCTAGGGCTAGAACCCATGGCCCTGAGTGCAGTATGTAAACAGTCTACCAAAGGAGTAGTGTTTTCAGCCCTAAGTGCCAGCGTTTGTATTTATTTACCCTTTGAGCTATGGGGGATATTTTCTTTCACTTCTTCCTTATTCCGGTTGTTTTCATTTCTTTCTTTTCAGACAGTATATCATAAAGCCCAGGTTGGCTTCAAACTCGTTGTGTAGCTGAGGATATCCTCAAATTCTTGATCTTCTGGCCTCCACCTCCCAAGTGTTGAGATGACAGATGTGCTCCACCTTGCCGGAATTTCAGGTCTTTTCTCTACGAATTGGATTCTGATTTCTGTCGAGTTATAATTTTGCCGCTTTTCTAATTTTTAAAAGACTAGCCTAGATATTTAATTTGTACAGGTTATTTAAACTAAGGCATTAAAAGCTATAGAATTTCCTTTAAGCACTGCTTTCACTGCGTGCATCAATGGCAGAGTAAACTCTTCTCCTTTACGTTATTTTCTAAGAAGTAAATTTCCCTGTTGATTTTTCTCTAATAGTTTTCGGAAAGCAAGTTCGTTTTTTCCACATTTAAGAAAGTCCATTTTCTAGGAGCTCCACAAGGAGAACAACAGAACCAAAATATCTGGGCTCATGGGTCTTTTCCAACCAAGGGCCATGCATGGAGATAATCTAAAACCCCTGCACAGATGTGGCCCATGGCAGCTCAGTCTCCAAGTGGGTTCCACAGTAATGGGAACAGGGACTGTCTCGGGCATGAAGTGAGTGGCTGGCTCTTTGATCACCTTCCTGTGAGAGGGGAGCAGCCTTTCCAGGCCACAGAGGAAGACAATGCAGCCAGTCCTGATGAGACCGTATAAGCTAGGGTCAGAGGGAAGGGGAGGAGGACCTCCTCTATCAGTGGACTTGGGGAGAGGCATAGGAGAAAAAGAGGGAGAGATGGTCAGATTGGGAGAAGATGAGGGAGGAGGCTACAGCTGGGATACAAAGCAAATAAACTGTAATGAATGAATGAATGAGTAAATAAATAAATAAATAAATAAATAATTTTGAAAATATTTGCCAATAACTAGTCCATTTTCACTGTTTGATTTTTTTCCTTAAATTTTTAATTGTCTTTGTGGCCATGAACCCAACCTATGATTATAAATGTTTCATACAAGCAAAATGCAAGTTTTTCATGTGAAAAATATATAATATTTTAAAATGTGTATTTGTTTTCACCCCATTTCCTGGCATACAATTCTGAAGCCCCTCTCAACCTTCCAAGTGAGGTGCATGCCAATGAGTTCCCTGAATGGCAGCCTGAGAACGGTTCTGATTGGTAGCTGGACTCTGAAAGAACCAGGGTGGTATTAGAGTCCTGAGGCTTTCAGCTCTATCCACCAAACTCCAGAGAGGGAAGAGGGATTAAGTTCATCACTCCTGGCCAAGAAGTTAATTGAGCTGTGCAAATGTATTGAAGTCTTCATGGAAATCCCCAAAGTACATGGCTTGGAGGGTTTCCGAAAGCCAAACCTAGAGAGTCTCTTAGATGTCCATCTCGGCATGGCTTTCTCTATTCATCTCTCCGTAACCCTTGTGACATCTTTTATATTAAAGCGGTAAGCTGTGTTTCTTTGAGTTATGTGAGATATTCTAGCATATTAATCAAAGCCAAGGAGGGGGCTGTGCGAACTCACATTTATAGCTGCTAGGTCAAGAGTGTTTGAGAGTGGCATTTGGAGGGGGCATTGGTGCAGTCCTGTGGGATTGAGCCCTTAGCCTGTGGAGTCTAACCCTATTTTCAGTAGACAGTGTCAGAATTGAATTGAATTAGAGGGTTCCCAGATGGTGTCTGCTGCAGAATTGCTTCTTGGTGGTATGGGACCTCCCAAAACATCTGGTAGCAGAACTGTTTTGTGTTGTGAGGGTATGGTAAGAGAAATGAAATTTGAGCAAAAGTAAAAGTATTTTTTTGTACACACAGTAAAACTATGCATTTGTATTTACCATAAATTATTAATGACAATTATTTTATACCCTTGCTAACTTTCCCTTATAAGATATATGTAATCCTTATTTCAATTGTATGTGTGTGTGTTATATGTATATGTGCCTGTGTACACATACACATGTGTATATCTGTACGTAGGTCAAAGGTCAATGTTGGGTGTTGCTCGACACCTTTTTGACTCTCACTGAACTTGGAAGTTATAGACTCATTTACGATAGCTGGTTAATGCGTTCTGGGATCTGCCTGACACTACTGGTTACAGACATACACTGCCATTTTGGCTTTTATGTGGATGCTGGGATCCAAACTCAGGTCTTGATAACTTGTAAGGCAGGTACTTTACCTATAGAGCCATTGCCCTAGCCCTAGGTATATATAGTTCTAAAAGATAAGAATTGAATGAGCCCACTAAAACTAAATTTTATTTTGTTCTGTTTGTATTCCTACAGATTTTCTACTTCATGCTTTTGGCACCTATGTACGTAGTACCTTTAAGTTTATAAATATTCCCTGCTGTTAATTGTACTGCTGTTAATTGTACTTCTAGCGTATATATTATTATTTTGGAGTATATTTTGAGCCTTCACTTTCTCCTTACCTCTGCTCTTTTTGTTTTCTTATTATTGGCACTTTTCTGCATATTTTTTTTCTGAATTAAAACTTTTTCTGAGATTTATTTATTTTTATTCTATTTTATTTGTATGGGTGTTTTGCATGCATGCATGTCTGTGTTCCACATGCATGCAGTGCTCACAGAGGCCAGAAGATGGCATCAGACCCCCTGAAACTGGTGTTGCAGATGGCTGTATGCTGCCATGTGGGAGCTGGGAATTGAATCAGAATCTTCTGGAAGAACAGTCAGTTCTCTTCACCACTGAGCCATCTCTCCAGCTTACCTTTTGAAAAAAAAAATGGCATTTTATTTTCAATTTTTATCATTACTTCCATGCATTTTTTTTCTCAAAGTAGTATATACCTGGATTTTAATTTTTAACTCTTACAGTCTCTTTTATTGGTCAAGTTCAATTTAATCACATTTGGTAAATTGATTGGTATGTTTGACTCTACTTAGAGACAGACTTTTCTAGTTTCATTAAATTGCCATCTATTTCATTCTCCCTTATTAATATACACTATAGACAAATAGACTTTTCTGTTCTGTTCTGTTTGACAGAACCTTGCTGTGTAGCCCAGGCTAGTTAGGAACTGGCAATATTCCTGCCTCTGTCTCTCAAGTGCTGGTATTACAGTCATGTGCCACAATACATGGCTGACAAATAGCCATTCAATGAAATTTTAAAAGTCTTCATTTTGATGTTTTATTTTGAGACAAAATACTTAACTTGGGTTAGCTTTGAACTCATGAAGTTCAGGCTGGCCTTCAATTCAAAATAATACTGTCTCAGCCTCTTCAGTGCTAGGGATCATAGGCATGTGCCTGGCTCTCAAAAGTCTTTTGCATGACATTTTAAGTGAAGTGTAACAGATGAATTTTTGGAGTTAGAAAGTCAAACTGATATCCTTTGCCTCTAAATCCGAGTGTCCTATCCACAATATTGGACATTCAGAGCAAGGACTAGCATTTCTAATGAATGAAGCTAGCTCAAGTCTAGTTCAGCAGAGGTGGGTGGCTCTGGCATATCACCTAGGGTCTCTGATGGACCAGCCTGAGCAGACTGGGTAAATTAACATATTAGGTGGTAAGCATATCAGATGGTGAGCACAGAAGGTGATAAACATATTAGGCAAGGAGCATATTTGGGGATCAGCATAGTAGTAAGTGGTGAGCATATACTGTAAAGAACGGCTGACCACCAGGGTTCAATGGATACACATGTGTGGTATGGAAGAATTATAACTCAGTTGCATGTACTCTTCAGGGGGTTCCTTAGCAGGCTCCTGGACTTCCTGTTTTGGGAATGTGTCTTCCTAGCATGGGAGCTGGGGGCTTCTCAGGCCAAAGGCAGAACCTTTAGGGTCTGTGTCTAGAAGGTTAAAATGGTGACATTCTGGGGGACCTCCAGTGGTTGTAACCAAGAAGTGTGGTCTGGATTGTCAGAGTGGGTGGTCTACCTTAGAACTGTGTTCTAGGCTGCATCCCTAGCATCCTTCCTCTCCAGAAGAAGATGAATATCAGATGTCAGTATGCATATCCTATAGTGGGGTCAGAGGACATCCCTACTCTGCCACATGACTTTCTTCTTGGGGTCCCTGGACTACTTGGGATGGAAGTTATCTTAAGAGAAGCCTGTCAGATATTGCCATTAACCTTCCAGAGAATGTTCTTGGAGCTCAAATAAGATTATCTTGGGCCAATGAAAATGTCACATTTCTTTGTTCTTGGCAAGAATCCCAGCTCCTCAGCTTGGGAACACCATTTCTCCCACACCAAATGGAAGCTTCATTTGGGTATTATGTTCATCTTCAATTAATAAATTACAAGAGAATGAGTTAATTTATCACTTGAAGCTTGGTATCCATGAAAACCTTCCAAAGTATAGAAAATAATAGGATGATAAAGCAGTTCCTCATTGGGGCAGGGGGGTTGACTTTCTTTGATGTCACTTGCATGTTGGGCATGAGTAGATTAAATGGCTCCCAGCGAATCTGCAATTGGGGCAGCGCCACCTATGGAGGGATCCAAATGAGATGACAGCGTTAGGACTTGAAGTATCCCAAATATGTATGTTGAGTGATAAGGGTGGCTTTGTCATGGCTGTGGGGACCCTTAGTTCATAGCCTGGCATGGCCCAAAGTGGCAGACAATTCTCCCTTATCACTATATGCTATAGACTCCACCCTGCAAATCCTCAAGGGAGGAAGCTGCTGTCTTCTCTCAGAAAGCAAGCGTAGTAGAATACCATAGGAATGCATGATGGAGCCTTGCTGAGGCTTGATACTAATTCGTGTAATGGAATGAATGTTTCCTTGCTCATAGCAAAACTGACCAGATAGGGTTCAGGGAAGGTCCTGGCAGTTTCCCTCCCCTGGGAATGTCACCTCTGCCCAGTTTCCTGATCGTGGTTTTCTGCAAAGCTCCTTTGGTGTTCAGTGAGGCCACTGAAGGGCTGGTGATGTCGATGTCAGTGATGAAAAGCAGCAGGCCCTCGAGCTTGTCCTCTGAGCACTGTTCTCAGCACTTCCTGTAACTCATTAACGTTTTATAGCCATCCTGTGAGGAAAACACTATTGTCATCACTCCTGTTTCACAGAGGAGAGAATAGATACCCAGGAAGCTTAGGCAGATACCCAGGGCTGCATGTGGTCACTAGTCTATTCTGCCTGGTACTTGTCCTGGTCTCTGAATTGCCTAAAAGCTTTTCAGAAGACTTCATTTGAGCCCAGAATCTCCATATCCTTCTCTTTATCCAATTTTGCATTAAAAAGAATCACACATATTTATAATAGCTAAAATGGTCAGATTTCCCCCTATTTTATTTCCTGGCTCTGGCAAGCCTAGGGCCTCATTCATCCCAGAAGAGGAATCCCTGGCATTGGGGAAATGATGCCTTCAGTGTCTCCAAAGCCCCAGTCTCAGTGTTCTCCTTCCTGGCTGTTCAATTGCCCATCCTGGAGGCTTTGTCCCTGAAAGAGAACAAATAGGGGACAGTAATCCTGAACTGAGGTATAAAGTCCCCCAATCCAGCAAATATAAATGGAAACTCTGAGGCTGTGTGATTCACTTCGCCAACATGACTCATGTTCTGCTAAGGTTTCCATGAACAATATGTTCACAGTCTGGTTTAATTATAGCCTAGATCTGCCACTGCCTCGGTGAGCCCCGGAGGCACCCGGCTTTGAACCCCACCCCCACCCCCAGTGTTGCCAGTTGAAATGCCTCCTGGGGAGAGAGGGGGGGGAGGAGACCTGTTCTATTGGTCACGTGACACCGTGGGTAGCTTCTGCAGTGGGCTCAGTGAGGGGTCGCTCCCCCAAAGGTTTTAGAAATGTGTGTGCTCACAGGGTGCTTGTACTGCTGGGGCTTCCCCTCCATGCAGAGCCTTGAGATTCGAAAGCACCCAGTGTGGGTGTTTGGAGTGATCAACGGAAAGAAAGAAACAGGGTTGAGTCAAAGCTCTCTCGAGTGAGGGTAGCAGAAACCCCAAGGCTGCCTGGTGGGCTTGCGGTTGGCTCCACACACGGCCCTGGTAACAGTGGACAGAAAAGGAAAAACCAACCCTGTCCCGTCCATTTTACAGACGCTTTGCCTCGCAGTGGGAAGACACAGGGTTCCTACATGGGAAGGGTATCATTTTACAAATGTGGGGTTGATCTCTGGGTTCTTCACTTTCTTATTCAACTCTTACTTAGAATGTTTCCGAGGCTGCCATAAGTTGAGGGGAGAGAAGGCATTTGGGGCTGTTTCTAAAAGGAATTCTTTGGACGTTTGCTGGCTTCCAGGAGCCTTTACTACTCTTAACTATATTGTAAATTTTAACATTTTCTATGTGTCATGTGGTACCCACACAATGTATAAATATTAATATGTTTGTCTCTTGCCACAGTCATAGGAAGCACAGGTGTGATCACTGAGCCACTGTGGAGCTGGAGGCGGCAGGCCACGCCCTGCAGCATTGCTGGAGCTGGGCAGTTCTTCTGACCCAAGGCTATGGTGTGGGGACAGAGGGTCTAGGAAAAGCAGTGCTATTTGTTGCATGCTCATGGCTTCATCTTTATATAGTTGCAGGTGGCCCTTGTAGGTGATCTAGCACCCCAATCCATGTGTTCTGAGCATGCCCAGTGGCTCAGACAAAAGGTAAGGTCTGCTCCCCCAGCCTTCTCCCTTCCTGAGAGATTCCAGGCTCATTCCTACATTCTTTTTTTCCTTGTCTGTATATAATGATGTGTGAGTGTATGTATGCGCAGTACAAGCACGTTTGTGCGTGAGAGTGCAGTCATCTGTGCTATAAGGCACAATGTGGAATACAGAGGACAATCCCTGTATCAGTCCTTGCTTCCCACCTTGAATCAGGGTCTTTTTTGTTGTTCTCTGCTGCCTATGCCAGGATAGCTGGCCCACAAGCTTGATAAACCAGCCTGCCTCCATGTTAGTCTTGAAAGCCATCTTATAATAGATGGGCAAACTAAGTTCACTCCTGTTTACGTTTCTCAAGGATTGGGCTATACCCACCTGTACTGCCTTTCTGTACTGCCTGTTCCAGGAGAAAGCAACCATGCCTTTGTTTCAAAAAGGTGCTTTGACCACCTTGCAACCATTTCTTTGTCTCAGGAGGTTGTTATGCTTATGGGCTGCTTCTGTAACTGCCTGCCAACCCCCCCATTTGAAAAACCCTACCCCTGAGCTATAAAAATAACCTTATATTCCTCACATCCAATGCTTGCCTCTTGAACCCCACTTATGGGAGGCAGCCCTCATAAAGTGCATGCTTTAGTTACTTGTTTGTTTTAATTAATTTGACCACAATGATCTGAGTTGGTGGTCTTTCTCCTGCCATCTTTGGGATTAACAGCTTCTGAAATTCTATTGCTGTCTCCCATTTCATTGTCAAAGGACTTGGATCCAGAGACATTCGGTTTTACATGGGTCCTGGGAATCCAAATTTAGGTTCTTATGCTTGATCAGCAAGCACTTTACCCATGGACCATTTTCTCATCCCGCCCTCCCTTCTAAGAGCACCCAGAGTTCTCTCAAGGAAGGCACTTTGCAGTAACAGTCCCTTGGATGCCAAGTGCCAAGAGGAAGACGGTCTGTCCATTAAACCTGTAAGCAGAAGAGATGCCTGTTTAGAGTGGAGCACAAGACATGGCCTTGGCCACTCTAGGTTGTTGTTCATAGCAGATGGTTAAGTTGGCCCCACACCAGGTAGGTCAACTTGGGATCCTCGGAGTTCAACCTCTCACACTCTGTTTCTCTCTACTAGCTGTTTTGGAAGATGTGCCACAACCTTCTGTGATGCAAATTATCTTCCAGTTTGTAGACTGAGAGAACACACGAGGAGCGCTGAGTCACACCATCCATAGTCTTTAAGTGCAGAGGTCACCTGTCTGAATGCAAATTCCATTTTCTCAGAAGCATCCTTGCCTGTCTCTTAGAGCACAGAGTGCCTTGCAGATCCAGGAAGGTGCCATTGTGAAGACAGGGAGTGACAGCTGCAGATGGCTCTTGAGCTGCCACAGGCCAGCAATTCCTGTACAGTATTACATTGTTATGTATTCATTGTTACATGCCTTCTTTGTCTTACTGACCTTTACACCCACCACACAAAGGAAGCAGGCACTGAGAGACTGTGGCTTAATCAAAGGTGCTCAAGAGCATCATTTAGATCTGTCGGCTGGTAGAACCTCTGGTGAAGATAGGAAGGGGGATGGGGAGGGCGTGAAGGAGGGCTCTGGAAGCAGTTGCAACTAGGGCCCAGATCAGCAACTAAATGCTGTTGCCAAAGAGTTACCATCTGCTCAAGGTATCTAGAGTGGCTGTGTCTTTATTACATGAGAGCCTGGTTAAGAGCTTTGGCTGTTTCCAAAACACCATCTACCTTTCTTCTGACCTTCGGGTGGGTCCTTTGAGAGAAGCTTAGTAGGCTGTTGTTCCAAGACTTGAAAGCTGGAGAACTTGGAGGAATGGTCTGAGCAGAGCTCTAGGCACAGAGTCAGGACTCTCACCTCTCTTTTGTTTGTTTTGGAAGCCAGCAAAAACCTTGCTGGGTGTGGTAGGATTATAAGGCATGACACGACACTATGTGATCTTGACTGCCCATTTGCAAACATGCAAAATCCAAGGCTGGCTTTAGGGTGTAGGCTCTGTGATGTATGTGTACCATCTATAAAACTTCAGCTCTGCCTCCCTCTCTTCTCCAGTACCTCAAGGAATACCAGGCAAACACCTCTCAGAGACAGTTCTTTTTTTTCTAGACTGTCTTGGCCCATTTCTACTTCTGACTTGCAAGGGACACGGTCCTGGCTAACCTTCTGTTTCCTATGACAGCCTTTTCCTCAGGAAGGGCCTCTGTTCTTTCAGTGAGTGAGTTACTACATTTCTTTCTTGCTTTCTCTCTCTCTCTCTCTCTCTCTCTCTCTCTTTTTTTTTGATTATGCCTCTCTTTTTGGAAGGAAATTCATCAAATTTAAAACTCAGCCCAGCACATCTATTTAAAGTGCAGGGGAAGCAGCCTTTGAGCAACTTGCAGAATGCAAAGCCTGTAACTCACGCTCCTCATGCTCCCTCCCTTGAAGGGCACACAAGCGCTTGAGGACATCAGAGGTCTGAAGTCCATCAGGTGTGTGACGGGAAAACCATCTTGAAAGGACAGGTGGGAATAGCAGCTCACAGTGTCCCAGTGATAGTTCCCAGCCATTGTACCCTTTGCTGCTTTGACCGCAAAGCAACTGCAGCCCCATCTGAGGGGCACGGACTAGGCATGTGGCTACGTACCTGTGTGTATGCAGGCATGCATGTGTCTACACGTATGGGTAGGTTTGCTTGGGAAGGGGTCTTTAGGCCTGAGCAAGAAGGCTGCATGAAGCATTCAGGAAGGGCCCCGCCCCCTCCCTAGTTTCATCTACTCACTGCTATTCCCAGCTGCCAGTGTCATACCCAACACAGCAGCCAAGCCAGAGCAACTGCTCCTAGAAGCTGGGTACCTCATACTCGAAGTGCAACCACTCCAGGTCCTTGCCCCTACCTTGCCTTCTCACAGACACAACCCCTCCCAGTGTAGTGTAAAGCGGACCTCTTCTCCTGGTATCAGACCTCCCAGGGAAGCATTTGGAACTGTCAAGCCTGTGTTCAAAGCTTCCCAGTGACTTGAGACAAAAACAAACAAACAAACAAACCAACAAACCAAAGTGGATGCTTCCCTACCCCTGGCTTCCTTGAACATTTTAGTTGCTCTTCTGCCTCAGGACCATTGCACTTGTTGTTTGCACTTGTTTCCCTTCCATCGCCTGGCTCAGGTAGTCACTTCTTTTAGGTCTGAGCAAGTCTTGTCTCAGCAGAGATCCTCTCCAGTCCTCCCACACCACAAGCCTCTCCCCTGCACCTTGCTTTATTCTCGTCCATGGCTTGTGTCCTTCCAACACATCTAATTACGGATACCTTCGTTGCCTGGGGAGGGGAGAGGGAGGAGTTGCGATTGGCTCCTCATCTCTTGGTTAAATTACAGAAGACAGAGATGGCCTGGCCTCACCCAGTTGTACTATCTGTAGAGCACTGCGCTTTGATGAATGATATTAAGAAACTGCTGTGGCTCCAGGATCCCCATCTTGCTGCAGGTGCTTTACTAACCTTTCTCTTGCAGGGGGTTGCACCCATCGGGTGGGAGAGGGTTAGGAGAAAGGGGCAAGCATGATACCACGCAAACTCTGACAGTGCCAGTGGTTCTCTTGCTCTCTCGTATTGCTGAGCAGACATGGCTGCCCTGGTTACGTGCCCATGAGTGGGATGCCAACATTGAGTGACAGAGGATGTAGGCTGTGCTTCACCTCTAGAAACTTGTGCATTTCCTCAGCCTTAAGCTGGCAGCTATCACACTGCGTGTCAGCGTCTGTTCCTATTTCTTCAGCTGTTCACAGACCCTTCACAGGCTCACACTGTGTTGTTTTAGCATTATTCACACTCATACAGTGCCCAGGCAAACACTCCCTCTCTCTACCCCCCCCCATATGACCCTTCTCATACTGGTGACTAGTTTGTGTCTCTGATAGACATGGGCCTCTGAACCCCAGCCTGTCTACACACCTTTGTGCTGCCAGTACCAAACTGATGGACAGTTGGCGACAACCCCCCTCCCAAGTACATTCAACAGAGCAGGTCTTCCATGAGTTCCAGGCTCTGGAGTAAGAAAATTAGAGACTCGGGCCACAAAAGATCAATCCTCTGGGTCACAGGACCTACTCAGTGTGGCACAGAGGGCTCCTCCCTGATGGAGTGCCAGCTCCAAGCCTCTCAGCCTGCGTGCCCTGGAGCTCAGCAGCTTGTACTTAATGAGGAAAGAAATGCAGGGGTGCTCTTGCCTGCCTCTCCAGAGGAGAGAGAGAGAGAGAGAGAAAGAGAGAGAAAGAGAGAAGAGAGAAAGCTGGGGGGAAGCAGGGGAGCTCTTGCCTGCCTCTCCAGAGAGAGAAAGAGAGAGAAAGAGAGAAGAGAGAGAGAGAGCTGGGGGGGGGGGGAAGCCTCCTCTAGATGGCTGTGCCTCCCTCTAGCCAAAGGGAGGGCTTCCCATGCTTAAAAGAATGCAGGAGCCAGTCCTGGTGACAGCTGGGGAAAATTATTCACATTGTCAGGAGAGAGGCTTATACCATGATTCGGTTCCAGTTCTTTATTTTTAAATCCCCCAGCTGGCTAGGGGCTTAGAAGGAACTGCGTGACAATCATCTGCCTCATGTTCCAGATGGGTCGTCACTCAGGGTCCAGAGAACCTAATGGGGCTGGGTTCGTGGTCTCAAAGAATGTGTGGCCAATCAGCACCTCCTCCAGGCTTTGCTGCACTGATTTATGACAGCTCCCTGGAAGCTGAAGACTGCATGGTGGTGGTGATGGTGGGGCTGTCCCCGGACACCAGTGGCAATCTAACAACTGTGGCTCAGCAGCTGAACCTCCAAAGAGAACAAACAACTGTTCTGCCTCCAGCCAGAGGTGACATTCCCATGTGTTCCTTTCACCCCTGCCACACAGCTTTTATAGCCAGTTGTCTGGTCCAGACACCTGGGAAAAGAGGCTACAGGCCCTTCTTTTTTGGGGGGCAAAGAAACAAAAACTAGACTCCCGGCTGGAATGATACTTAAGATGGTCCACTTGCACTGCAGAAGGAGGATGCCCAGCTAACGGCCTCTTCCTCTTAGCTGATATTGCACTCCTGCCTAACAGCTTGCACTGGCAGCTTGTAACCTGTGCTATTGACAAGTGGCAGTCCCTATGTTCAGTTTTTAGAAGGTCAGAGGTGATGGTCTTGTTGGCAGTATCCTGGGGCATCCTGGGGCTGTGAACAATCTGGAGATTTGGTTCTCATGATAGGTGACATCCAGTCTTTGTTGGGATCAGTGAGCAGGCACCTCTACGGCCATCCCCAAGGGACCTGACAAACCGGTTATCAGGCATTTGTGAAGACACTCAGACTACTTGCTGACCACCTGGAACTACCTGCGCATGCCCTGGTCACCCTATAAGAGAACTGGAGCCCTCCCCCCCCTTCCACCTCGTCTCTCTGCGACCCCCTTCTCCTTTCCCTAATAAACCTCCCACATGGAACCAATCTCGTGGTGTGATTTGTGAACCCGACATGTAATCTTCACAGGCGCACGTTTCCTAACAGTCTTTATGGGATATCTTTTGTATTTACCCAGCTAGGGCTTGTTTGTCTTATTTGTAAATAACTGTGATGTTTGGTCAAAAGTGACACTGCAGCTCCGAGAGCCTAGAGTCAATTATTAGAATTTCTTCTTGGCAAGTCCATCCTGAGTTGGTAGCTGGAAAGATCCTTCCAAAAAGGAGATGTGGGGTTAGGGTTCAACAGGTAAGAGTGATCGCTAAGCAAACAGAAGGCCCTGAGTTTAAACCTCCAAAACTCATAAAGGTAAGGTGTAACCACACACATGCCCATAGCTTCAGCATTACCTGTGTACATGTATGCATGTACAAACAAGTGGGGCACATGAGTAGAGACAGGAGGCTTACTGGTTTCCAGCTTAACTCCAGATTTAGCAAGACCCTACTTCAAGGGAACAAGGTGGTGACAGATCAGGACATTCAATGTCTTCCTCTAGTCTCTAGATGTGCACACCTCTGCATCACACACACACACACACACACACACACACACACACACACACACACACAC